>NC_135337.1:21628141-21945411 GCF_023851605.1 Tamandua tetradactyla | reverse complement strand
CCTCCTCCTCTCCCCAAATAAGAAAAAAAACTGTGAGAAGGCTAAATGGTTTGAAAAATGAGTTAAATGAGTTATGAAAGTAAAAGTACATGTAGACATACTCTTAAGAGTTAATACAGAGAGGGAGTAACTGTAGTTCAGTGGTAGAATTCTCGCCTGTCACACGGGGGACCTAGGTTCAATTCCCAGCAATAACAGGATACTCACATGGAAAAGACTCCCACCACACAGTATACAAAAAAAAAAGTTAATACGGAAACAATGTCAATTCTTATAGTAAATTCTCTTTGAAAAATTTTCATCCATTTTACATGAGAACAATTATATCTTAAGTATCTAATAATATAAAAGATCAGAAGGAAAATCCAGGGTCACCCTAGGTTTTGTTCTAGCCAGTCAGGATAACAGATTTACATGGGCTGAAGATAAAGATCATTAAAAAACAAGATTTTCATGCTTAAAAAAAAGTAAGAAACTTTTAATGAAAATAGTTACAATTCAGAACAAAATATAACAGAGATGACAAACTCTGGGATCTGTTCTGTAACTACTCGTTGAAGAGTGCTTTGAAAATTAATTGCTTTTTTCTTTCTTTGCTCTGTATTTATGTTTTATTATTCAATAAAAAATAGTTTTAAAAAATATGACACAGAAAGGGCTAGTTAACTTTCCTTTCCAGAAATAAAATTAAGCCCAATAAGAAAAATATATTCCTTTAGCTTAAGGTTTACACCTCTTGCCTAGTACATGATAATTTATTCCCCTCTTCATCTCCTGTCTCCTGGCAATCATCAAGCCTTAAAATATAGTATTTTCTAGAGGAAAGAATGTTAGACTAGGAATCAAGAGACTTGGTTTTTAACCCTATCTTTGCCACTAACTAGCTGAATGACCTTCGGAATACCCCTTGGCCTCATTTTCTCCATCTGTGAAACTAAACAGATAGCTAGCAGTTTTTTGTAGCACTAACATTTGATGGTTCTATGAGTAACACTCAACTTACTCCAACTCAGAAATGTTCAAAAGAGTTTAAAAGTGTAAAAAAGACCTGAATTAGCAATTTTTTAAAGTATGCATTTTATTAGAAGACATACATAAAGCAAAATCTCTGCCACTGCAAAGGTAACAAAGAGCAAGTGGTAAATGCTGAAAGAGATCATTTATATTTTTTTCTCTGGCTCTTCAAAATTAAAGGAAATATTCTGAGACAGACTGCCCAGTATTAGCCAATTAAACTGAGTCACTCTTTCTAGTAATACAGAAAATATAGACCTTTCTAAAGCTACAGACACAGCATTAGTGACCAATGCTAATGCATCTCCTTTCAATTTTAAATATCTATTTTTAATTATGCATTTCAGGAAAAAATACTGGGGAGTACCTTCTTTCACAGTTTCTAAGATGCACATTTTTTCCTATTATAACATATCCACAATAAGGATATGTCTTTACAATCAATGACATTTCAAAACACTGTGTGCCAGTCAGTAGTCATAGCTGCATGGGTTAAACAAGTATAAACATCAGAACACAAGCATTAAATTTGGAAAATGAATTTCAGCAGCTTGCAAGGAAATCTTGGAAAGAGTTGTGGGGCAGTCATTTAACCCCTCAGAACTATGATTGTTGCTTTACATCAATAATTGCAAAGCTGGCTTAAAAGCCAAATATCACTACATTTTAACTCTTCTATACATTTTTTAAAGAAATGCTACATCAGTATGCTCTTAAAGGTACAGAAAAAAATACTGTGTGGGAAAACAGTGGCCTCAAGAATGCCAAGTAAGTCACTGGGAAGAATGTAAATATGTTTTAAGAATATTTATCCAATTTAATTAGCTTTCATTTTTCTTTTTATGTAGGCACAAGCTGGATACAAAATTAAAATATTTCTCTAGGTAAATCTCAATGGTCTATTTCAGTGAGAAAAAATAACCCAAATCATAGTAAAACAGTATTTAAAAGCATCAAATAATAGTATGCCTTATATTTGATGAAATACAATAAAATCTACTTGCAATCTATAGAGAAAACATTTTCGCTTAATTCCATTTAAAAAAAAAAATCTTTTTTATAGCATTACCTGTAAACCACAGCAGCCTACAGCATTCATTATGGAAGCATTGTGAATAACTCGATAAGGTATTCCAAGCTTTGTTGCTCTCAGAACAAGATCGCTATGTGTTGTAGCCCTATACAAAGTAAAAAAATCATACTCAAGTAACTGACACTATGCCTTTTAAAGACAGTAAAGCAATTACATTTCATAAGTTCAAGTCAATCAACACATCAAGGGCACTACTTTTCTTCAAATTCTGCTACATGTTTGTACAAAGCTCTCATCTGGCTTTTCGTTAGAAAAGTGCAAGTGTACACAAGCTCTTCACAATATTGAACTGCAACTCTTAATACTCTTAAAGCAGCCTTAGCAGCTCCTGAAAAAGGGAAGTTTCACTTCTTCTTTTGCCTAATTGTTAATACCTGCAAAAGATATCTTTGGATTATGAGCTGAGCAACTTAACTCCTGAATAGCAATTTTCAAGCTTTCTGTTTTCAGGGCCAAATTTTAATCTCTTAAAATTACTCTCCAAAAAGCATTTGTTTATGTGGGTTAACCTAGTGATATTTACAGGATTCAAAATTAAAACAAATTTTTTAAAACATTCATTAAAAATAATAAATCCATTACATAGTAACATTTTTATGAAAAAAACTATTTTCAAAGCAAAGCAAAGCAAGAAAAAACAAAAACTTAGCAAGAAAAATGGTTTTAAATTTTTACAAATTTCTTCAATGTCTGGCTTAAAAGACATCTGAATTCTCCTATCTCCTTTTATATTCAACTCATTGCAGGATGACCCATCACATAGCCTTTGGAAAACTCCACTGTATATTTATAAGAGAATGAGAGAAAGATAAATGGCATCATCTCTTATTATAAAAAGTTTTAACTTTCTGTATCCAGCGAAAAGATCTCAGGGATCCCCTGAGGTCCCTGAATCACACTTTGAAAACTACTCTAGAGTTGTACATTATGGCACAACCAGACCTACTCCTTTATTTCTTCTCTATTTTGAAGGCTTTCTCCCGAAATACAAGGTAGAATATACAGAACATTTTCACGGCCTGCCGATCTTTAGTCTTTATTTTAGTGTTCTACCTGATATAATCCTAGTTGAATTTTACATTTGTTTAGCATCATTTTCTTTATATTGTTTTCAGTCTGGTTACTGCATATAATTAGTATATGTGTATGTTCATACATGTGTTTGTGTGTGTCTTTATGTATTCTGCCTGTTGCCTTTCTCTTTTTTTGTAGATAAATACAAATGATTATTATTAGGGAGACTGTGGTGGAGAGAAAATACATGTAAATATAAAAATGGATACTCTGAAATATAACCCCACATCAATCTGGAACTGCATTATTAAAGACCTTTTTCCCCTTGATGAAAACTCCTGCCCCTACTGGGGAAAGTAACATTAGCATGTTTGAGAAACTACATACAAACAAGGGGAACCTGTCAACTGGTCAATGCATACTAAATAGGAAGATCAAGGGCTTTTACCCCATGAGGCAGCTAAATACAGATTAACAAATGCCCACTAGGGAAGCCCATTTTTAATCGCACATAAAATAAAAACTAGTATGAAAAACAATCATTAATATAATGTAGAGTAAGCTTTAAAAAATGATATGAATGCCAGTTGTAAAGACTGTTTTTAATATCACTTTCAAAAGAGACAAAGAATTTTATAAAAGGATAAAGAAAAAACAAATTAATCATTTGGTGGGTTATTTAAAATGATGAGCAGAAAGGAAAAACAGTTTAAAATCATAACTCTATCACAAGGTCATTTAAATGACCAGATGTGGTTGGTATACCATAAGATTTAATGACCTAGCAGTGATTTAATTTTGTATAACTGCCATAAATGTGATTAAGTAATCCCCTTAGATTTCTGCCATGAAAAATTGTGATAATATTGGTATTCTATATCATGATTACCAAGTTTATATTATTTCATGAAAAAGTAAAAAAAAAAAGGTTTGAAATTGAGGTTTAAGCCACTGCATAAATATTAAGTAATCCTTCCAGTCTACTCATGAAAATGCTGCATTCATGGTTACTGGTGTGTATAAGTACACACACACCATTATGATTTTTGACTAGAGACACAAGCCCTAAAATATTAATAAATTTGTCTTAATAATGTGCCTTTTACTTGAAATTGCTCTAAAAGCAATTTCAAAAGAAGAGATCCAAAAATGTTTTAATCGATGGAATCAATAAAATACAGTTCACAAATCTGAATGTATAGGACTCGGTATGTTTATTTTCAATTTTATTTTATAATAGTATTTTGTTTGTGAATATAGGACCACCGTATTTAACAAAGGTAGAGCTGGTAATACGGAAATTCACTAATGTTTATAATGATATGGTGAAAATGATGTTCTCATAAACTACTAGAAACACTGTCAATTGGTACAATCCTTTTGAAAAGTAATTTGATAATACGCTTTATGTGCTAGATCATAAAAGCGTCTATAAGTTTTGAGTTTTTGGTCTCATAAACCTTCCCAGTAGGAAACAATCCAAAATGTGGAGATGGGGAAGGGGGAGGAAGGGGAAAGGATCATTTACATTAATCTGTATATGACAGCTTTATTTATAGCAGAGAATAAAATGAACAAATGATAATAATGACTGACATTTACTGAACAGTTACTAGGTACCAAACACTGTTCAAATGCAATACATGGAATGGAAGCAATTATTTTAAGACATAGGAGATGGTTAACAGAATAATGGGACATTTTTTGTGTGTATGCCATGATGGAAAAGGTACACAACATAAGGATAAAAACTATGCTTTTATTTACTATAAAACAAATACATGTGCATATATATATATATATATATATATATATATATATATATATATATGAATTACCACTTCAGTTACTTAGTATATTGAAATATAGAATGGAAGAACAAAACAGAAGCATCATTAGAAAGACTTTGTTTAATGAAGAACCTGTTTTGACTCCTCTTTATGGGAGTACAGAATGTTTAAGACTGTCTTTTCTCACAGACTGAGCTGGATATATTATTGTAGTATTTTTAGGCATTTATGTTCTTTAATATGATTAACTTCCACATTCTTTTCAATAACCTGGATAAAAGGGCAATGATAAAATCTGTATCAACTGACTTAACTAATACATTTAATTACCTTCTTTAAAAATTTAGGATTAAGCATCCTAAGTTTTCAAACTTTGAGCATCTTATATTTCCTTTTTTTTAAACTTTTATTCAAAAAAAAAAGTGTCTAAAACTAAACAAGAGATTTTTTTTTTTGTCATCTATAAGAATTTCAGTAATTTGTTGCATTTCATAGTCGCTCCCTGGATTATCCATCTAATTACTCAAATTCTAATTCTTCAAGGCCCAATTAAAATTACACATTCCCCACTACCCTGTCTTCAACTACTACATCCCAAAAGTAATCCAATGGATAAATAAAAAACAACTACAATACCTATTACTTAAATCTGAATTGGAATACAAGGATTTACAGGATTAGTCACCTGCAATGGGCAAATTAACTATCATAGGCATACAATAAACGAAGCACTTATTCCTTAATAAAACAGGCAGGATTCACAGAAGAGGTGGCATCTAAGCTGGACTTTATCTATTATTTCACTAACAGAAATTGAGAAGAACAATCTGAGTGAAGGAAAAAACACAAGCAAAGACATGGAGGAAGAAAACTGCAAAACATGTATGAAATGCTGAGTTGTACAACTTGGCTTTGGCATAGCAGTCACAAAAAGAAGTTGCCAGAGGAAAAAGCAGATAGGCTGTATAAGATTTAAGGTCATGAAACGTCACTGAAATTTCTGAGCAGGGGAGTAACAGCATCAAGGCACTTCTGGGCCACAGTTTCTTCATCGACATGGAATTCTCCCTTCCATCTTCACTTTGTTGAACCCTATCCAGACCCAGACCCAACTCAAGAACCAACTCCTACTTAAAACCACTACTAACTCCAAGTATTGTGCACATATTTTTCAATCTTCATCTTATACTCAGCCTCTCCAGTAGTCTATCCAAGTTTGACCAATCTTCCCTTTTTGAAACATTCTTTTCCTGCAACAATATTCCTCCTGGTTTTCCCCCTCCTCTACTAGTAGACAAGGAAATACTGATGTTTCCTAAAGACTGATCCTAGGTCTTCTCTTCCCCTCTTTCCTCCTAAGGTGATACCATCTATTCTCTAGCTTTGAAGCCATATATACTGATGACTTCAACAGCCACATCCTTAGGATATCCCCTCTCTTGAGCTCCAGCAGCA
Organism: Tamandua tetradactyla; assembly: GCF_023851605.1. Classification (NCBI taxonomy): domain Eukaryota; kingdom Metazoa; phylum Chordata; class Mammalia; order Pilosa; family Myrmecophagidae; genus Tamandua; species Tamandua tetradactyla. Next base: position 21,939,045 of record NC_135337.1, on the reverse strand, counting down.
GATACCTAACTGCTTACCTGAACTTTCAAATTTCAATGTTTTCTGAGTCAATTTCTAAATCAACAATCCTGTTACCTACTGGTTCATCACTTCTAGTGGCATTATCAACCACTCTGTTACAAAAGCTAGTCCTAGAAGTAAACTTAATTCTTTACTTTCTCTAATCTACGTTCATCCTAGCAAGTATATATATATCCCAGCCTTCCCTTTTCTTTCCTCCCCAAGAGTCACTCTCACCTCTCTAAAATCCATTCAAAGAGTGGTCTTTCAGAAACACCAATCAAATTGTGATTCATACCTTGTTTAAAGCCCTCCAAAGATTTTTCATGTACTTAAAATGAGTACTACTCCCTTCAAGTCCCTACATGGTCTGGCTCCTGCCCACCTCTAAACCTTTTCATGCCCCCTCTCCCTCACTCATATGCTCCAGCCATCCTGGCCTTTCAGTTCCTTGAACACAATCTTCTTGTTACCTCTGCTTACAATGCTCTTTCCTCCTGCTACTCCTTTTCATTCTTCAGGTATGTGCTTAAATATCACCTCTATGATCCTACATAAATAAGTCTCTTCCAGTTATTCTCTACTTTTTTAGTAATAATACTAAATTTATTATTTTTTATTGGTTTATTGTCATCTTCCCTCATCCAATTTTAAGCCATGTTTTATCATCCTGTATATATACTGCACATGGGAGTGCCTGGCACAAGATAGGTGTTGAAAGAACATTCGTGGAATGGATAAATGTCAGTCCAAGATAAGCCTGGTCTTCCTTTGTTTGCGTTATTGGGCAAAAAAAAAAAAACTTAACAACTCTTTCAATTAATATTAATTAGTGTCTATTATAAGCTAAGTAAAGCAAAGGAAGCTGGGAAGACAAAAATGTGAAGGACCGTCTACAAACTAAAGAAAGAGTAGATATACACACTTAAAAAATATACTGTAAGGCATATATGAAAACTAGCATGAGTAATATGTGTCAGCAGTTAAGAGGAGGTATAGATATCACTTCTGATTGAGGGAATCGGAATATATGGAGAATGTTATATTTGAGTTGTACTTCAGAGACTGGGAAGGATTCTGAGATTCAGAAATAGGGTACAGGGTATTATAAATGAAAAAGAAAGTTTGGACAAAGGTGTGAGGTTGAGAAAGGAGAAGGATCAGTGAAAAACAAACAGGTTGGCCTAAGTTTGGGCTTTAGTAAAAGAATGGCAAAACAAAAGGTAGGAGGACAGACTGGACAGTTTTTAATGGCCCATGTTTTTAGAGCTATTAGCTCTCATTTATGAGCCCTGATAAGATTTTTCAAATTGTGGTCTCACAAATAAAAATTTGACCACCCCATGGGTAAATGAGTTAAGACTCTGTACACTGACCAGGCAAAAGGCTTCTATATTACACCAGGGTTATAATAATAAGAGCTGGCAGAATGGTGGCAGCCAGACCAGAAAGGTGTGAAACGATATAAAACACTTGGCAAAAAAGATCTACAGTAGTGCTTTTCAAACAACCTTTTTTTTAAAGTCCTAAATTGTCAAGGAACAATAGTTTGTAAAAATGCAATAAAAAATGAATTAGAAAAATAAAATATAAAATAAAATAATACAGAATATAAGCCCCAATTTTTTATTGTCAGATTCAATAGACATAAAATTATTCTGAAAATGGCCATAGGTTTCTAAATGCTTACTCTCAATTTCTGCACTTATCTCATCAAGGAATAGTAACAGCTTGTGGGCTGACATCAGTCAGCAAACCACACTTTAAGTAACATAGATTTAGTGGACCTTGTTATTGAATGGATACCATGAAAGTCAAAAGTGACTCGGAGATATCTAAGCGACTGTAAGAACTGTGGTACCAACAGTCAAAGAGTTTGGAAGAGGAAGGTGTCACTGTAGAAAACATGAGTTTTGGGCAAAATGAGTCAGTTTGATGAGAAAATCCTACCAGAGTCATAAGACATTTTCCATATAGTATTTTTCATTATCCTCATTTTATTTTACTATCCTATGGCTTAGAAAAGGAAGACAGGTACTGCTAACTTGGAGGAAGCCTGAAAATGGCAGACATAAAACAAACTATTTAAATATTTTATGGTGTGTGATTATCATTTACAACCAAGTATAATAATGATACACAATCCCTGACACTTCATATCGCTATAAACTACATTCTTTTGACAGACACATGCACACGTAATTCTATGCTTCTGAACAACATCCTTGGTGGTGGGCTCACAGTGATTTAGTTGTCCTTATGTTTCTTAAATCTGTGACATAAACTTTGGGTCACCAGCTGGTAACAAAGAACTCTTCCATTTGGCTTGACATTAAAGATTGATGATGCTTGACTGGACAAGTAGAAGCCCATCTTACTGGTAATGGAGAAGACCAGAACTCCCAATGGATACAAGATATTGAAATCAGAGGCTCAAATAAACAGAAAAATTCAAGGCAAGGAAAGTGACAACAGTATTGCCAAATATTACAATTTTAAAAAAAGTTCAGGACAAAGGAGGCAGAAGATGCTTATAATTATTTGCAGCAAATGAAATGTATGACTTTTGATGTAATAATTTACTAATAATCATAGTTAAGTCCTTTAATGCCCTAATTACCTTCTAAAAGAACAGAAGAACCAATTATACAGACTTAAGCATTGACATTTGATAACACTGTGATACATTTAGCAACATCTTTACTAAGCAGTTTTATTAATTTCAAGGGTAACAGAAGTTTAAACTACAAAATTCAAGAGTGATTCTAGGTAAACAGAATTCTTTATGAGGACTTGGCAAATAAAAGAAAGTTTAAATGTAATAAAATAATTCTTACTGATTAAAAAAAGAGTAAAACTCAAAGAATCTGCTTTGGCTTACCCAAAGGGATCACCAACCACAAGGAATGCAACATCACTGCTATCAGCATCTTTTAAAATATTATCAGCTTCTTGTTCCACTTCTTCTCTATCAGCAAGAATCAATTTTCTTCCATAAAATTCTTCCTAAAGATTTAAGTTCAATACCAAAATGAGAGCTAGCAGACAACCATTTCAACACCCACACACAAAAACAATCTTTGTCTGGGGAATGGAGCAAATCTTGGCAACCAGCCAAACACAGATCACTGAACAGAACTCATCAATGAGCTAGCACTTTATATCATGTTGCAATTAAACTCTGTCTTTGGGGTTATTTTAATATCCCAAGAGAAGGCAGACATCTTAACATCTGAGGCTTTTTGTATTTTAAATCTACCTCTAAATTTAGTTCTAAAGACCAAGCAGAACATTATAGGATGAACTGAGAATATGTTCATATAATCCTTACCTTAGAAGCATGATAATACTTGATGAAACAATTTTAAACATACTTAGCAATTTAAGTTTTATTAAATTTTCTGTGGTAAAGTCTATGGGACCCTGGCTAACATAAAAGACAAAGGCAGCTTCACTGAGACATAATAGAAAATTAACATTTAGCTGTTTACAGAACTGGCAAGCATTCCTATGTAATTTCAAAGTAAGACATTTAAAAAATGAGTATGATTGCTGAATCATTACATTGATATTTCTTTGGGTCTCCAGTGTCTTGGAGCAGCCAGAAGAAAAAACGAAAAATCGTGGAACTGTAACCCATACCAAACATTAAAATCTGTTCTATAACTACTTAAGATATACTTTGAAATTTATTGCTTTTTAGTATATATATTTCACACACACAAAAAAAAAGTTAAAAAAATTCTTATTGGAAAAAGAAAAACTACATTTCCTAGTTTCTGCTAAAAAGGAAGGAATTCTAAATATATCGTAAGCCTCCATATAAACTGTTTTGTGGATTAATCCCAATATTCAAATTCAAAAAACAAACCCAGCAGGTAAACTTTAACTGGCATGGCAGCATATAAGTATAAAGACAGTGAGCTAGTGTATTAGTAGTCGTGATTAAAACTACAACCTATTATGCAAGATCACAGATTGTATAACCAATTTCCTGTGGGGTAATCTGTAATTCAAATATGGTAAAAGTGAATCCATAGATAAATTATGCTATTTCTTACATTCAGAGAAGTTTGCTTAATTCATTAAAAGTTCTAAGGATTGCTGTGGTTGAAGAATATTTAGCACTCAATATCTGTCAAACAAATGAGTAAATTAACAAATTATTAAGCATCCAAATATAAAGGCTATAGTTCCAACTCATAACTATTTCCTATTACTTAACTAGAATGTGTTTCTCAAATATGAAAAAAGATCCCTTCTTCTTTTCACATTCTCTCAAAAGATAATGTCTCAAAATTCTGCAAAAACAACGGTGTTTTTACAGATGAAAAATGCTCTGTATTTTTGTTTTACTGCATTTTTTTTCTTAATCATTAATTTCACATGTTTTACTTTGGTTTTATGAATCCAGAAAACTTAAATATTGTAGAACATTTATATGTGACATGTCTAAGAGATCACATGCAAGATTACTGGAAACTGAAGGAAACAATGCCTTTCCCGAACTTTTAATATTTCTTTAAGACTAAAAGTCATACCATTAGCTTAATGCAAGCAGTAACCTCATTCCACATTTTATAATTGATTTTAACAATAAAAGAAAAACTCACTCTCCTCAAGAATTCTATCACTCCAAATTTATCATTTACCCTAAGAAACATTTTATTACCTAGACAATAGAATGTTTATTTTAAAAATTTTCTTTAAAGAGAAACACACAAATATCCCAAAATAATCATATGCCTGCTCCTCTTCAAAAAACATTTAAAAAAGGAAAGAGGCATTAAGTGACAGGTAGTAATTTTTAAGAAAAGTTATCCATTTGTTTATTTGTTCACTGACTCACTTTTTAATTTCTTATTTACATCCTCCACACCAAACTAAATGCTTGGTATTGGGAGAAAGCAGTGAAAGGGACATACATAAAGAGTATGTGCTAGAGGAGCAAAAAACCTAGTCAGAGGTCAAGGAAGGAAAACAAAAACAATAAATACCATTTAACAAATGATGTTCAATTTGTATTATCCAATAACTGATTGACCAGTTTTGTATAATTTCAGGCCTAATCACCTGCATTTATGAAAAGAAGGCAAAGTTCAAAATTCATTCTTGCTTTATATGGGCAGTTTTTGTATTTCAAAAAATAGTATAAAAACTAAAAGTCAGAATTACTTCCAGGTACTTTTCCAAGGATACACAAGAAATTAGTAACGACTGCCTCTAGAAAGGAAAACTGGAATAGAACCCTTTCAATGTATACCCCACCTTTTAGTATCTTTTCAATTTCAACCTACTGAATGTTTTATCTGCTCAAAAAGTTGTGTCTTAAAAGCCAGTTTCAAGCAGTGGTCAATGATGTCTAAAGAGGTGAAGCAAGGAACTCAAAACTATCCTCTGGAGTCCTCAGCTAATTATTTAACAGAGAAATAGTTCAGTGAATTGGAAGTCAGGTTACAGGGGCCTGAGACATGAATGGAAGTGGGGACAATATTGATAAAAAGCTTTTTTTAAAAAAAAAAAACTTTGTATAAAGGGGGAAACAGAGATAATAACAACAGGAAAGAGATTTAAAAGAGAATTGTCACAATAGGTACCTTAATATCATTTCAGGCCTAGGGGAGGATGTTAATATAAACTGAACATAAAGAAGAAAGAATAATTGATGGGAATAAGGTTCCAAAGGAAGATGGGGAGAGGAAGGGATTTTAAAAACCACATCTAGATTGAATTAGCTTTGAACAGAAAGAGCATCTCAACTTACAAGTCATTTTCTAAGTCTGGAGGAAAGAAAATTCACATTTAGAATAAGGGACGATAGAAAATAAAGACTATAACTGATAGCCTCATTTTTCTCATTGTAAAGCCCTTTTAGTGTCCTGTCCTTTGTTCCTCTCACTTCAAACACCAGCAGCATGGTAGGAGGACAAGGAAATAGAAGGTGCTAATGTACAGGTGATACACAGATTTGAAAGGAAGGGAGGGTAAACAGAAAGAAAATGAGTTATTTCAGTGAGTCCCAAGAACAAGGATAGCAAATGCCTTGCACTTTCCTCCTCCATGCTTTTGCTCATAATGATTTCTTCATTATGAGAATGCTCTTTCTTTTCCTTGTACCAAATCTTATCTAAAAGAAATTCACTCTGTGGTCAGACATTATTCTAAGAGCCTTATACATATGAATTCACTTAATCTTTACCACAATCTATAAGACAGGTACTATTTTTATCTCCATTTTACAGATAAGAAACAGAAGCACAGAAAAGTTAAATGACTGTCCAAATTCACAGAGCTGGGTGGAACAGAACTTCACACATGCTGTAAATGAAGCACAGAGAGGTGAAAGATTAGTGATCCCCTCTGCCTTCTGTAGGGTTGTAGGAGCCCTGGAGTTAGCCTCCTCTGGCCATGAGCAGCTTCCTTCATTTACTCTGCAGGGCAATAAACTTTTATCATTTTTCATTTGGACAATGACGTTAAAAAAAAAATTTAATTGGGATGCATTATTTTAAAACATAGCTCAAATTTCATCTATTCCATAGCACTCCCTGATCACCACCGCCTGAAGTGATTTCTCACCCATGGATACCAATAGTAACTACTAATCAGTAACTATTTAATGTTTGTGACAGTTTCTACTACTTTATTGGTGAAAGTAAGAGTGCTGGTTTGGATAAGATCATCTAGGTTCTTCCCAGAAATAAGAATTTACAGTTTCTCCCTTCCACTGCTGTCACAAATTGTTATTTACATCTTCTATTACTGCTAAGCTATTCAGGGTATAACAGATGAATCAAGAACCACTTGAGAACAAGGATCAATGCCTATACTCCTTTATATAATGCAGAGGTGTGCTTTATCAAGGAGGCAAATAAGCTCATTTGTCCACAGAACTTACCCAAAGAAATTCAAATCATATATACCAAATAAAAATTCTCTCCTAAGCCCACCAACTCTAGATTAACTTTTGAATAATTATAACATATAGACACTACCACCTGTTCGACAATCTTAAAACAGCTTTCAATATAAGAGCAGACAAATTCCAGATTTAACAGCACCTATGCATGCAATTTACAAAATATTATCTTTTTGTGATTTCCGATAAAGAAAGCACACATACATCACAGAAAAGAGATTTTACCAATCTTTATTTTTTACTGTGCAATAGTTAACTATAATTACTGCTATCAGATTGTATATACAGGTATATAAATACATGCCAACATATTTCAAAAATCGATTTGTTTTAAAAGACAAAGATAAAAAGGAAGGAGAAAGGAACTGGTTGACGAGAAAGTGGCTCTGAGATTTTACTGGGCAATATAAGACAGGAATTTATTCATTTAAACCTTACTTTGTTCTGCAATGATTCATGTAAGGCAGCTGTTGAATGGCAAGTTGCTCAGGTAAGAACACCAACTGAGGACTTGTAGGAGGTCATGGAGGGCAAATCAATGGAATTTTGTGGCAGGGAGAGATCCAAGATTGGCCACTTTACTTGAATCCCATCTCCTCTGTATGCATTCTCAGAAAGTTATACTTTATTTACCTATTTGCTATCCCTAAAAATACACAAAGTATTTGTAAGAGTGGTGGATTTCCACTCAGAAATACCTGGTTCATAGCCATTACTTGCTGTATATATGACCACAGGCAAATTCCTTACCTCTAGAGATTAGCAAAATGAGAAAAGTAATTAGGTAATAAGAATCCCATAACAATTTTACATGTAAAGCATTTAAAACAGTACATAATGTTAGCAATTGTTATTGTAGAGGAAAAGATATTCCAGCACCTTAACAAAACATACATAATTTACTTCTAGATGAGGTCTGACCCAGCCAATAATAATTATAATTGTAATATATTATTATAATAATAATTATAATAAATCTATAATTATTATATACAGATACAGATCTTCATTCTGTATATAATAATTCTACAGGTACATTTTCGGAAAAGAAAAAGCAATACTTAAAAAAGTATAACAACCAAAATTAGCATTTGGCAAGCACTTAAAATTTACTAAGTACTTTCACATACAATAGCTTAACAAAACCCTATATAACCCTCCAATGTGGTTATTATACCCATTTGAAAAATTAAGTGGAAGTTCAGAGGAATATAGAAATATGTTCATTAATGGCTATTTTTAGCACCATGCTAAAAATCTGTGAGGAAGGCATTTTTGTTCCCATTTTACACTTTAAGAAACTCAAGGGGCTTGTCCAAGGTCACATGTGGCAAAGTTTAGGACTTACAATAAAGTCCACATCTTCCTCTAAGCAATACTTTTAACACCTTATCCTAAAAACCTGAGTTGTCTCTACACACCTGGATGCTTTTTAAATTCATTCTAGTTTTCCTTGATCATTGATTAGAGAAGAATATTTCCATTATCTTAGTTCCTTCCTAACAGTGACAAAAATTGGAGCTAACAGTGACAAAAATTGGAGCTAATAGATCAAAGCTGTTCATCACACATAATTTTTATTTCAATGCATGGGCAATTCAAATAGCAGGCCTTAATTCTCTCTCTAAGATTTTAAAGTAAGACTGAGAGACAAAAAAAAAATTCTCTGGATCACCTCTTTGTTTGGAAGACTCTAATGCGCAGTCTTCTACATTAATAATAATGTAGAATAAATTCCAAAATTCTAAATTCTAAAATCCTCTTCCTTTTTCGAAAGAATGCCCATAAATCTTTTCGTTAAGGAAATTCTACCCTGCTTTGAGTTTGATGTTGAACCTGAATTTGGCCCTTCCAAAATTTAATGAGCCCTTAAGGAGAGCCAGCTAAATGTATGCTTCTCCCAACATATTCTATGGTTACTTAGTCTCCCTACCCTCCAAATATATAGAAGTATATGGGTGCAAGCCTTATTGGGAAATGAAATGTGGATTTAAAGGTAAGAACTCTCTGGACAGTATACAGAGAGGCGATTCCCATTCCCTATGGAAATACTTCAAAGTGATGGGGGGAAGATTTCAGCACGATTTCTGAATATATAACCAACTCATTAAAGCTGGGCCAGCACCTCATTAGCATTCAACTCAGAAGGATTTCTTGACTATTTCATGAAATAAGGGATTTTTTATAACTATCCCCAGGAGCATAAAATAAGTTTCCTTTCCGATTTACTGGAGAAAGCCACAAATCACAAAACGCTGAAGTGGAACAAAGCACTCTCTCAATTTCCAAGTCACTTGGTTGGTGTATGGTGTCCATTCTTGCATTCCTCCGATCCTTTAAGACCAAGGAGTGTATTTTTTAAGGGATTAAATAGGCAGACTTGAAAATTCTGTTCCGCTTATTGTAATGAAAATCAGATGTTAGAAAGCCTGTCTCCCCCGATGGCTGGGGAACCTTAAGTACCTACCAGGGATTCCTTCCCTACGGTCAAGACTGAGGTGTAAGATTCCAGATACACTCGCCTGCAGCGCCTTACAACTTCCAGGCCCTTGACTGTGATGTCCTTGGCATCTCCCAGGCCCAAGCCAACCAGGTAAAGCATTTCAAACTCCAGGGGAGGGGGGAACTGCAGGACCAAGCAAACAAGAAAGACAAATGTCAGCTGCATCAAGGATGCCTAAAATAAAGTAATGAACACAAAGACAGAAACCAAAACAGCACAAAGAAGGGTGCCACGTCTCACTCGGAGACACAGAATGAGGTTTGAGAACCATATTCCACTCCTCTTAATTACGGGTTGTAATAAATGCTTTAAACAACCTACTCCCGCAGCTTCTCGTTACTCAACCCTGGAGGTATCCATTTACCCGTGGAGAAAATCGCAGCTGTTCCCCAGTCTTCCCCAAACGCCTAACTCAGACCCGCTACAGAAGCAGTTGCTGAAACTGCGGATCCAGGTGTAACGCGGTTCCACGCCGCCGGCCTCACTTACGCTGCCGCAAAATGCCGGCGCCTTTACTGCACTTTACGACTAGCTAGAGGCGGAGGGAAAGTGGGTTTGGAGCTCGGAATTGTGGTCTTGATTTGACTAAGGCCCGCGGGGCTTCAGGGGCGGAGAGACGAAAGGTCAGCCAGCGGGGGGAGTCCCTCTTGCACCCACCAGCATGGCCTCTGGAAAGTACCAGACGTGCCTAGGATCGCCCCTGGCCAATGGCTTAAGCATCTTGGTCCTGGGACTGGGTAAAGTGAAGGAGATGCTGGGCGGGGGAGTAGGGAGGAGCTGGACCCGGGATTGGGCCGCCGCGTGCTGCGAGGGAGGAGAGGCGGGAGCGGGAGGAGGCGGCCGCGCGGGCGGTGAGAGCGACCTGAGACGGAACTCCCTTCGTTTGCCCCGGGTTTCCCCAAGTACACAGATTTCCAGTCTCGCTTTCCCACTCGCTTGGAGTTTCACCAGTTTCCTCCCGGGTGAGCTGCCCTCTTGTAAACTCCGTGGTGTGATTCTGATTTCCCAGCGGGGCCGTGACTCCTCGGGTTTGTCCCCAAAACCTAATTCCGGAGTGACGGGGATCCGATGTCATCCTCGCTGTCGTGAAGCCCAGACCCTCCTTTGCAAAGAGTGCTCAGGGATTTCAGACCAGGCCTTAAATGCTGTCCGGGGGAAATTCTTATAAAGTGGTTGTTTAGTTACAGTTCTGATGACAGGAAGGTTTATTTTGACTGGAAATGCTCTTCCTAAGGTCACTAATGATCTCATCCAAGTTTAAAAGCCAGTTTACATTGCTTATCTTAGTGAACATTTTTGATTATTCGGTGTTTTCCTGGTATTTCTCTGACAGTGCCTTGCATCTTTTTGGCCAGACCCCCTTCCTTAAGTCTTGGTTTATGTTTTTTTTATTTTATTATTTTTTACATTGGCAGGCACCGGGAACCGAACCCGGGTCCTCTGGCATGGCAGTTGATGCCTGCTGAGCCATCTTGGCCCACCCCCAACGGCCTTTTACACTTCTTATTCTGCGTACAATCTTCATGGCCGAGTCTATCTCCTCTCATTACCTCAATCCATTTTTCACACCATGTACAAAAAATTGACTCAGAAATGGATAATAAACCTAAATGAAAAACCTGAAATTTTGAAAGTTCCAGACGAAAACGTAGGAGAAAATTATCTGTGATCTTAATTAGACAAATTTCTTAATGTGACACCAAAAGCACTGTCCATAAAGAAAACATTGATAACTTAAGAGTTACACAAAATAAAAGCTTATGCTCTTCAGAAGATGCTATGAATAGAATGAAAAGACACACTGGGAGAAAATATTTCCAGAGTAGATAGATACATAGGTAGGTAGGTAGGTAGGTAGGTAGGTAGATAAATAGGTAGGTAGGTAGGTAGGTAGGTAGGTAGATAAATAGGTAGGTAGGTAGGTAGGTAGGTAGGTGATAGATAGATAGATGATAGATAGATAGATATCACATAGATATCACTTAGGTAGATAAATAGGTAGGTAGGTAGGTGATAGATAGATAGATAGATAGATGATAGATAGATATCGCTTAGATAATAGGTAGGTAGGAAGGTAGGTGATAGATAGATAGATAGATGATAGATAGATAGATATCACATAGATATCACTTAGATAACCCATGACCAGGTAGGTAGGTAGGTAGGTAGATGATAGATAGATAGATATCACTTAGATAACCCATGACCCAGACATGTCAAATTCAACAAGTCCTGGTAAAGGACTTGTTTCCAGAATATATAAAGAACTCTCAAAACCCCTATTTAAAATGTTTTTAAGAACAAGAGAAAATCCAAGCTTTTAACATATCCCACAAGATTATCCATAGGGTGGCCACTGCCTACCTCTTCACCCTCTCCCCACTCTTCACCTTGAGCTTTATATCTGGCAGTACTGAACTGCTTATAGTTCTCTGCCCACAGTATGCTGTTTTGGGCCTCTCTGCCACCTTTGCACAGATTACCCTCACCTATTTTCTACCATCTAGGTTACTACTGTTCATCCTTTAAGACTTAGCTCAGGCACCCTTCCCAGAGAACTCCAGCCAGCCAGCTAGGTTAGGTATCTCTCTGTTTCAGTAATATTCTTGGGCATATACTTATCTTTCAGTGTAAGTGTTTGTATAATTGTCCATTTGTGTGTCTTCTTCTTTACCAAACCATGAATTTCATAAAGTCAGGAATGTATCTTATTCATAGTCTTGCCCTAAGGCTTAGCACAGTGCCTGGCACATGGCAGATATTCAATAAGTGTTTTTTAAATGGATCATTATGTATCCACTAGTAGGCGAGCAATTTCTTTTGAATTATATCTTTTTGTCTTTATGAAATGCAGAGGGTGGTATATTTTAGATAACTATCAAAAAGTTATTGATGGAAATAATGGGGGAGGGGCAAGAGTTAAGGGGAGGTTTAGATTTTCTATTTGGTGAGGTTGTGTTTCTTTGCTCTCTTTCTCTTGGAAACAATGAAGTTATCTAAAATTGAGAGTGCTGATGGACTGTTGACTTTGGACATTATACCTGATACCTAATGAATGGAGGTGGCTGAAGGATGCACCTACTGAGAAGTAGATTGGCCAACAATGGTGTATACATCTGATAGAATATTATGCTGCTACGAAAAGGATTGAAGTTGTGAGGCATGCAACATTGTAAAAGAACCTGTGGGATATGTGGTGAAGCAAAATAAGCCAGAAACAAAAGAGCATTTCTTATATGATCCCATTTAGAAAATACTTATAAGAAAACAGGGGCCTAGATTGTAAACTCTTATAGCAGTCATATTTAGCATAGAATGGTAATTATTATTTCTAGAGCTGGAGAGGCTGTCTTATATATGTTGAACCTGGTATTTGAAGTTAAAAATGAAGCTGATCAGGTTGGGATTAAGGTAATTCAGAATACAGGGGTAAGGAAGACATTGTCTATAGTTTAGAACCTCATCTACTCTGAGACCAAAGGAAGAAAGGTTTATGGTTTATTTTGTCCAGAACCTAAATTGTCTGTCGCACATAATCTTACTCAACCTGTCTGGATAGATCATTTAAACAATACAAACACACAGAACCCAGAATAAGAATGAGGCCCTTTAATTCTGTATAACTTAATGTAATGCCTGGATACATCCCAGACTATATAAAGCAGATAATCAGACGGTGTTGACAAAGTCCCTTGAGGGATGGGAGAGACAGTATGGAACTATTAAACTTTATCACCAGAGAGATCCCAGATACTTTGTCAAACATTAGGGATACCCACATCAGTAGGCCAAGCCCTTTTCTTGAGGTATGCTCTTGTGAAGCTTATGTATATATTGGAGAAGCTTAGCCAATCCATAGGTATGCCTAAGAGTTACTTCCGGAGGACCTCTTTTGTTGCTCAGATGTGGCCCCTCTTTCTAAGCCCAACTCTGCAAGTGAAATCATTTCTTTCTCCCTTACATAAAACATGGCATTCAGGGGTGAAAATCTCCCTGACAAGGCATGGGAGATGACTCCAAGGGATGAGTCTGGCCCTGGTACCATGAAATCAACAATGCCATCCTGACCAAAAGGGGGAAAAAAAGTGTAACAAATAAGGTATCAGTGGCTGAGAGAGTTCAAATAGAGTAGAGAGGCTACTCTGGAGATCACTCTTATGCAAGCATTAGTTAGACATTGCTATCTACTGTAACTTGCCAAACCCCAACCAAAACCATCCCTGCCAATCCTAAAGAACACCTAGGGCATTATATAAGATTCTACAAAGGTTCCATGCACTAGGGTAACTTTCCAGAAACCTACAACCTCCAGATGGGTACCAGGATCAGATAAGTCCTAAAATGCAGAGGGGGCAGCTCTCCAGAACATCAAATAGTTCCAATCCCCTGCCCCATATTATCAATAGCCCCTTCCAACATGAAAAGGTTAGAATGAGCATAGCCCAAATACCCCTAAAGAGTGGGAGAAAGATCAAAGATGATGGTAAAGTTATACAGAGAAGGTAGGGTTTAACAAATGAGTAAGAATGCTGAATCAATATATTGATATTTCTTTTAGTTTCCAGTGTCTTAGAGTAGCTAGAAATAAAAACCTAAAATGGTAGAATAACCCATACCAAACTCTGAAACCTATTCAGCAACTAATTGTTGCAATGTGTTTTGAAACTTATTGCTTTTGTGTGTATATGTTATTTTTCACAAAAAAAGAAAAATATGTATTTCTTCTAGCTTCCAGTGTTTTGAAGCAGTTAGAAGGAAAAATCTGAAATAGTGGAATGGTAACCTATAACATACTCTGAAATCTGTTCTGTATCTACTTGTTGAATTGTACTTTGAAAATCATTACTTTTTCTTTATTTTCTTTGCATATTGTTGGGGACAATTAAAGTAGCATGTATAAATTCCACCCTCAGCGATGCCGGAAACATGCAACATGGCCACCAGGGCTGAAACAAAGAACAGCCTAAACTATAATCAGCCTTCTTCACGGAAGTAATAGTAGTTCGCACCTAAAGTTCGCGCCAAAAGTACTAACCGTACATCTGCCCTCCACCCTAGCAACAGCAGTCACCAATCCCAAGTCATCCCTTTGTCCTTATTCACCCAATTAGAGATCGCCACCTATTCCTACTAGCTACCCCCTCTCCTAGAGTATATATATATACCCTGCCTTTTCAATAAACTTTTGCAGCTTGATCAGAATATTTGTCTTGCTGTCGTTCTTTGCGTCTCTTTGTCCCATTTCATTCTTCCCTCACAGGAGTTGGAGCTTCGGTTGATCATCCCGCGGGCCGGGACAGCATATATGTTATCTTTAACAATAAAAGACATTTTAAAAAAGTTATTGATAGAATATCAAACATGCCTCGCCCATGCCATTTTGGAAAGCTCATTTATGTTGAAATGTAACATATACACAAGTGCACATTGTTGAGTAGGTAAAGAAATTTTTCAATGTACTGATCATTTTTTATGGTTTTGTTTTGTTTTCAGATTTTCTTTGCCTAATTTCAGGTGGGCTCACAGTGAAAAGAGATTTCTAAATACAATAATTAAGTAACACAAAGGAAGCTATACTTTACCTCCATTCAGAATAAATCTACATTGAAAATGAAATTATGTGGGTAGGCAAAGAATTGAACTATTATTTGTTTGTATTTTTCAGATGCTGAAATTATTTCGTTCTTCAAAATTCTGCCAGAGGCACTTATTTTCATTATAGAATTCTTTGGCAAACAAACCTTTCTACCTGCTCTCATTTCTGAAAAATATCTGACATTTTTAGACTTTCGTGGAGGTAGACAAATAAAAGAAAGGGGATATGGTGATTTTTTTTCTTCCCTATCTCTGTAAACATAAGAAACAAGGTCTTGCCCAGTTCTTTTTTACAGAATTATTCTGTGAGATTTGAACATTTCCCCTTGCCATTTGAAACATTTCAAATGTGATTACCTTTTTCCCCAATAGTTTATTAGGAAAAATTTCAAACACATAGAAAAGTTTAAAAAGTTTTACAGTAACATCTATATAGCCACCTCCTAGGTGCTACAGTTATTAACATTTTGTTGTTTGCTTTATCACGTATCTATCCATCCAGCTAGTCATTAATTTGCCTTATTTTTTTTTGATACATTTTCAAGGGATTTGCAGACATTAGTATACAGATGATTGCATTTTGCTTAAAAGATAGTCCTTTATCTAGGTAGCAGATTGATAAACATACCTAAGCATAGAGATAATTAAATAGTATCATTTCTTTCCTTAATTTAGGCAGGGCCTTGAGAATTTTACTTTCAAAAAGTTGCAAAATTTGATTTTAAGCAACATTGTGGTCTTATTTAAATGATAATGAAAGCAGTTAGTCAAAGTACACATTTATTTATTATGTCAGAAAATTTGGGAGTGTTGTGCTACCAGAAAAGAGAGGAATGGTAACAGAGAAGAAAACAAACAAAAATGCTGAACTACAAACCTTTTAAGTTTAAAGAAAATGAAGGATAGATGAGGCCCCGAGATTTCTCTACTTAATATTACTGTGTTCAAATAGGACAATATCAAGCAATCCCTTAGAGTGAACATTTATGCTTTTCTTAAAAGATATGTATATGTTTTTATAATCTTTGCAGTAACTCATTTTTAGTACCCTCACTGTCAGAAAGTTTTCTTTGTATCTCATCTTAGGTCTTCAGGCAATAGTCATAAAATATGAGAGAATAAATAGTCATAAGAGGTTAATGCCATGCCTTTTCCATTCTATTGTCATAAACACACCCTACAATACTTTTATTTTAGAGTGATAACAATATAATTGAGACACTGCATTACATTTTGAACAGTCTAATCGCCTTATATCTAAAGAACTGGTCCTTCACTTTTCCTATTTGAGCTCATTGTTTGTCTATTGGGAGAAAAAGACTAAAGTCCATCTGACTTTATTGTGAATAGAGAATATTATTTCACTCTGAAGCTGAGCTTTAAACTATATATTCCCAGTAATTGCCTTTGTTAGAGGAAATCTTGACTAATAGTCATAGAGCTTAGAGGTCCAGAATAGATTGATAGTCATTACTTTCTAACAACTCACAAATAAATGATAATTAAAGATAGAATTGCTTTAGGAAAAGGAACTATATACCAAGGTTAAGAAGAGATTTGAAGTTACTTTTTTGTGCATTGGGTTACTTAGGAAAAAGGCAGTTTTCTTTATTCAGTGATCTTATTTACTAATCTACATTGTGCATTAATTATGTGATAATGTAAAAATGCATAAATAGGAAAAACAGATGAACAAAAACTTCCTCAAATCTTGAGCTATTTACTCTGAAAAATACGAGAATTTTTATTGTTGTCATTAACTCTAGCTTAATAGATTGAAAAAATAAGTATGAGAGTAAGCATGTGGACTAAGAAAGTCTTCTGGAGCCCTGTTTTTGTGTAAAATAGCTCCCCAGGATGTTTTCTTGTGTGTTTCTTTGTGTGTGTGTGTATATGTATGTGTGTATGTTGAAACTTTTTTCTCTTTATAACCCATTTTTTTCTATTCCATTTTTATACTTGACAGTTCCTCCTTCCAAAGTCCATTGCTAAAAAGATAGAATCAGGGATAAGTATTTCCACTCTTTTTTGTGTTCTTTTAAGATTTAGTTGGGAAAACGTATCTAAATTAGCCAAGATTTGGTGGGAGGAAATGGGAATTCCCTTTCTTTCATTCAAAAGCCACAGTTCTCAAAAGTGGCCTGTCAGGCTCTCTATTAGCCACAAACCCACATTACTCCTCTACCTCTCTGACCTTACTTCTGTTCTCCCCACCCCAGTCCCCTCAGGGATCTGTGTGCCTCTGACACCACCACCTTGAAATCTTTACCCAAAGCTCACCTCCACAGTGAAACCTAATTTGTCAACTTTATGTATCTGTAACCAACATTTCCAATAATTTCATTGCCTCTCCACGACCCCATGCACTGCCCCCTATCTAACATAATGGTATAGTATTTTTTTATTTATTATGTTTATTTTAGTTGTCTGTGTTTTCCCACTAGAATATAAGTACCACAAGGGTAGGGCCTGTTTGTTTGTTTTGAAATCTGTTTACTGATGTATACCAAGCACCTATAACAATGTTTGGCACATGGTTGATGCTCAATAAGCATGTTCAGTGATGCTCAATGAATGAATGCATATCTGTGTATGATTATTACATGCATATTATAAATAACTATAAACTCAAGGTAATTATAAATAAATAACTTGAGGGGAAGAATTGTGCAGAGGGAAATGAAAAACTCAGATTTTGGTGTCAGTCAGACTTTGGTTCAAGTCTAGGCTTTCCACCCAGTAGTGCATTTCCTGTATTACATTTTGAAATCTCAGTGCCTCTGCTAATTGTAGATGATAATATTACTGTCCCTCAAAGGAGTATGGTGAGGATAAATGAGAGAATACATATAAAGGGCTTAGCATATTGCCAGATAGATAGTAAAGGCTTGGTAAACTTTGGTAGATATAAATACAGAACTTGAAATTAATCTGATAGATATCCACAGTGTCCATTAGATTATAATATGACAACTCTATTAATCCCTCCTAGGTTGGTCCTCATTTCTTTTCCCCATTTGTAAAAGTTCCATGAAATCATTTGTACAGTTAAGTAACTATAGACCAATTTTCTAAATATACTATTTTATTGATACACAAAGTGAAATCAAATTAAGTAAAGATTATTTTTATACTCTGAGGTACTCCTTCAGAAAAAAAAACTGTTTTTATTTCTGTCTTTCTATCATTCAGTTCAGCCCTGTAACTTGGCTGAAACCAAAAAAATGTTGCCTAGAGATTTGTTAAAGTATTCTATGGCTCGTGTGTAAATGAACTTTGCTTCTTAGTATTTTGGTGAACAAACTCTGTTTGTAGCAGAAAAAAAATGTTCATTTGGTATCTCAAAGTAAATTTAGTGTTTTTTCTTTCTTATTTTTAAATGTCCAGCAACAACAGAAAGGTTGAATTAATTGTGGTATATTAATACAATACAGCAATTTGAAAGAATAAACTGCTATACAAAACCATTTTTTCTGTCAATAAAATGAATGCTTTCAGCTAGATTATTTCTAAGACACATTAAAGGATTAAGTAACTGCCTTCTGTAAAAGGAGTTGGTTAAATAGAAAGAACACTAGACCAGGAATCAGCCAAAGTAGGCTCTTTGCACTTGTGGGCCCTTACCTTGTTTTATGGTTCTGAACCCCAATACTAATCTCCTTTTTTTCTTTTTTCTACCCTACCCCCTTTAACAAATTCTGATATAAAATGCTAAGTGATGCTGTACTTCCATAACCCTGGAAATTAATGTAACCAGAATATAAATTTTTTTTAACTTTTAAATTATTATTAATTACATTATTATTAAATGTGCACAATAGTAAACCCTGTAGACCCTGAATTAATCTTTAGATTTAATACTGTGGTCATTTATGATACTTATAATAGTGATTTTTTTCATGATTACTCTAGAAACTTTTTAAACCAAAATTAAACTCCACACTATATCGAGTTGCAGAATTTCCACATACTTAATTTCCTTGGAGTGGAATCCAGTTTCGTTTTCAAAATCCTGGGCAAGGATACTATATAATTCACCCTAACTTTGTTTCCTCACGTTTCACTTTATTTTGTTAGGTTGTTTTTTTTTTCTTAAATTGGTTTGTAGTAATATTTTGTGTTGTGAACACTGAGTAGCATTGTTACCTTTCAATGACTTACTATCTGAGCTTACTTCAATGACTTACTATGTGAGCTTGTTAAATTTTCTGAAAATAATGGCTTATTGAGATTAATATTCATATGGAATCTATTTTAATTATATCTTTGATGAAACGCCATTAGTAATGTGAAAAATATTACTCCATATACGCCAAATGCAGACTGCTAAGAGCAATGGGTAAGCCTGAACTTTGATGTTGTGTGTTTTGGAGTCAGACTACAGGACTAGAATTCTTGCTCCTCCTCTTACTAGCAATATCGCCTTAGGAAAGTTCCTAAGCCCTTAGTTATATCACTTGTAATATGCCGGTAATGAAGGTACTTATCTCATAGGGCTGTCATGAAGATTAAATGAGATACTATTACATGTAAAGGCTGGAACAGTGTTTTACACTTGGTAAGTAAGCATTCAGTAAATGCTAGCTGTCATAAATATTACTACCTTTATTTAGGGTTTTTGTGAGGATTAAATGTGCTAATATAAGAGAAGTGCATTTCCCAAGGCCTGCAATGTAGCACACACTCAGCTGGTATTATTATCAAACAAATCTATTCTCTGACCATTTGATTTTACACAATTTCTATATATCCTGGTTTTAAACTTGCTCTTTAGGAACATCTCCTTCTATAGCAGTGAATTTGCAATTAGAACATTTGGTACTCAGAAAACATGGATTTTGAATCTAAAGCTTGAAACTTTTTAAGATTATAATGTAGCTTAAAAAGTTGAAAAAGTGATCAGACATGGAGTAGAGATATGAATGAAGCTGATCTGGATAGGACTAAGGTATATCAGAAATACTGGGTAAAGTGATATCATCCATGTTTTGAAACTTCAACTTCTGCGTGAGACTAAAGGGAGAGAGGTTTATAGGGCAAAATTTATATTTTGCGTAGTGCATTTCCTAACTTAACTTGTATGGCCAGTTTAGTTGAACACCATAAGTACATGGAATCTTGAAAAGGCCATGAGATTTTGTTGGTTTGTCTGGGTTAGTGTGATGCCCCAATAATTCCCAGAGTGATTTAGATAGTGAATAAAGAAGTATTTGCAAAGTCCCCATGGGGAAATGGGGGAAAAGGGGGAAATATTCAACTTTCCCATTTGGAGAATTTCTGATATTCTCAGAAACAGTGGGGACAACCAAAGCAATAGTCCAAGCCCTCAATCTTGGGGTTCACCCCTATGAAACTTATTCCTGCAAAGGATAAGCTAAGCCTACTTAAAATTAGGCCTAAGAGTCACCCCCAGAGGGGCGGGCCACAGTGGCTCAGCAGGTAAGAACACTTGCCTGCTATGCCCAAGGACCCAGGTTCAATTCCCAGTGCCTGCCCATGTAAAAAAAAAGAAGAGTCACCCCCAGAGAACCTCTCTGTTGCTCAGATGTAGCCTCTCTTTAAGCCAATGTGGCAGTTGTACTCACTGCCCTCCTCCCACTACATGGGACCTAACTCCTAGGGGTGTAAAATCTCCCTGGCAGTGTGGAGCAGAAATCCTAGCCCAGGCGAGGACCGGGTATCAAGGGATTGAGAAAACCTTCTTGACCAAAAGAGAGAAGAGAGAAATGCAAAAAAATAAAGTTGCGGTTGCTGAGAGATTTCAGATTGAGTCAAGAGGTTATCCTGGAGGTTATTCTTTCACATTATATAGCTATTATAGTGTATTAGAGTGGCTAGAGGGAAGTACCTGCTAGAGCTGTGTTCCAGTAGCCTGGTTTCTTGAAGATGATTGTATAATGATACAGTGTTTACAATATGACTGCGATTGTGAAAAACTTGTGTCTGATGTTCCTTTTATCTTGCATATTGACAGATATGTCATATGCAATATGACAATATGCATATTGACAGATGAATAAAAATATGGATAAAAATAAACATAAATAAATAATAGGGGGAACATAGATTAAAATGAATTGGGGAGATGGAAATAATTGTGGTCGATGAGAGGGAGAGGTAAGAGGTATGGTATGTGTATTAGTTAGGGTTCTCTAGAGAAACAGAATCAACAGGGAACACTTGCAAATATAAAATTTATGAAAGTGTCTCACGTGACCGTAGGAACGCAGAGTCCAAAATCCACAGGGCAGGCTGCGAAGTCGATGACTCCAATGGATGGCCTGGATGAACGCCACAGGAGAGGCTCACCAGCCAAAGCAGGAATGCAACCTGTCTCCTCTGAGTCCTCCTTAAAAGGCTTCCCATGATTGGATTTAGCATCACTAATTGCAGAAGACACTTCCCTTTGGCTGATTACAAATGGAATCAGCTGTGGATGTAGCTGATGTGATCATGACCTAATCCTATGAAATGTCCTCATTGCAACAAACAGACCAGTGCTTGCCCAATCAGATGAACAGGTACCATAACTTGGCCAAGTTGACACCTGTCCCTAACCATGACAGTATGTAAGAATTTTTTCTTTTTTCTTTCTTTTTCTGGAGCAATATATATGTTCTAAAAAATGATCATGGTGATGAATACACAACTGTGTGATGATGTTGTGAGCCATTGATTGTATACCATATATGAAATGTTTGTATGTTAAGTTTTATCAATAAAAATATATTTTTAAAAAAGATTATAATGTTGTTGAACTGTTGTTTGTAATGAAAGGAAGCAGAACGTGGTAATTGTAATTAAACAACACAAAAGTGAAGGTTCCAACTTTTTTCTTAACTAATGATGTAATGGTCTATTTTTGATTCCTAGTAATTTTGTCCTATGGCCAATTAAACTCATCAGTAGGTTGATGGTATTGGGGTATGGTTTTGTGAGACTCTGGGCTAACCCTTTTCTTGAGCAGAGAAGGTGCAATTGGAAATTAAACTCAGGATCAGATTAATCTTGCAGCTTGCATCACTCAGACATTATTTATTCAGTTTTCTGTTATCTCTGCTCCTTACTGGCCTCCCTGTGTTTCTCAGTAATAAGATTTCTTCTCTTGTACCTAGTTCCTCAAGTTGTACATCTTTGACTTGTTATTTCAAAAGATTGAACTTTACATTTGATTCAAAGTCTTCTAGGAAAGTTAATTTCATGCCTTCAGCTTCATCTCCCAATGAATGAGTTCCTTTTGCAGAGCTAGACCCTCCCATAAAGCCAGGCACTCACCTGTCTGAAACTGCCAGTCATTGAGTACTTGTTTTGTGCACTACACAACTTCATGAGGTGCCATTCAGATAGACTACTATATATAATCTGCTCAACTGTACCTGATAGCCCAGTGACCAGTTGCCTATTTCTTGGCCTATTGTGGATCACCTGCTATGCTCCTACTTGGATAGTTCCCTGGATCTAATGTAGGTTGTTGTTTTTAACTAATAAAACCCACAGCACATTGCCTGGTGTACCAGCTTTAAAGAGTGGACTTCAATGGACAGAATGATCTGAGATTCTTGACCTATAGCCAATGATTGTTGTCTTTAGTTTCTTGAATTATTTTATCCCACTTGCTTTGTTCTTGCTTCTGGTTAATTTTCTGAACTTTCAAGGCCATCCACCTTGCTGGTTGTCACAGCTATATCCTTGTTATTTTTGTCCCTTTGTATTTAAGCACAGTTTGGTTTCTTGCATATTTTACCCTTATTTTCTTTTCTGCATTATTTTTACCTTATTTTATATAGTGGGGGGTTGAGGCTTGGCTCATGAACAAGCTTGAGTTCCTTTGCCCCATGGACAATGATATGGCTTTAATCCCACCTTATATTCAGGTTCTTACTGCTCTCAAGTTTAGATTCCTGGCCTTGGCCAAATGTCTTTGCTGCTAAAATTATTAACTGGGCTTTTATCTGCACTATGAGGATACATATAAGATACTATATTAGTCAGGGTTCTCCAGAGAAACAGGAGGATGTGCTATAAGAAATTTTAATAAGAATTAAATAAGAATCTATGCAGCTGTAGGAATTCATGACTCCAAATTCTGTAGGATAGATCATAAACTGTAAATTCGATGAAGTGAAGGTGTATTGTAACTGAGGAGTTAGGATTTAATGAATGATTTATGACTGCTGAAATGTTATAAAAGTATTCTTTTTTCTTTCTGGTATACTAGAGTAGACAGAGGAAATACCTGCCATCTCTGAATTGTAATCCAGCTATTCTGATCCCTGAGAATGATTGTAAAAACCTTTGTCTATTTCTTACTTTAGAAATTTGTAAGGGTAAACACCCTAATGCTAATAGAGGGTGCTAATAGAGTCAGCTATTAACTAGTTCTAGCCCCAGTTATACTCCTTTACATTTGTCAATTGTTTCTGCTTACATTTGCTATTGAAACAATAACTCGGTGTCTCCCTTCCTTTTTGCTTATTGAACTAATAACTCTATCTCCCGTTCTGCTTACACTTGCAATTGATATTAAAATGATTTCATTTCCCTTTGAAAGAATCCATAAAAATCTTGAACCCCTGTAGACTCTAGAATTTAGTATTTGGGGCACATAGGCCATCTGCTCTCCTGCCTCATGCCTAACATGAAACTCTTTCCCTCTGAAACCCCAGTATCTCAGGAATTGGTCATTTGAGTATCTGGCAGAGAAATCATTGCCTTTGTCTGGTATCAGTTGGTGACTCTGGTGGGACCAAATGGTCCTAAGAAGCAAAAGGCCAACTACCAAGATTCTGGGGCCCGATCAAGCAGCTTAAGTGCAGTAACTGAGCCTTTTGCAACTGTTGGACTATATTTAGTCTAGAGGCTTGGCAATTGGGTTTTTCTCTGCTCTGTGGCACTGCAGACCTTTTTGGCACCTTGAAAACTTCAAAAAGAGAAACCGTTTCCAATTCCAAGTCTGGACATCTAACTGGGTGAGTGGGGCCAACAAGGAGTAAAAGTGTATTATGAAGTTAGTTTGGTGGTTTGAGTTCCCTAAACCTAGGTTTGAAGACCTGGATCTCACTTTCAGAATGATCCCCCTTGCTCTGACCTTTCTCTTTTCTGGGTACCATTCTGTATGGGGTTTGAGGTCTGAGTTTGTCTGTTGAATATACTCCTGGAAAATAAGTAATCCATAATCAATTAGTGTTCAGTAAAATTAAGTAGAACTGTTTAACTGTTCCTGTGTGTTACCTAGGTAGAGTAAGTGTTTAATGCTTGTCAGTTGTTAATTGGTGTGTTAAACATTTAATGCCTGTTTAATTGTTAATTGGTGTGTTCAGTCTAGTTATTAATTGGTATGTTACTTAAATATGTAGTACGTGTTAAGCATCTTTATATTTGTTAGTTGGTGTTTTACTGCATTCCTAATTTGTTACATTGCTGGTTTGAAACTATGTACCCCAGTAAAGCCAGGCTCTTCGAATCCATTCATGTGGGTGCAGACCTGTTACTGGGTGGGAGCTTGTATTAGGTTGCTTCCACAGGAATGTGCCCCACCCAACTCAATGTGGGTCTTAATCTTTACTGGAGTCCTCTTTGAGGGGACACAGAAAGCTCAGAGTTCAGAGACATTTAAAGAGAGAAAAGAAATGTCCTGGAGATTCTAAGAGTGGACCCACAGAACACAGAGAGCTCAGAGAGGTGTCGCTGGAGGAGCAAGCAAGGACCAACAGAAGTTCAGAGAGAAAGCCACTGGAACCAGACGCTGAAAGTAATGTAGCCCAAGAGTGAAGGACCAACAGGTGCTGGCCACATGTCTTCCCATGTGACAGAGGAACCCTGATGCCATCGGCCTTTCTTCAGAATCAAGGTATCTTTCGCGAGATGCCTTAATTTGAACATTTTCATGGCCTTATAACTGTAAATTTGTAACCTAATAAATCCCTTTGTAAAAGCCAATCCATTTCTGGTATATTGCATTCTGGTAGCTTTAGCAAACCAAAGCAGTTACTGATTACAGAAATTCTTTAAAAAGGAAACCTTTTGGCTGTATTGAAAAAATGGTAATATTTTAGTTATGAGCCTATGAGGAAAAGGTTTATTTCTGTAGTACAATTTGCCTCAGTATGATTTAGGATCAGGGGAGAAATGGCATGCAAATAACTCTATAATTTTTCTGCAAAAGGGCAGAAATGGGATAAGATAATGTATAGTCAATCCTTTATTTGTCCCTCTCAAAAGTTGTTCTGTATTTCTCTTTCTTGTGACTGACTTTCTATTTGTGTATCTGCCTGTTCAGTGTATACTCTCATACCTCCAGATGGTAATAGCAAATTAACAAAAATTCTTAAAGAGCTCTATTTGGATTGCTTAAAAATGAATAAGCATGTGTACATGTATATATATGCACCAGGCATTTATATACTTTATACTCATAACACATAAGTGATTACTTTAAAGTATGCCTAAAATCTCTCCAATCCAGCACTACCTTCAAAAGTCAGAAGAGCCCAAGTTTGAAATGTAATTTCAGCTTTTCAAAAAATAAGGAATTTATGTCCAGAAAAAAATCCTCAAACTTTTTTCAACATTATCCCCAAGTGCTACATAATACCAGGAATATGTAGTTCAAAAAATTAAATTATGCCTTCTACAATAATGAACACCTAGGACAATATATAAACTTCCATAAGGGTTCTAGACACTAGAGTAACTTGCCAGAAATCTACAATCTCTAGATGGATCCCTGGTCCAGATAAGTCCTGAAACCTAGCCCAGCCTGTTTAGAACATCAGATAGTTCCATCTCCCTATCCCATATTAGTGACAGACCCTTCCAATACGAAAAATTTAGAATTGCCATAGCCCAAACAACTCCAATGAGGGGTATGGAAAGATCAAAGGTGATGGTGGAATTATACATAGAAGATAGGACTTAACAAATGAATATGAATGCTAAATCATTCAACTGATATCTCTTTTAGTCTCCAGTATTTTAGAGCAGCTAGAAGTAAAAACCTAAAATTGTGAAATTGTAACCCATGGCAAAGTCTGAAATATGTTCTACAACTAATTGTGGTGCTGTGCTTTGAAATATATAGCTTTTTTGTAAAAATGTTATTGTTCACAAAAAAAGAAGGGAAAAAAAGTTGATTGTGGTGATAAAAAAAGTATTTAAGCCTACTAACCTCCTATATTCTGGAGCAGCTAGAAGGAAAAATATGAGAGGATTGTATGGTAACTCGTGACAAACTCTGGGATCTATCCTGTAAATTAGTGTTTGAAGAGTGCTTTGAAAACTATTGCTTTTTATTTCTTTGCTTTATATATATGCTATACTATACAATAAAAAAAGTTAAAAAAAATTGTAGCTTCTGAAAATCTAGTTCAGAACTCTACTTATTCAAATGCTACTTTCTTATTCAAAGATCTTACAAAGGTCATCTCTTCTATGAGGTCTTCCTAGCTCATTCTTTATCCGCTTTTTAAAATTCTCCCAGCATTTGCATTCTTTTATTAAGATAATTGACAGGCACTTTAAATGCTACTATCTTATACTATGTCCTGGCACAAATATATTTTAACTAGAATATAAACTCTTGAAAGCTAAGAATTATGTCTTTCCCATTCATGACAGCCCTTCCTAACCTGATTATGTAATAAACTTAGAAAACATACTGCCTGACATTAATAAAACCATTACAAATCCACATTCTTCCATTCACTGAAGTAATAAATGGGAAAGTAATTAAAAAGTCAGATTCTTTGAAACCAAGGTAATCAAGGTTACAAAAATATCTCAAATTTCCTACTGAACTGATTTCTTAAATAGGACATATTTGAAGCATCAGCATATCTTTGTTTTTATTGTTTTATATAGGTGTCATCATTGCAAAGTACATTGCTCAGTTTATGCAGCCTATCTAGTTAGGCTGTTTTTAAGAGGAATTTTGAGAATGTATTTATAATACTAGCTTATTTTATCAGTAATCTTTTATAAATTTAGGGAGAACATACCTAAGCATAATAAAATTACATTTGTTCAATTCAAAAATTCATCATAAAATTCCTTCTATTGGAGGTTTAAAAAAAATGGCTTTGTTTTCATAATATCCTAAGATTAATGAATGGCCTTAAAAGTACATTGACTATCAAGCTCTAGAAAATTAATTGCAGTTGTTTAATTGTCCCAAGCCTAAATCCAGGAAAACTTTTCCATAGCTGTCAAGGACCTTTCATTTAACGTGCTGAAAATTGGCAATAAGATCTTACTCAGTTATTCCAATCCCAAGGCTATTTATATTTTAATAATGATTTGTTTGGTACAGCTACAATTGCAAAGGTATTACTGGAAAAAATAATTTTAACATTCATGGCCCATTCTGCAGCATTTTTTTTCTATGTCTACCATTTCTAATCTCCAGGCCCAGTAAAAAATATAATTCTAAACCACACTCCCCCCATCATTTTATACACAATGCTTCCCCCAAAGCTGCTTTAGGTGGTTAGGCCCTGAGGACAGAGATAGTTGAGACAGAAAGAATGAGGCCTGACCTGTTGAACCTGGATTTAAAAGTTTTAAGGGAGGGCAGTGGAATTTGAAAGTTCCTATGCCCTTTTTTATTTTTTTGCGTGGGCAGGCACTGGGAATTGAACCCGGATCTGCGGCATGGCCAGGAACTCTGCCACTGCACCACCATTGCTCCCCCCTCTATCCCCTTCTTTTCATTATTTCTAATTATTTGATCTATTTTACTTAAGGCTGTGACCCAGACAACTGGAAAAGGTCTTTGCTTTTTCCAGCTGCAGCCCTCTGTCAGCCTTCTGCTGTCTTAGGGAAATTTAAGGGGCTATTTTTTCCTAACGTCTAGGTCTGTTTACAGTAATTAGAAACTGAGGCTTTGAACCCTGCTTCCCAGAGGGTTTTTTGTTCTGGGACTCCAGGAGTGTATATATATATATATATAATTTTACATAATGTCAAGTATACCTTATATATATATAACTTGACATTATGTAAAGAGTGAAACCTGGGCTGGAACCAATTAATGGCTCTCAAATTCCTCCATTAGCATTAGAACGTTTGTCCTTACAAATTTCTCAAGTTAGAAAATGGACAAAAGCACAAGATAAGGGATTTTACAGTCGTTCCCAGGGATAAGGGCAGCTGGATTACAGTTCAGAGATTTTAGGTATTTCCTCTCTGTCTACTCTAATATACCAGAAAGAAAAAAGGAATATTTATATAATGTTTCAGCAGTCATAATCATTTGTTAAATACTAACTCCTCTGTTACAGTATTACCCAGGAGAAATTTGCTGGTTAAAGGAAAGGCAGAAATTGTTTGTGACTTCTCAAATCACTGTTAGACTTCCAAGTTATTGGAGGAGGAGATGCCCTTATTTCTGAGAGCACACTAGGGAAGTTACCCAACATACTTGCGGCCATCTCCCAGTCCTCAACCTATCCCTGCCCCCTTCCTTTTCTGTTATGTGCAGATGTTTCAGTATGTTTCCATTCAGTAGCACCAGGGAAGGTGTCTGTAATGGAATGAACTGAGCATGCCTTAAACCCAAAACTAGAACAAGCAGTTCCAGCTTCATATAAGGTCAAGAACTTACTGTGGCAGCCCCCAACCCCTGGGGTGTATAAATACCTCTCTTGGGCAATACAGGTTTCTCTGCTCTCTTGCTTGAACGTATCATATAGTAAGTTACTCCACAGGGCAATTTCCTTTATTGATTGTAGAAGCAATCAGCTGTGGACGCAATCAACTGACTAATGATGTAAATTCATCTACAAAATATCCTAACAGTAACAATCAGTCCAGTGCTTGCTTGATCAAACAACTGGACGCCATAACCTACTCAAGTTGACACATTAAAGTGATTGTCATAGATAACTAGTGTTTAAAGAAAAACAAATTTATATAGAGAAAATGAGATCCATAGAAGTAAAGAATCTGGTGTTCAGGAAGCCAGTTATAGAAGGCTTGATGCCTGTCTTGTACTCTTCTTGCCTTGGAAAACCAGACCATTATAAGTAGTCTTGAGTTCAAGCAAAGCAAAATGACAGACATTTGATGTTTAGGCTTTGATACATGTTTTCATGGACCATGTATTATAAATTTTTGTAAAAACTGCCTACTCATTAAATATTTGTGTTGGCTAACAAGGCAGAGACCAGAAGGGAAGGACATATTAAGTAGGAGGAATGCAGAATATATTAGGAACATAATGACTGCCATGAGCTGCAGGATAAAGGATATTTATTTAATAAGCATTTATTTGTCTCCTATATGTGCAAGAATTCGGAATGTAGAAAAACACATAGTATGTGGAGAGGCAAATCAATAAAACCCATTACCAGTGTGAAAGTTTCAAAAGTGCAGTGACAGAACTGAGCTAACTGCTTTAGGTGCACTTAGAAAGGACAACTAACTGTCAATATAGAAAGGAATAAAATCTGGAGCCAGGATAGGCAGTATCAGGGAAGAAACCATAAAATAATGGCATTAGCCTCTTTTGAGTGCTGAGTGGCTGTTATTTAGGCATAGAAAGACTGGTATTGCACTCAGATAAGAGAATGTGTAAAGGCAGAGAAGCATTAAAGAGTACTATGCTTTAAAAGGACTGGGAGTTCAGTGGCACAGTATGCCATAGTGGAGAGAAGTTGGCAGAGTTAAGATCATAAAGGGCTTCATATGCCATGCTAAGGAGTTTGAATTTTTTCAGGAAAACAATAGGGACCTCTTAAAGAATTTTAAGGAGGGAAGTGATACGATCTGATTTTTTGTTTCTTAGAAACAGCACATGTACAAAGAAGAAAATGGATGGAAGGGGGATCAGAATATAGGTGAGGCAGTTAAGAGTGATGGAGATTCAGGAATAGAATAAAAACAATTTGGCATCTGACCCTAGCACCATGGGATCAACAGTGCCATCCTGACCAAAAGGGGGAAAAGTATAACAAATAAGGTATCAGTGGCTGAGAGAGTTCAAATAGAGTCAAGAGGTGACCCTAGATCACTCTTACACAAGCTTCAGTTAGACATTGCTACCTATCATAACTTGCCAAACCCCAACGAAAACCATTCCTACAAATCCTAAAGAATACCTAGGACATTAAGGTTCTACAAAGGTACCAGGTACTAGGATAACTTTCCAGAAAATTACAACCTCCAGCTGGGTCCCTGAATCAGATAAGTCCTGAAATGCAGAGGGGCCAGCCTCTCCAGATCATCAACTTAGTTCCATCCCCCTATTCCGTATTGTTAATAGCCCCTTCCAACATAAAAAAGTTAGGACGGCCGTAACCCAAATACCCATAAAGAGTGAGAGAAAGATCAAAGGTGATGGTGGAGTTATACAGAGAAGGTAGGATTTAACAAATAAGTATGAGCGCTGAATCATCACATTGATATTTCTTCTAGTCTCTAGTAACTTAGAGCAGCTAGAAGTAAAACCTAAAATGGTGGAACCGCAACCCATACCAAACTCTGAAATCTGTTCTACAACTCAATGTTGTGATGTACTTTGAAATTTATTGCTTTTTATACATACATTTTTCACAAAAAAGAAAAAAAAGAGGAGTATAATACAGAAAATAGGATTTAACGAATAAGTATTACTGCTGAATCATTATATTGATATTTCTCATGTTCTCCAGTGCCTTGGAGCAGCTCGAAGAAAAAATGAAAAATCATGAAACTGTAACCCATACCAAACTTTAAAATCTGCTCTATAACTATTTGTTAAAATGTACTTGGAAATGTACTGCTTTTTTGAATATATATTTCATAATAATAATAACAATAATAATAATAATAATAAAAGGACTGGCATCTGTGCCCATTTGGATCTGTGGTGGACCCCAGAAAAGCCATGTCCTTTAGTCCTCATTCAATATTGCTGGCTGGAAGCTTTTTGATTGTCCCCATGGAGATGTGACCCACCCAATTGTGGGTGATAACTTTTGATTAGATGATTTCCATGGAGGTGTGTCTCCACCCATTCAAGGTGGGTTTCTTTTTGGAGCCCTTTTAGAGGGAGCCATTTTGGAAAGAGCTACACCACCTGTGCAGCCAGAGGCCTTTGGAGATGAAGAAGGAAAACACCCCAGGGGGAGCTTCATGAAACAGGAAGCTAGCAATCAGCACCATGTTTGCCCTGTGCCTTACTAGTTGAGAGAGAAACCCTGAACGTCATCCACTTTCTTGAACCAATGTATCTTTCCCTGGATGCCTTAGATTGGAAATTTCTATAGCCTTGCTTTAGTTGGGACATTTTCACAGCCTTAGAACTGCAGACTTACAACTTAATAAATTCCCTCTTTTAAAAGCTGTTCTATTTCTGGTATATCATATTCCGGCAGCTAGCAAAGTAGAACAGCATCTAACTGAAGAGAGAGAAATTATAAAAACTGACTCAGGTTTACAATCATAGTATGAGTATGAGGGTTGCTTATAAGTTAAAATTTGAACATGTTAAGTTTGAAATGCCTTTGGTAATATGTCCAGAGAGATGTTTGCAGAAACAGTATGCTAATTTGTAGTTCAGAAAAGAGGTGAAAAAACTATATTTAGGGATCATCCACATAAGCATAATGCAAAAAAACAGAAGGACATGAACATGTGTGGAATAAAAATAATAAAGAAGAGTTTGAAAACAAACTTTGGGAATGCGTACCTCCATTTATACCTACTTTTCCTGGAAAAGCTGTCAGCAAAGAAGACAAAGGTTTTGTTTGTGCTACTGCCATTCTATTTTTCAGTGTCATACTGCCACTTAGAATACTCCTTGCCTACTTGATCCCCAAAGAATCTTATCCTTTAAGTTCTAGTTGAGAAGGCTCACATCCGTGGTGCTTTCCTAACGCACCTCAGCTACCAATTTTTTTCCTTCTCCCTCCTTTAATTTCCTATATTTTATTAATATGACATATTATTTCTCTAGTTAGTCTATAGATTTTAAGGGCAATGTTTTATTTGTCTTTATAGTTTCCACAACACGTATCATTACTTTGCACATAATAGATGCTAAAAAGATATTTGTAGGATGTCTTGGTGAAAGGGCTACTTAAAAGCAGTCAAGTAATGCATAATAAAGCAGAGAAGGGAGAGTCTAGAAACAGGAAAGTGATTTGGTATACTGTTGTAGGGATCTGCACATGAAGCAGTAAACAATCTTGAGTATACTTAATGGAAAAATAAGTTGAGACATACAAACTATGTAAATCAATGCGCATGACCATAAACATAGTTAAATGGGGAGGGGAGGGCAGAGATTGATTAAAACCTGACTGTGATCCAAACTGGAACCAGCTTCTCACTTTAGAAATTTGTCTGTCAATAAATAAAAGTAATTTCAGATCCAAATTAATAACACTCTACATTCAGTTCAATAATGTTTAAGACTACAAAGAAATGGATGTTAGAAAAGCTTTCTCATTTACTCTTTCTAGTGCTGTCATAACATGTGATTACTTATAAGCTTAATCTCTGTTTTATGGTGAAATTTTAACAAAATCAGATTTTTCTTTGCTCTTCTAACCGGTTGAACAAGAATAAATAGGCACAGAGAGAACTGAGATTAATATTCATCTCTGCAAATCATTTGAAATACTGTGCCCCTCCCTTCCCAGTAACTGCCTCCCCCCCACAAAAAAAAGTTCTGAGAGCTAGAGTTACTTGTTTTGTAGTAATCACATTTTTGACAGATTATTACATATTCATGAGGGTCCCTCACATGCAGAGATTTATTTAATTTCTTACACAGCTAACATGACACCCTGTAGTATCTAGCTGGCCTTAGTTTTGCCAGGTTCAATCCAACAAATATTTGTTGAGTGTCATGCTTAGGGCTATGTATTTTGCACTCAAAGGGATAAAGAGAAGCATAAATTACCATTATACTCAGGTGGGGAAGGCAACACAAATAGCTATGCTACAGGATAACAGAATACAGAGTGATGTTAAGCATGTTATAATAGAGATACAAACAGTATAGGAGAACAAGAAAAATAACAATTAAACTGGATACTGCTATAATAGCTCAGTCTAATTCTTTTCTCTTTATGATATCTAGGTAACACATGGAGCTGTTTCTGGATACTTGATGGTTTAGAAGACCAGGCACCAGATAACCATGTCCTGAGTTTATTTATTGTGGAGAGCCGCCTCCCGGGTCGGGCCTAGTGGACACGCCGCAGCCTGCTCTAGAGTTCCCCCCGCCCATCGAGTGAGCCAAGATGGCGCCCGCATCCTGTTTCCGCGTATGACGCACGCGCCCACCAACCCTATCTTCCAATCACCTCTGTATACGTGGCACTAACCTATTGGGTTTGGGCAGAGTATATAAGAGGTTACCCGGACAGGGTGGGTGGAGACGACCCACAGGGAGCCGTACCTGACGGCCGCACAGAGGTTGTCTCCCCGCGGGGTGCTTAGGCCCGCGTGGAACCTGTAACAGAGAATGCAAGCTTAACTCCAGTAAAGGTCTGTGCTCACAACCGTTGCGTGCCTCGAACCCGTGTTTGTCACTCGAGTCGGTTTGCCTGCGTCTGTCTCTTTCTCCCCTCCTGTTCCCTTTGCCGGCCGGGGATCAGAAGCCGAACGAGACGGCTGCGGACAATTTATGCCATGGTTTGGGAGGACTGTATTGGTGGGTTGTGTCCAGGGAGCTCAATTGTTGCAGATGGGACAGCATTACAGATGGACCGCAGCATTACAAACATGTTAAAAACTAGAGTTTTCGGGATGGGGATACCAATTTCTTAGTGATGGGCTAATACTAATTACATTTACCATTTCTGATATATAAGAAATTGACTGCCTATTTATTGACTTTTATTGAGATGTGGGGACAGGTAAGGAGTGTGTATTTCTAATTAGGATATCACATCTTTTAGGTACCAGTTGGAAGGTTACTTGATGAGCATAAAATCTGATCAGGTAAGTGAGTTTAATTACCTAGATTTTGGGAAGACCCAAAGCAATAGTTGTCTCTTGCAACAGCAAACTAACAGAGGTCTTGTGAGCCCCATATCCATAAATTCCCTTTCTGAACACTTTTTGAGCTGACCTTTTCATATTGATAAATTTCTATGCAATAAAAGCATGGATTAAGCTACAGTTAAGTTGCTGTTCCTGAAGGCCTGGAAATGTAGATATATTTGACCAGCTCTTCCTAGGCTTATCCCTTTATCACAGTCTAAACAATTAAGTTTTGATGTTTATGATTAAGGTTTCAGTTATTTTCTGATCTCCCACAGCTTTAAATCTCCAGCAGTTTGAAAATGTATAAGATAAGGAAACAGGATAGAAAACACAGTGCTTTTAGGTAGTGTGAATAAAATCACTTGTGCTTAGAGGATTCCTGTTTCTAGCAGAATGATAAAAATACTGTGAATAACCCTCCTACTGAAAATGGCAACAGATGCTGGATAAAATGTATAACTGAACTGACAAGAAATTCAGAATCCAGAAGCAAAGTGAATACAGAACTCCAAAGAGATAACTTAGCACTCAAGCTTTGTGCCAGAGATTTGTGCAAAACCCTTTGGTCCCTCAACTCAGTTTGGGAGACAAAGTTTAGAACAAAAGATGGACAGTTGGATTAGAGACCATTGTGTAAAGAGATCTATACCCAAAGGGTATATCTTCAGTGAACTACTATAAATAAACTGGCTTTTAGTGAACTAGAAATAAACCTGCCTAACAAAAAGGTATAGCAAGAAATATTAACAAAAATTGAACTTTCCCGAGGCCAGAGGTCTGTACACTATAGCCTTGAGACTGAATCTTTCTGCTGCCTGTTTTTGTAGAACCAAGAGCTAAGAATGGTTTTTCATTTTTAAATGGTTGAAAACAATCAAAAGGAGAACAATATTTTGTGACATATGAAAATTATGTATGAAATTCAAAATTCATTGTCCGCAAATAAAATTTTATTGGAAACACCCAGAATTTCATTCACTATTGCTGTGGTTGTCTTTGCAGTACAAAGGTGGAGTTGAGTAGCTGCAGCAAAGACCATAAAGCCCTAAAATCTAAAGCATTTACTATCTGTCCCTTTAGAGAAAAATTTGTCAAACTTTGATGTAGAATTAATAATTATTGGAAATCACTTGCACTTTCTTCAGGTGCATTTCATATCTTCAATCTATGTGGTTCTACCAACCCATTTGATAGTCCTTTGTTTAAACAATAGATTCAACATAAGCAATAGTGTAGTGATTGTAAATGCAAAGAAACTATTACTTCAATACAGAACTTCTATGCTGCTACTTTGAATTTATGTTTGTGTTTAAAACTTGAAACCATGAGACAGTGCAAATTGCAAGACATACTATGTTTGTTTAGGGAAACATTTAGTTTATGCATGAAATATTTCACTGAATTTTGATTTTTAAAGTTGAAATTTATTCTTATTGACTTATTAACTTGTTAAAACTAACGAACAAACCAGTAATGATTATTACTATTTCATGGTTATTAATGAAAATAATTTTGTTCCATAGAAAATGAAAGAATGGTTTTACAAATGATCCATTCTAGGTATAAAATGCACTGGGTACTACTAGCACTTATTTTTATGGGCCTCCCCACTCTCTCTCTTGCCTTCATTCTCAACAAAACAGCCAGAATAATCTTACTACATGAGTCATAGCATAGCACTCCCTATTTCTTATTCTTTAGTGGGCTCTTATGACACTGTAAAAGAACTTATTTAATCAGGGCCCCATTTATTTCTTTTACCTCATCTTACACTCCTCACCCCCAGGGAAACTATGCTACTACAATGGCCTTTCTGTATCTGAATACAGTTAATTGCAGAAAAAAATGAATGAAATTATTTAACCTGGGAAAGACTCTGAATGGCAATTATGTATGGTATTATTTTAATATTACAAAAACTGGAATTGAAAATAAACTTATTTATCAGCATTTGGAACCTGTACAGGTAATTCAAATCACAAATATACTTTGGGTACTTTGCCAAATTTAAGGTTTTAAAATATTTGTATTCTGCTTTCAAACCAATATTCAATGGAAAAACAAAGATAAAATATAGAGTATGAGGAAGGAACAACTAGCAAATACTCCCAGGAAAAATTGGAAGCATCATTGGCATTATTCTTCGCAGTTTTGTAGAATGGAATCCACAGACTCCTATACTTGGAAGGACTTCAGAAAGTATCTAACAGAGCAGGCCCTAGATCTCCTAACTCATTCTACTGTTCCCTGTAAGAACAGCAATAGTATTTCCTGTAGTTGAAAATAATAATTAGATTTCCATATTTAAATTATTTCATCTAGATTTGAAATATTTCACACTAAATATGAAAGCCCAATCTTAGCCATGGAGCAATGGACTGGATCCATAAAGGACAAGGAAGAAATCATCATGGTGTTGGGCTGGTACAATGGTGGGGTTTAGCAGAGATTTAAGCAAGAGGCATATTTGGGTAAAAAGAGTAGGCGTTGATGGGGCTGAGGCCCGTCACTAGCAGCCTGTGATGGAATAGCAAGGCAGACTGTGGGGCCAGTGGCTGCAATACCACTAGGAATGGACCCACTGCAGTGGTTCTTATGTCTCTAACACGAAGCCTTTTACCTGAGATAGCTCAGCTCTTCTACAGTTAGAAGCTTTCTAATTCTTTTTCTATACAAACCCACCTGCCCGAATGTATTGTGGTTGTATAAGAGAATGTCCTTGTTTGTAGTAAATACACACTAAAAATATTCAGGGATAATGGAGGCATCAGGGCAACTTACTTTCAAAAGGGCCAGGGAAACATTTGTTTTGCATACACTTCCATAAAGAATAAGAAGAAATACCTTAATTTCATGTTTACACATAAAGGGTAGTTGAGGGACATTGCACTTCAGTGCAACTGGGTTCATACAAAAATCTGAAGACAAGTAGGAAAGGAAAATAAGTTCCAAGCCCAAATTACTGATTAGGTCAACGCAGATCTTAAAAACAAATGGTCATAGTGTAGCTTTTTGGCTTTTGTTTTTTGTTTGTTTTTTCCTTTGTAATATTTTTATCTGCTTCATCTGTTAGATTTGTTTAAGAATGGGTTCCAATGTTTCAAATTTTTGAGAAAAAAAATCATTGAACTAGTTGATGATCCCTGGAGTGCTAGCATCAGCAAGCTTACGGTTGGTTTGGAACAGCTTTTGCAGCCCTTCCACATGGTAGGGCTTCCCCTAAGCCTCTAGTGAACACAGTGGAATGCGCTGGGGAAGGAGAAAAGAGGGGGCTGGGCCCAGCAACTTCCGGCTGCCCGGGATTTTTCTCTGCGTGCAGGGAACAGCAGCGCTCGCAGCAGGGCAGCCTCCGGATGAGGCGCCCTTCCTCCTCCCTGCCTGCAAGGCCTGGCCTGAGCCCGAGGGATCAGGGGCGCTGCACCTCCTCATCACCTGCTCAGGTCTTGTCCAGCATCGCGTCCTTCACCAGCACGTCCTGGGAGACCATGTGCTATTCCTGCCGCTTCTCCATCTTGCCATTTAGAAAACAGTCTTCAAAGTTCTTCACACCAAGAACCCCATGGCGTCTCCAAGCAGGAGGATAAGGTTTTGCCCTGAAGCCGCTGGAAATGAGGAGTTCTCACACACAGCCATTCTTGTTGCATGTGTGTGGGCGCTGTACCTTGAAACCCCGTAGGAAGCCATTTCATCAAAATCCGTGTGGTTAGGCACAGTATAGATGTAGGGGTGGGAGGCTTTAATCTGTTGGATAATTTCTTCCAGGACATCACTGAAGCTAGATGAAAAAGGGAATGCTGTTAAGCCATTGTGTGTGGAAGAACGACTTGTATCTCTTCCTAAGCTAGGCTTGAGTACCTAAGCTATCTGAAACGTTTGGATTTTCTTTAGACCCTGGAGATCGTGCACTTTGGTCCACATTCCACCATATGAGGTAACTTCTCTTTGAAGGTTGGGTTTGGGTCTGTCTGGATTGGATAACAGTGGTGAAGGGTCGCAGTTAGTTGGGACATTCAAACGAAGTAAATAGACATTAGTCCACATCAAGTTTTCCCCACCAAAGCCCTCTTTCAGGCACTTCTCAGTGATGGACATGTTGTTATCCAGACTACTGTAAAAAAGAACAGTGCTTTCCATGGTATGCAGACCTGTTCAAGATCATGTCAAAATCAGAAAATACCTGGGGGACCAGCCTTCCCCGCCCTTGCCAAGGAAGCCCACAATCTCCTGCATCTCCTGGACAGCTGCAGGGGAGAAAATTGCTGATCCCAGCTAGGGCTGGGCCCAACAGGGAGCCTGTCAGGCCAGGCGTGGAGCAGAAGGGAGCGGAGCAGGGACTCAGGCCGGGCCTGGGACAATGACTGGGGTGGGGCAGGCAGGTGGGGACGGGGGCACAGGGGTGGGGGGGGATTCAGATTGCCTCAAACCGCCTCTGCCCCACTCTGCTGTGTCCTCCGACCTCCCTTTATCCATGTGATCCTAGTAGGGTCACTGAGGACAATGGCCCAAGGTACAGGTTTTTCAAAGTAATGATGGGTAGACTAATACTTGATGACACCCAAAATTGGTCAAACAACACTATTCTGTGCTATTGCTGTGCTCATAGTGGTGATGGTTTTATAATTATTGGGTGTGACATATATCCACTTACCCGCAAGGAGTTAGAATCATAGTAATAAATACATTTGAGGAACGTTACTTTTTTAAAGTACTTTCAGGTATATTAAAATTACGAGAACCAAGAAAAATGATTCAATAATTACACGAGAGATTAAAAGTTAGACCTGAGTAGTTTTAATTCTACTGGCAAGCCACCTTTAAATTATTTCTCCTCTGATATTCTAATTTTACTAAATGATATAAACAACTTGATCATAAATAGATATTTTAAGGCTTAAATTCAAAAATTTTTCAAGTAGCTAAATATTGCTATAAAGAAAACAAGAGGATAAATTAGTTTTTTCAGAGTACTTTTTTAGACTTTTTTTTCAATTTTAATACATAGAGTTTTTTACACTCTTTGTATTTTTTTTTAACTCGCTTTAGAACTGTTTTGGATGTACAGAAAAGTTCAAAAGATAGTACAGAGGATTCCTGAATATCCCTTACCCCTTTCCCTGTTGTTAACATCTTATATTACTGGAACTCATTTGTCACAACTAAAGAACGAACATGGGTTCATTACTGTTAACTCAACACTTTATTTGGAAATCACCAATTTTCCCCTAATGTCCTTTCCTGTCCCTGTACTGGCCCCAGGGCCCCACACTGCGATCAGTGTTAACGTCTCCTTAGTCTCCTATGGGCTGTGGCAGTTTCTCACACATCCTTG
Source organism: Tamandua tetradactyla (assembly GCF_023851605.1). Taxonomy (NCBI): domain Eukaryota; kingdom Metazoa; phylum Chordata; class Mammalia; order Pilosa; family Myrmecophagidae; genus Tamandua; species Tamandua tetradactyla. The sequence continues at coordinate 21,899,724 of NC_135337.1, read as the reverse complement.
TTTTGAATGACCTTGGCAGTGTTGGGAGCCCTGGTCAGGTGTCTGTGGTATGCCCTTCCCTGTGGCTTTGTCTGATGTTTTTCTTATCATTAAGCTAGTTCTGCATTTTTGGGAGAAAGACTGCTGTGCCAGTCTAAGACCATTCTACGGCTAGCACTCCAGGGCTCCTTGGAGGAATGGTTGATGCTAGGGCTATGGCATGGAATATACAAGATGGACTACCTAGAGTATTTTGTACTACTTGAAAGCAAGGAAGTACTTAAAAAACAAAAGGGTAGGAACCTGACAGAGAAATGGACACAGGAACCAAATGAAAGTGCTCCCACTGGCCAAAGCTGCAGTGATGTGTGTGGCAAAATAAATCGTGTGCTATTGAATTTACAACAGAAAGTATAAAATAAATATCCATGAGTCCATACTGATTTAAATAAGTGATTGAGTGAACACATATATAGAGGGGGAAGGAGGGATGAAGAGACAAATCTCCCATATGGCAGAATTCTAAACAATTTATGTCGACACTTGTCTGTAGGAGGTGAGCTACACTTGACTTACTCCCTAAGAGGAGAGGAGGAAAAAGAGATGAAGAGGTGGGTGTATGCGGGACAGTGGGGGTTAACTGTACAGTGGAGAGACCTGCAAACATTACCTCAGCCTGGGGATCTAAAGTGACATGATAGTTATAAGTCATGTCAATAATTATGTACCCTGGATGTGATGTGATAAGAGGGGTCTCTGCACATTTTTTAGAGTTAAATAGTTTTGTAGGAATTGTTTTTATTTATTTATTTTTTTAATTTTTAAAAAATATAACAACAAACACATTCTTAACATATGATTATTCTGTTCTACTTATATAATCAGTAATTCACAATATCATCACGTAGTTGTATATTCATCATCATGATAATTTCTTAGAACATTTGCATCAGTTCAGAAAAAGAAATGAAAAGAAAACAGAAAAAAATTCATACATACCATACCCCTTACCCTTCCCTTTCACTGATCACTAGCATTTCACTCTACTAAATTTATTTTAGCATTTGTTCCCCCTATTATTTATTTTCATTCCGTATGTTTTACTCATCTGTTTATAAGGTAAATAAAGGAAGCATCAGACACAAGGTTTTCACGATCACACAGTTACATTGTGAAAGCTGTATCATTATACAATCATCCTCAAGAAACATGGCCATTGGAGCACAGCTCTACATTTTCAGGCAGTTCCCTCCAGCCTCTCCATTACATCTTAACTAACAAGGTGATAACTATTTAATGCGTAAGAATAACCTCCAGGATAACCTCTTGACTCTGTTTGGAATCTCTCAGCCACTGATGCTTTATTTTGTCTCATTTTGTTCTTCCCACTGTTGGTTGAGAAGGTTTTCTCAATCCCGTGATGCTGAGTCCCCTCTCATTCTAGGATTTCTGTTCCACATTGCCAAGAAGGTCCACACCCTTGGGAGTCATGTTCCACATACAGAGGGGGAGGGCAGTGATTTTCAGAGTATTTTATATGAGGAATCACTTAAAAATCTTGTCAAATCCTTTAATGTGATATGATATGTGAAGTTTGTAACTCAAATGGACTGGACCTTAGGAGCTATTCAACAAGTCTCTAATTTTCCTTTAATTTCTCTGTCACAAGCCTGCAGAAAACAGGAAAAATGTTTTGAGATCAGTGAATTTTTAATTCAGCAACAAATTCAGAAACCTAGTCGTAATTGAAGAGAATAGTAAACATAATCTATCCAAACATTTCAGAGCTTAAAAAAAATACTTAGTAGATATATTTTCAAACCTAGTACTTTATAATTTGTTTGTACTTTTAATTTGGGCCAATTATTAATTTGAGGAATAATTTCTCCATTTTTTTGTGACAAATTAGAATTTCTTTCTCTCAGAATTTTTTTTTTAGGGTTTTGTGGAGCTGTATTAGTTAATCTGTGCCTAAATCTTGGAGGCAATCATGCAGTGTTTCCCACATTTCACTTGTTTTTCAAGATGCTGGAAAGTCTTATGCAACTTTCTTTTTTGTTTGTTTGTTTTTTATTATTTTATTTTTTGTTTGTTTATTTTGTGTTTTTTTGTTTCTTTCAACTTTCTTTTAAGAAAACATTTTTCACAACAAAATGTCTATCAGCTGATAAATGGATTAAAAAACCCAACATGGTATATCCATACAATAAAATTTTATCTGACCATAAAAAGAAATGGGGCAGGCCTGGCTCAGTGGCAGAATTCTTGCCTGCTGTGCTGGAGACCCAAGTTCGATTCCCAGGAGCTTGCTCATGAAAAAAAAAAAAAAAAAAAGAATGAAGTACTGATACGAGTTACAACAGGAATCATGAATGAATGCTGAAAACATGCTGAATGAAAGAAGCCAGTCACGAAAAAGTATATATCATATGATAGATTAGCATATAAATGCAGAATAGGGAAATCAACAGATAGAGAAAATTGGTTAGTAACTATTTGGGGGTGGGTAAGTGGTGTGTTGAAGTGGGAGTGATAGGAAAGTGATAGTTTGGGGGGTTCTTTTCAAGGTAATGAAATTGTTCTAAAATTGACTGTGGTGATGATTGCAAAATTGACTGTGGTGATTGTATTCATCTATGAATTACGAATACCCTAAAAACCATTGAATTGTATACTTTAAGTGGATGGCTTATAGGTATGAGAATTATACCTCAATAAAGCTGTTTTTTTTTTTTAATTCTCAAATATATTTTGTAACAGCTCCTACTTTCACTTCCTAGCTATTTACCGTCTGTGAAATACATTTTAAGAAATCCTTGCATACTGGGTAAAAGCATGATCTTTGGAATCAGCAAAATCTCTGCTTTTTTCATTTACTCTGTGGTTCAGTTTTCTCATCCATAAATTCCAACCTTTCAGGATTCCCATGAGAACTAAATGAGAAAATGCAGGTAAAGCACTTAGCTCAATACCTGGTATGCTGGTTTGAAACTGTTGTCCACCCCAGAAGAGTCATGTTCTTTAATCCTGATTCAATATTGTTGGGTGGAATCTTTTTGATTAAGTTGTTCCCATGGAGATGTGTCTCCACCCATTCAAGCTGAGGTTGCTTACTGGAGTCCTTTAAGAGGGAACCATTTTGGAAAGAGTGGACAGAGCCAACACAAGACCAGATTTTTGGAGATGCAGAAATAAAATGTACCTGGGAAAGCTCTTTGAGAGCAGAAGCCAAAGGACCAGGGAATTCCAGCCATGTGCCTTCCCAGATCAACCTTTCATGAGTCAAAATATCTTTCTCTGGATGCCTTAGTGTGAACATTTTTATAGCCTTGGAACTGTAATTTGCAACTTAATAAATTCCCTTTACTAAAATCTGGATGGGAACTTTAAAGACATTAGGCTAAATGAAATAAGCCAAACATAAAAGGATAGATATTGTGTAATTTCCCCTTACATGAAATATCCCAAACAGGAAAATTCATAGAGACAGAAAGTAGCTTAGAGGTTACCACAGACTGAGATGAGAGGGAAATGGGGAGTCCTTGTTTGATGGGTACAGTTTTTGTTTGGGATGATGAAAGTTCTGAAAATTGATACTGCTGGTGATGGCTGCATAACACTGTGAATGTAATTAATGCCACCGAGTTGTGCACTTAAAAATAGTTAAAATGGTAACTTTTATGGTCTTTGAATTTTCTATATCCCCACAGTATTCACACCAAATTGAATTAAATAGTATGTAATTTGTTGGCACTTAGAGACAGAGCTGATAAAGAAGTAAAAGCTTCCCATTACCAGGCAAAGGAAGAAATGAGGTTGTAGTCAGTTTATCAGACTAGACTCAGAAAATATGAGGATTAGTTTCTTGTAGAAGCAAATGCATCTAACTCTCCTGTATTTAAGAGTATAAGAGGTCACAAGTGTCATAAATGTAAATGCTAGCAATAAAAATCTGGAAGAAAAGGTAGGAGAATATGTGACCTTGGGATACAGAAAAATTTCTTAGTGAGGGCATGAAAAAGTACTAACCCCAAAAGAAAAACAGTTGATAAATTGGACTTCATCAAAATAAAATATAAAAAACTTCTGTTCATTAAAAAGACAGGCCCTAGATTGAGAAAAAAATTTTCACAATACAAATATCTAACAAAGGACTTGTATCCAGAATAAATAATTAAATCCTCAAAATTAGAAAGACAACCAAATATTAAAAATGACTTGAAGACACTTCACCCAGACTATATATATCAGTGGCCAATAAGCATGTGGAAAGATCCTCAGCATTAGTCACTAATGAAATGCATAATAATATAACAATGAAATGCTACTTAATACCCATTAGATTGGCTGAAATTAAATAGATTAACAACCCCAAATGTTGGCAAGGACGTAGAGCACCTGAAATTCTCATACATTGCTGGTACAATGTAAAATGGTAAAACGACTTTGAAAACCTATTTGGCAGTTAATGTGCACCTACGCTGTGGCCTACCCTTTCGATATCTGGTATTTTTCCAAGAGAAATGAATGCATATGTCCACAAAAGGAAAAGCTAAAAACATTGTACAAAAGTGCCTGTAGCAATTTCATTCATAATAGCCCCAAACTGGAAACAACTCAAATGTCCATCAAAAGGAGAATGGATTTTTTAAATTGTGATAGTCATATGATTAATATCATACTATAAGCAATTGAAAAATGAACTACTAATACACGCAGCAACACGGAGGGCTACCAGAAACATTTTATTAAGCAAATGCAGCATTAAAAGAAGCATCATTTCATAGTGTATGATCCCATTTATGAGAAATTTAAAAACAGCAAAACTAGTCTATGGAGATAGAGTGCATGACTGCCTAGGAAGAGTAAGGTTTAACAGGAAAAGTGATTGGTTGTTTACACACGTGAATACATTTATCAAAACTTATCTAATTTTATACTTAAGATCTGCCCATTGCACTGTTTGTAAATTATACTAAACCAAAACAAAAACTAAGCACATGTATAACTCCTATGAAAACCTTCCTAGGATTAACCCAGCACAAATCTCTTGCTTAATACTTTAATTACTGGTATTTCCATATACCTTTATGCATACATAGTGCATTATTTCTTCAAAATGACATTTTATTTTATGTAATGTGATAGTGTGTAAAATTCTTCTTTTCCCAAATGAAAAGCCAGTCGTCTAAAAATAACATCATCATGTTCTTTCCAGTTTACCTTCATCATAAATTAAATGTGTACTTTAAATGAGCTATGCAAAAGGAGACTCTAATGAGATGAGCATCTGACTGTCAAGTCAAAATAAGAATTACAAGAGAAATATCCTCTAAAAGCCTGCTCTAAGTCAGGTGTTTTATGTTAATTATTAAGATTAACTCTTACCATAACTCGACTAGATTGGTATTAGCTCCATTTTACATATGAGTATATTGAGGCTTAGAAAAGTTAAGTGGCTTAATCAAAGGCACAAAGCTAGTCTGTGGTGGAACCTAAGTTTGAACCTAGTTCGACTGACTCCAGTTTAAGGTTTTCTACAATACCCAACTACTTCAGAGTTCAGCACAGAAGAGATGTAAAAGCGTAGTTTGATTTATAGGCAAGAGTACAGTAAGAGTGTGATGAATTGATGGTTTTATTCTTGGGGGAGTCCAAAATAATTTGTGTATCTATTTTTAGTTAAGAAGAAACATAGAAAAGATTATTATTTTTTGAATGAGTATTAAAATTATATTTTAAACAACCTCCTGCCAATTGTGAAATGCAAATATTTTAGATGGCATTCTCATTCCAGGTAGCAGTTCTCATTGATTTCATCAGCAATAAACTAATGCTTAGCTTGATAAGCAATTTAAGTTCTAACTATCCTCATGAAATAAACTTTTAACCCACTTGTCCTAAATGCACTCTTTATTAAATGTGCTTGTCTTTAGTTACCCAAACTTAAACATATGACCACTTAACAAAATTAAATGTGTAACACACTGAATCCTTTCTGGTACCAGAATAATATACAGATTGCAAATGATTTGTTGAAGTGGTATTATTTAATAATGAAAAATTTGTGCTTCCTTCTATGAGAAATTTGAAACTTTTCTCTTAAAGATATTATCATTTTGCCTTAGATCAGGCCATGCCTGTCATCAGCCTTTCTTGAGTGAAGGTAACCTTTTGTTGGTGCCTTAATTTGGACATTTTTATAGACTTGCTTTAATTGGGACATTTTCATGGTTATAGAACTGTAAACTTATAACTTAACAAATTCCCTCTTTTAAAAGCCATTCTGTTTCTGGTATATTGCATTCTGGTAGCTAGCAATTACAACAGATTTTGGTATTGGAGAAGCGGGTTGCTGCAGTTTGCAAATACCAAACATGTTGGAGTGGCTTTTTAAATGGATAAGGGGAAGATTTTGGAGGAGTTGTGAGGAGCTTGATAGAGAATGCCTAAAATGCTTTGAAGAAACTCTTGGTAGGAAGGTGGACTCTAAAGATACCTCTGATAAGGTCTTCGACAGAAATGAGACATGGGTTATTGCAAACTGGAAGGAAGGTGATCCTTGTTCTAAAATGACAGATAATCTGGAAAATTGACTTCTGGCTTTGACTAGAAGGCAAATTTTAAATGCCATGGACTTGGATATTTAGCAGAAGAGATTTCCAAATTAAATGTAAAAAGTACAAGCTGGTTTCCTTGTGGCTTATAGTGAAATGCCACAGAAAAGAGATAAGCTGAGAACTAAACACTTGGGTATAAAGAAACCAGAAATTGATGATCTGCTCTTCCAGGAAGGGATACCCCAGAGAATAGTGACCCACATGAGGATTTAACCAAATGTGGAACCAGTCAGCCATTTCAGAAAAAGCCAGGATTGGAGATGGAGTTATCTAGGGAGGATTTGTGGAAGCTCCTGTCTGAAGGGCATGATCCAAAGCTACTGCATAGAAAGCCAACAAGAGTGTTGAAGGATCTGTATAAAGAGATCTACTGCCAGTTGGGACTGAGAGGGACAGAGAAAGAACACATTGGAGGAAAAATAACTTGAGAGGCAGAACTATGGAAGCTGAAGTCTGAGGTCAAGAAGTATCAGTCCAGGAGAGCAGACACGCCCAAGCATGTGGAGAGGGTGAGTTTGGCCCAGAGGCAGAGGATGTGCCTTCCAGATCATTGCAGTGGAAGAATGGTGCCACCTCGGGCCTTAGAGAGGGTGGAGCACATTCCGTGGGGATTGAGAAGAGCCTGGCTGCCACCATATGAAGGGGCTGAGCATGTGCCCTGCAGATGGCAGAGAGCCCCATGAGCCTGATGCTTGCAGAGGGTGGAGCCGAGAAAAAGATGGTTTCCCTAATATCCCCCAAGGTTGCATTTGGAGAGTGGCAAGCCACTAGGTAGGCCCTTGGAAAGGGTGGGACTGCTGCTTTCTAAAGCCCCAAAGATAAATGACTCTCAGACTTTGAAATCTAATGGACCTTGCCCTGCAGATTTTTAAACTGCTTGGGTCCAGTGACTCCTGTGTTACTTCCAATTTCTTCCTTTGGAAAGGGGAATATGAATCCTACGGCTGTTCCTCCTTTGTATATTGGCAGCAAATAACTTGTTCTGAGTTTTTACAGGCTCAGAGCCAGTGGAGAATTTTGCCTTAGGTCAGGCCATGCCTGTAGCTGACTTTGATGATATTTTGTACTGTTTCTGATTTTGTATTGCATTTGTATTGCTACTGGAATGCTCTAAAGCTTTCTGATATTGTTATAGAAAGAACATGTCTTTTGGGGGTCCAGAGGGTGGAATGTGCCAGTTTGAATCTGTGGTAGACCCCAGAAAAGCCATGTCCTTTAATATTCATTCAGTATTGTTGGCTGGGAGCTTTTTGATTGTTCCCATCGAGATGTGACCCACCCAATTATGGATGGTAACTTTTGATGAGATGGCTTCCTTGGACTTATGATTCCAACCATTCCAGGTGGGTCTTGATTAGTTTACTGGAATCACAACAATCAAAAAGCTCCCAGCCAACAATACTGAATGAATATTAAAGGACATGGCTTTTCTGGGGTCTACCACAGATTCAAACTGGCACATTCCACCCTCTGGACCCCCAAAAGACATGTTCTTTCTATAACAATATCAAAAAATGCTACCTTTAAAAGAGGTAGCATTTTGGAGAAGGAGACAGAGCCATGAGAACCATGAGAGCCCACATAGTCAGGGACTTTTGGAGACAAAGAAAAAAAACATCCCTGGGGGAGATTCAAGAAGCAAGAAACCCGGAGAGAAAGCTAGATGTCGCCATGTTCACTGTGTGCCTTTCCAGTTGAGAGAGAAACCCTGAACTTCATCAGCCTTTCTTGAGTGAAGGTAACCTCTTGATGCTGCCTTAGATTGGACATTTCTATGGCCTTGCTTTAATATTGGATGTTTTCATGACCTTAGAACTACAAACTTGCACTTAATAAATTTTCCTCTTTTAAAAGTCATTCTGTTTCTGTTATATCACATTCCAGCAACTAGCAAACTAAAACACTTGCATTTCTATTGTAATGTCTAATTTGTTCATCTGTGATATGAAACTACCATAATTCTTGTCATTTAACCAGCTGTGACTGCACCTGTTGCTGGGGGAAACCCTCAATGAGTGAGTTTTCCTTGGGGAACACCTCGATAATTTGGTAATGGGGAAGCAAGCCCCAGCTGAAGAAAGGAAAAAACGCTTTCTGGAGCATTTCAATTATTGTTCCTACTAATATATAGCAATCATAGCTGTACTTCCTCAACTCTCTTTCACTTTTCAAACCACTGCATTCTTGCTCCCTTTGTGACTGAAACAGCTCTTGCTAAGGTAATAAATAACTAAATGTCAAATTCCATGAGTGAATTTCAGCTCTTATCTGATGTGAGCTTTTAATAATTCTTGACGCTTGTGCTGGTTTGAGGGGAGGTATGCCCCCTAAGAAAAGCCATGCTTTGATATAAATCCCATTTCTTAAAGGTAGAATACTCCCTATTCAATACTGTATATTTGAAACTGTAATGAGATCATCTCCCTAGGTGATGTGATTTAGTCAAGAATGGTTGTTTAACTGGATTAGGGGATGACATGTCTCCACCCATTTGAGTGGGTCTTGATTGGTTTATTGGAGTCCTATAAAAGAGGAAACATTTTGGAGATTCAGAGAGATTCAGAGAGAGCAGAACGATGAAGCCATGAGATGCAGAGAGTCTACAAGCCAGCAACCTTTGGAGATGAAGAAGGAAAACACCTCCTGGGGAGCTTCATGAAACCAGAAGCCAGGAGAGAAAGCTAGCAGATGATGCCATATTCACCATGTGCACTTCCAGCCGAGAGAGAAGCCCTGACTGTGTTCACCATGTGCCGTCTCACTTGAGAGAGAAACCCTGAACTTCATCGGCCTTCTTGAACCAAGGTATCTTTTCCCTGGATGCCTTTGATTGGACATTTCTATAGACTTGTTTTAATTGGGACATTTTCTCGGCCTTAGAACTGTAAACTTGCAACTCATTAAATTCTCCCTTTTAAAAGCCATTCCATTTCTGGTATATTGCATTCCAGCAGCTAGCAAACTAGAACAATGCTGTTAATTATCCCTTTCTTCCTAACAGTCTCTGCTTTTTTGATTTTTGTGACCCCTTTCTTTGGGTTCTCTACTTCTTACTCTTTGCAGACTTTTGTTCTCCCCTAGAATTTTGGTTTTCTCGAAGGTTCTGTCTTTGGTCCTCTTACCATTGTATTCTTCCTGCTTTCTGTATATAATTCATCTATTTCCATTTCTTCAGCTATGTCCAAAATATATATGGAATACTTACTATCTCTAATTTGAGTTTTTAATCTTATTTGCAATTATTAGACATCTCTCCATGGATGCCTCAAACCCATCTTAAATCCAACATGCCCATATGAAATTTGTTTTTTCCATACCTCAACCCCCCTTCTCCCCTTGTTTCATATCTTAATTAATAGTCTCTCTACATACCATTCTATGTAGAAACTTCAAAGCCATTCTTTATTCTTCTTTCTCTCTCATCTTGGAGAACGAACCAGTCCCTAAAACTTGGAGAGTTTTTTCTTCTTTAATAACCTTAAATTTCTTCCCTTCTTACCACTTTCATTGCCTTAGGCTAGTATCTCCCTAATCAGCTATTGTACGGGTCATTGTAATGAGTCTTCCTTGATCTCCTTTGTCCCTTGCTCTCTTTTTTGTCCATATTATTCTCCATAAGTCCACAAAGATTATTGTTCTTGTCATAATCATTACATTGCATTGTAATTACTTGGTTACAAGTTTTATCTTCCCTTCTAAATTGGGACTCATTTATCACATATATGTAGAATGAATGAGAATGATGTTCTTCTTTTTCTTTATGATAAACATCTCTGAACTTCCTACCTATAGCAGAAATTATATTTTTCTTTTTTTATGTATATTCTTTTATTTGTAGAAGGAATCCCAATTCACACAATTGGTTATTCTTGAGGAAAAAGCCTGGGATAATAATACACTTCAAACAGTGTATCATTTAGGTTGATATTTTTATGCCAATGGAGATTTATCAAGATTGATTAGCCTAATGGGTTATTTTTTCCTTCTGAATGCTGTTTAAAAACAACAGCAGCAACAAAAACTTAAACCAGTGAAATAGAAGAAAGCCTATACAGAGTACAAAGTGAGGAGTGTACCCAGGTTTAAGGCTTAAGTTGGGATACATAATTACAAAAATTTCACCTCAATATGGGATGCAAATAGCTCCAGAAAAGATTCAAAAATCATTAAATCAGTTGTGGTTCCTTTGGTCGCTTGTCCTCCATATGCATAGGTTTTTCAAGAGTGTAAGAAAGAGCAGAATACTGAAGAGGCACAATACATTATTCTGTCTTTTGAAACCAATATTTAAATTTTTCATTTAATGTGTCAATACAACTCCAAAACCAAATGTCAACTGGAAGCCCAAGCCCAGGAATTCATAGAGGAAACAATCTTTCAAATAACAAGGAACACCAAGGTCTTCTTCTTCCACTCCAGCTGTACTATCAGTGGCCAGCCAGCCAGTTTATCCAGATTATTGAGTGTTCACCACAGCATCAATCTTCAGAATGCTCCAGAAAGTTTCAGTTGCTAGTGTCAGGGCACTGACTGATACCAGCAGAGGCTGGACAACCAGTTCCTTCAAAATGTTGGACTTTCCTTAGAAACAATGTCCTAAAGGCCTTGGAACCTCTGGTTTTCTTGTGGGAAGTTCCAAGCCCTGTCAATGAGAAAAGTAAAAAGAATGCTGCCAGGGGTATCCAAGGAGCCAGGTGACAGGGACTGATAGTAGGACTCTGTCCTGGACTTTTCTTCTCATTTAAGAAAATAAACCTTGCCTCTTATCTCCCTTATTCACCTTCTTGGGGTCTGCCCTCCACCATTCTCCTTAGTATTCACGAGCTACTATCAGTGTATCTGTTTTTCTCAGTGCAGTAAGGGAAATTTTTTTTTAATGGGAGAATTGTATGGACATCGTCATAGCTGTTGATATCACCACTGCTTTGGGGGAAGTGGGCAGAATGAGGCTAATAAATTCTATCAATATTTATATTTTCAGGGGGGCTACATTATCAGTGTGCTCTTTTTTTCTCTTGTGGACTTTTCTCCATCTATTTTCCTTTTCTTATTCCTTCTTCTTTTGAATTCTGTTCCTCTACTCCACAGTGCTTGACTTACCTTTCCCTAACTGCCCATAAGCCTGCCAATCAGCACATGTATAACGTGCCTGTTTTGGGCCCAGCTTCTGTGGAGGTGGATTTCAAGCAGAATTCTGACTCTTTGGGATGCTGGGATCTGGGGAAAATTTAGGACCTAAAGATCCCACAAGAGGAGTGTCTGTAAGTATTTGTGTCTGAACAGCTACTGTTCTCTCCAAAGCTAAACCTTTCCAGTGTTCTTTCAATTCTGATTTCATCAGGGAGAAAGTCTCAATAAAGTTCCAGTCTCTCTTTAAAAAAAAAAAAAAATGTTAGAGATTCCACCCTTTGGGACATTAACGCCTGTAGTTTCTTAGTTCTGTTACTGTAGAAATGGGATTCAGGCCTGCATTGTCAGCTAGTGTAGATGGAATGACCTCCATAGCATCTGCAAAAACCAGAATGCAGTAGGATTCCATGCCACTCAAAGTTCATGAATATTCAGTTAACTGCAGGGCCAACTCTATTTCTGGAGCACCACCTCCTGCAATAAGCGCTCTCTTCTTCACTAAACAGCGAATAATGCATAGGACATCATGAATGGAGTACTCAGCTTCTTCAATCACTAATTTGTTAGAACCACAAACATCAATTGTAACAGTTTTTCTAGGGCTTTCAGAACCTGTAATCTTGAGCAGTTTGCCAGAACCATTTCCGCTGCTAGCTCAGCAGAACCCAGCATGTCAGTAGTGAATTGGTTGAGATGAGCATCTGGGTTGGTTCCAATTGTCTTACAAATGAATTCAATGTCTTCTCTTTCACTATATTTAACCACCATACTCTTCATTTTATTCAGGAAATGTAACTAAGTGCATCTCTGAGAATAGATTCCTACATGAGAAGGACATTACAGCCTGTTTTTAAAATTTGCTTCACTAAATTTAGAATATAGGATCTCTCCTCTCACAGTACTTTGTCCATCTGGGCATAGTCAGAAACTACTATTTGGTTATCCATGTCTGTTTTTGGAGCAGATAAGCAAAACTGAATAAGTCCTATCTTAGTCTTTTCAACTCTAATTATGCCAGAATTTGCCACCTTTTGTGTAAGAACCAGCCCCTCCACCAATTCACAGTATTCAATTGTTCCATGAAGTTTCTTAATTATTTTAATATCTCTAAGTTCTACACTAGCAGCTGTGTCTGGGTCAATCACTTTCATCACTGCATTTATAGTAATTGGAGAAAGGAGGCTTGAATACTGAGAGACAACCTTTGAATTCAGTGAAGTGGTTGTGTTATTTAACAACATTTCTTTGACGCTCAGTTCCACAGGTCAAGACATGTCAGTTAAGATCTCAATACCCTTTTCCAAAGCCTTCTGGAATGACTCCAAAATGATAGTTGGATGAATCCCTTTCTGAAGAAGTTTGGTACAGGAATCCAAGAGAGAGCCAGCAATGATGATAACTGATGTGGTGCCATTTCCTGCTTCTATATCTTGAGCCTTAGACAGCTCCACCAGCATTCTGGCTGCTGGATGTAAAACTTGGATTTATTTCAGAATTGTGACATCATCATTTGTAATGGTCACATCATTTTACCCATCTTGAATCATTTTATCCATTTCTTTTGGTCCAAGGCTTGTTCTAATAGCTTCAGCAACAGCTTTAGCCATGGAAATGTTGCTGAAGCATATCTGGGCTGGTTTGTTGTGGTCCTGATAGGCACCTTTCCCATGGCCACCAGCAGCCCCAGCAGGCACTGCCCTCTGGGGAGCCACGTTTTCTGGCATGGCAAGCTTGGTTGGGTCTGTGTGACTTCAGGAAGGTCAGATTAGAAATTACATTTTTCTTGAGAGTCAAATTAGTGAATCAAATGAGACTGTTGAATCCAGCTACTTCTTACTATGACTAGTTTCTTTGTAATGATTTAGGTCTTTCCAATACAGGTGCTCTTAACCTGAGATACATAAAAGGACCTCCAAGACAAACATGAACTCCAAATTTTATGGAAAACATTTTTGCATATTTTTTTTATGGAGAATGACCATAGTTTTTGTTCTAGTTTGCTAGCTGCCAGAACACAGTATTCCAGAAATGGAATAGCTTTTAGAGAGGGGAATTTAATAAGTTGCTAGTTTACAGTTCTAAGCCTGAGAAAATGTCTCAACTACAGCAAAGTCTATAGAAATGTCCAATCTTAGGCATCCAGGGAAAGATACTTTGGTTCAAGAAGGCCAATGACATTCAATGCTTCTCTCTCAGCTGGAAGGGCACATGGTGAACATGGCGGCATCTGTTGACTTTCTTGTGGCTCTACAAAAAGGGACTTTCTTTAAAATGTTTCCTCTTTTGAAGGATTAATGGGTGGAGTCACAACTCCATGAAAGCTATCTGATCAAAAGTTACCACCCACAATTGGGTGGGTCACATCTCCATGGGAACAATCAAAATGCTCCCAGCCGGCAATATTGAATGAGGATTAAAGGAAATGGCTTTTCTGAGGCCTGTCACAGATCCAAACCGGCACAGTTTTCATTAAATTTTCAAAGGGGTCTAAGATTTACTATGATGAGTGAGATTGTCTGGGTTTATATCCCAGTTCCACTACTTATTGACCATGTGACATTGGACAAGCTATGTAACTGTTCAGTGCCTCATACAGCTCATTTATACTAAGAGAGAAGAATAGTGACATAAAGTTGTTGTGAATATTTAGCAAGTTAATGTATATAAAGCGCTTAAAATATTGGTAAGCACAGAGAAGTACTATGTGGCTCTTATTGTAAAGTGCCTGTAAAGATAAAAATAAAATACAGAATTAAAATAATCACCCTTGCTGAAAAGGTAGGGTTAAATGCTTAATTGATAAATCAGAGTTGAAGATTTGGGTTTTCAGTTATCTAAATAGAAGGAGTGGTTGAAATCACGAGAGTAAGAGTTATCTCTATGGGAGGAAGAATGGAGAGAAGGGCAAAGGGCTTTGGAATAAGCTAACAATGAAGTGCAAGCAAAAGAAAAAGAGGAAAGAAAAGTGTGAGGGAAGTCTTAAAGTTCAATGAAGGATTTAACAATAGAAGTGTGTTTAAGAATCTGTGCTGCAGCCAGCTGAGGAAAATGAGGACAAAGAATGGGATATTGGATGTTGTGATTGGGAGGACTTTAATTACTTCAGAGAGGTGGTGATGTAGGAAGCTATGCTACAAGGCACTAAAGAATTAGTGAGTGAGAGCTTAAAGTGGAAATTACCTTTTTTCCTGGAAATTTGTCAGTGAAAGAAGAGTGTAGATTGATGCAAAGCCACATTGAGAAAGAGAGATACAGTAATAAATTACATCAAGGTAGATTTCAGAAATACAGATCTCTGTATCTTTATATCTGTACACAGGCATAAAGGTATAAAACTTGAGCATATTTTTGGTCAAAAGTAGGGGTGACAGAGGGAAGGTTGTCAAGTACACCAGTGGGAGGTTTGCTTGGAAAGGAGACAACAACTCTTGTTCTGAGGTAAGAGGGCAGACCATATTGTACAGTTCCAGAAACAAATGACTGCTATTAATCATACATTCTTTAAAATGGAATCCACTTCATTATTCTGTCTGATTTTACATTACAAGTGTCAGTTACACATTTTTCAAAGAGGTTCTTTTTCTCAAAGCAAATCCTGAAGGAATCACTTATATTATATTCAGTATTATATTCAGTATTATATTTATATTTAATACTGAATATATAAACACATGTTTGGAATCCATATGGTGTTTTATAGTTTTCTTGCAGAAAATAACACTTTAGGCACACCAGGAAACTGAGTCTAGAGTGGTTGGAGCCTATCATTTCCTACTCATGAACAGTAAACACACTAAAAATGGGTTATTTTTTTATAAAAGTACTTAAGTGGTTAGATCCTAGCCAATGGCAAGCTGTAAATGTCTGTGATGACATGTGTTTTGCAAAACTTTGCCAATGTTAAAAGGTAATTTCAAGGTTTTCCTTTACATGTGAGAGTCAGTGTGGCATCACCCTTTCTAAGGATCTTTGTAAAGGTGGAAGATTTCATTTAATTAAATGAAGTCACCGGATAATAAAATAGCCTTGATTCTGTGGATCCTAATTTAGTTTTCATTTTATGCAAATTAATGAATATTCAGATTATACATTTATTTTTAAGATCTTCCATTCTAGCTTTTTATTTTATGGATTTGCTCAACTTTGTATTTTTTAAATTATTGTGGTTTAATAAAACACTGCTTTTCAAATAGGAAGAACATACTGTTTTCACACTGTTGATGGGCTTTGTTAAATAACAATAGATTTTAATAAAAATTTAACATAATAGAATAGGTTTCCTGAGATAGCATATGCTTTGTGTTTTGTCATTTTAAAATTCTTAGGCATTAATTTTAGAATTGAAAAGGAGCATAGATTTCATCTGTTTGTACCATTTTCAGATTAAGAAATGACAGTTCAGAATAGGTCATTGGGTCTACACAAAGCCAACAAGAACTGCAATTATATAGTGGCTCTGTTCCAAACACTTTAGACGGATATTTATATATTAGCTTATATAATTCACAAAATGACCATTTTAAAAATGAGAAAACACTCAGAGGTTAAATTAGCTGCCCATATCCATGTGATAAGAGATGGAGCAGATCTGAATCCATGTGATCTGCGTTAAAGTCCGTGCATGAAAATCCTCTCCCAGTTTCTAGAAAGAAATCTTGCCACCCACAAGCCATTTTATTCACCTTAAAACAACCCAATAAAAATAAAAATTCAGTCATTTTCAAATTCTGATGAAGATGAATAGAAAAGAAAGAAAAGAAGCTTTGTGAGCTATGGCATAGACTGGAGCCATTTTAGGCATTTGCTCCAAATGTGAGATGGAGGAAAGTCATTCATGTTTTCTAACAAAAATAGCTGCTTCTGATGGACTTTGTCACTCCTAGAAGAAATGCTAATGGGAGTTCTGCAGGTTGAAAGGAAAGGACACTAGATGAGCAACTGAAGCCACGTGAAGAAATAGATCTCTGGCGAAGATAATGACATGGGTATATATAAATGCCAGTACCATTTTATTTTTTGTTCTGCAAGATCTAGAAAGCAAATGCATAAGATGTAATGGTAAATCAAATGTTTTAGCTTCATAAGGTTTAAATATGTTACTTGTGAAAAGAACTAGATAAAAGTAGGGGAGACAGAGGGGATAGCAACATAGCTTATACATGCTGTTGGCATTAAGTTGGTATCACAGAAAATGAAATTGTTATTGATTTAGGATGTTAAACTTAAGCCCCATGTAATGACAAAGAAAATATCAGAGAATATTTAACCTCACAGAGACAGAAAGTAGAGTACAAGTAACCAAAGGAAGTGGGTAGAGGCAATAGGGAATTAATGTAAAATGAGTGTAGGGTTTACCTTTGGGGTGAAGGGAAACTACTAGTAGTGAATGGTGGTGAGGGTATTGCCACATTGTGAATGATAGGTATCCCACTGAACGGTGTCCTTGGGAGTAGTTGGGGTGAGAAGATTTGTGTTGCATATATGTTTCACAATTAAAAAAAGGAAAGAAAAGAGGTAATGACAGTTAAATGCAGCACGTGTGTGCCAGTTTGAAAAGGTTTGTGTACCCTAGGAAAGTCCATATTTTCATTCTAATCAATCTTGTGGGAGCAATGGTTTCTTCTAATCCCTATTCAGTACTGTATGTCGGAAACTTTAATTAGGTTATCTCCATGGAGATGTGACTTAATCAAGTGTGGGTATTAAATTTGAGTAGGTGGAGATATGTTTCCACCCATCCCAGATGGGTCTTGATTGGTTCTACTGGAATCCTTTAAAAGAGGATTGAGTTTCTGAGAGAGCAGAGAATGACATAGCCATGAGAAGCAGAGGGTCCACTAGCCAGCGACCTTTGGAGATGAAAAAGGAAAACACCTCCTGGGGAGCTTCATGAAACAAGAAGCCAGAAGAGAGAGCTAGCAGAATTTGCCACATGCCCTTCCAGCTGAGAGAGAAACCCTGAACTTCATTAGTCTTCTTGAACCAAGGTATTTTTACCTGGATGCCTTAGATTGGACATTTCTATAGGCATTACTTAATTGGCCTTAAAACTGTAAACTTGCAACTTATTAAATTCTCCTTTTTAAAAGCCATTCCATTTCTGATATATTGCATTCTAGCAGCTAGCAAACTAGGACAGATTTTGGTATTGCAGAAGTGAGCTGCTGTTGCCATTTGCAAATACCAAGCGTGTTGGAAGGGCTTTTTAAATTGATAAGGGGAAGATTTTGGAAGAGTTTTGAGGAACTTGATAGAGAAGGCCTGGAATGCTTTGAGGAGACTGTTGGCAGAAAAGTGGACTCTAGACATACTTCTGATAGGGTCTTAGACAGAAATGAGACATACGTTATTGCAAACTGGAAGGAAGGTGATCTTTGTTTTAAAATGGCAAATAATCTGGCAAAATGACTAGTAACTTTGGCTGGAAGGCAAATTTTAAAAGCCATGAACTTGGATGTTTAGCTGAAGAGATTTCCAAGTTAAATGTGGAAAGGGTCTGGCTTCTCTTTGCAGCTTATAGTGAAATGCAACAGGAAAGAGATAAGTTGAGAACTGAACTCTTGGGTACAAAGAAAACAGAAATTGATGTTCTAGAAAATTCTGGGCTTCCAGGAGGAGAAACCCCAGAGACTGGTGCCCCACATGAGGATTTGGTCAAATGCAGAAACAGTCAGTCATTTCAGAGAAAGCCAGAATTGAAGATGGAGTTATCCGGGAAAGATTTGTGGAAACTCCTTATGCCTGATGGGCATGATCCAAGGCTACTGCATAGAAAGTCACTGAGAGCATTGTGGGATCTGCATAAAGAGAATCATTCCCATCAGGACTGAGAGGGACAGTGAAGGGACACATTGGAGGAAAAATAACTTCAGAGGCAGAATTATAGAAGCTGAAGTCTGAAGTCAAGAAGTTTCAGTCTAGGACAGCAGACACACCCAAGCATGTGGAGAGGGTGAGTTTACCCCAGAGGTAGAGGATGGGCCTTCCACTGACTAAGTGTGGGTCTCTGCTGCTGGCAGATTGGGCACTCAGCAGTGGCTGTAGCCAGGTCAGCCTTGGAGAGGGGAAGTCCATGTTGCTGGGCTCATGCTTAACCTCCATCCTTACTACCATGATCACTTTTTTTCATGAGCTCATTGGGCAATGACAGGAGTGTCTGGGGAAAGAGGATGACTGGTATCCACAGAATGGGTCCTTTTATTCACCTGATTATTAAAACCTTCCTCTGCTAAAGTCACCCTCTGGTGAACCTTTGCATGAGACACAAATATCTTCATGTGTTTTGCCCACTTAGAAAAGTCTATCCACATACCTCTTCCCTAGAACTTTTTGTCACCAATTTTCCAATCATGCTCCTTCCAAGTCCCTGATCATCCAGCTTAACCATTAGTGTCTGGCCAGTTCTCCTTTCAAGGAAAATGAACAACGAGGTGCACTGCTTAAAGTCCCACCCACTGGGAGGATTTCTTCTCACCACTTCCTTCAGGGACATCCCAGAAATGGGCTGCAGTGCTGTAGCAGTCCACTTTCAGGTGGTACCTGCATAACATACAGAACCATCTGTAAACCAGGCCCAAGTTTTCTCTTCCTCAGTCAACTGAATGTAAGGAACTCCCCAAAAGGCCATAGCTCTGGTCTGGGAAAGAGAAGTCATTGTGACAGGAGTGGGGGCCATGGGCATTTGGGGCACTTCCTCATGTAACTTACTTGTGCCTTCAGGACTCACTTGAGTCCTATCTTGTATATACCATTTCCATTTTATGATGGGATGCTGTTGTGCACATCCAACGTTATGGCTTGGTGGGTCAGACAACATACAGCACATGATAGGCAACTTGGGTCTCATGGTAACTTGGTGGCCCATGGTTAAGTATTCAGTCTCCACTAAGGCCCAGTAGCAGGCCCAAAGCTGTTTCTCAAAAAGAGAGTAGTTATCTGCAGAGAATATCAAGGCTTTACTCCAAAATCACAAAAACCTGCATTGTGATTCTCCTATAGGTGCCTGCCCGAACTCCAGAGAGCATGTGTATTTGCTACTGACACTTCCAGTGCCATTGGATCTGCTGGATCATATAGACCAAGTGACAGAGCAGCTTGTACAGCAGCCTGGACCTATCACAAAGCCTCCTCTTGTTCTGGTCTCCACTAAAACTAGCAGCTTTTCTTGTCCCTCAGTAAATGGGCCAGAGTAGTACACCCAAATGAGGAATATATTGTCTACAAAATCCAACCAAGTCAACTAAACATTGTGCCTATGTTTGGCCATAGAAGAGGCCAGATGCAACAAGTTATCCTTCACCTTAGAAGGGATATCTTTTACATGCCCCACACCATTGTACACCTAGAAATTTCACTGACATGGAAAGACCCATATTTTTTTTGGATTTATTTGTCATCCTCTGACATGCAAATTCTTTGCCAATAAGTCTAGAGTCGTTGCTACTTTTTGCTCACTAGGTCCAATGAACATAATATCATCAATATAAAGGACCAGTGTGATGTCTTGTGGGAGGGAGAAACAATCGAGGTTCTTGCGGACAATAGTATGACATAAGGCTGTAGAGTTCATATACCCCTGAGGTAGGACAGTGAAGGTATACTACTGGCATTGCCAGATCAATTGCTGCATATCAGGTACCACCTCATGGGCCACAATTTCTCCCTAACTTTTCAGGGTCTGTTGAAATTTCAGTCTAGTTATAGATCTGGAAGAAAAGAGGGGTGGTAGGAGTGGGTCATGAAAAAAATTAGAAGTGTCTTTCAAGCTAATTACCTCAGGGAATTCTGTTGCCTAACCTGTCTCTAATCTTTTTTTCCATCTCTAGTTTCCATCCATGTTTGCCCATAATCTTTCTTAAAATACACACTGGATCATGTCTCCTGCTTAATATTTTCTAATGGCTTCTACTGTCTATAGAATGGAATTTTTACCCTTAAGCCTGCTATACAAGATGTTATACTCTGGCTCCTGCCTCAGTGCCCTACAAACCCTATACTGCAGCCATACCACTCCCCATTTTTCATCATTCTTCGAACATCACACCAACCCTTTCATATGTTTGTATTATTCCCTTGCCTGAAAATTACTTATTCTTCAAGATTCAGCTTAAATATCCTGATCTCTCTGTGGTCTTGCATGACATTTTCTCCCAGAGTTCATTACTTATCCATCTGTGTTATCTTACTAAGATTTATACATATCTGAAATGTACTAATCGTATTGTGTTTTACTTATTCATGTAAATGTTAGTCTCCTTCACTAGACTGAGATCCTTGACCATATTGTATTAATCATTGTAACCTCAACAAAGAGTTAATTGTTTGTTACATGGTAGGTGCTTTAAAATGTTTTTTGAATAAATGGATAAGTTAGTTAATGCAGAGAAGATTTTAGGAAGACCTTAGAGGCAAGGAGAAGAGGAAGAGTAGTTCTTTCTTAAAAGGTAATACAATACAAAGCTCAAGTGATGAAGTGATTTTGATAAGAAAAGGAACTGAACAGATTGGAAATACATTGGAGTGACTGGACTTGGAGATTAACTAATTGATGCTATGAACAAGACAGAAGTTAAGAACAACTATATGACTTTGAACCATAGTAACTGGGATAATGAAATAGAGAATTCCAGAATGGCCAACTTTTTAAGGGAAAAAGCTAATGAGGCTGGTTTTAGACATGTTGAATTTGAAGTAATAGTAGATATTAACTAATTTACTTTATATTTCTAACTTCTGCTTCTAAGTTAACTAGATCCACCCTCAACCTATGGAAAAATTAGCTTTATATTGTTCGATACTAGACTGTTGCATTTCTTTTGAAGAATGTTGGATTTGTTGTGGTATGCATTTAAGTACCTTTCAATTCAATTTTATCCTTTCAAGATTGTTTTTAAGCTTTGAAATAGTGTTCCTTTGTTTTGGAACTAATTTAGCCCCACTACTAATGTATAACTCTTCTGAAGACCTCTTTCAGAGATCACAATTCTTTCAGAGCTCCTAATTCTGTGCTCCCTTTTCTATCATGTCTGAAAATCATTGTTTCATGTGTTTTGCCTGGTTTCCTAGTTGTCTACAGTGAGAGGGCAATTCTCATATCAAGTAATATTTCATGGATGGAATCAGAAGTCACATTACTTGTTGATAGAGTACTTTTTTTTTTGTCTTACAACTTTTTACTAATAGTGTCTTCTGAGTTTTTAGGATTCTAGTCAAATTTGAGAAGACTCTCTCAAGTTTCTTGCACAACATGTTAACTACTGGATTTGGAAGTTTTTCTGGCTTCTTACATTTAAAAATTTCTTTCCTCTCCACTTACCCACATTCTTCCTTTGTGGGCACCATAGAGCACGTTCATACCACAAGTGACCTCTGCGTCTTCATCTTTGTGTTGTGATTCTGGATGAGCCAATGCACAGGGTGTTGTGATTATTTCTAGAAACAGGTCCTGAATTAGTTTGACTAGTTACAATTCAACCCAACACAAAACTCTTCAGAACATGCAAGTTTATCTTACTAAATCCAAGCTAAATTTTTCTCTAATTCGACCTTCTCTTAGCTGAATCCCAAAATGCCTGTGGCCATTCCAACATAATTAAAAGAGACATTGGTGTTAACCAATTGTCGTTAGCATATCTTATTTTTACATATTGTGCCAAAGTGTCTGACTATTAAATATATTGCTAGGGTCCATGTAAGGGCCTTTGAAGGAGCCCTATAGCTTAAGCTTCATGGTAATTCTGCTTCTGATTTTACCATCAATCTTTTTAAGGTATGATCATGCTATATTACACACAGATGACAATGTTTTGGAATTATTCATTCATAACTATAAACTTGGACTGGAGAAGAAGTATTCTAAGCTAAACACTGAAATACAGGGCTCAGGAAACATGTTCCTGGTGTGACTTTTGCATTATAGTTATCCGATGCTGACAAATATCAGGCCAGTGCTCAATTTTATACTGTTTCCCCAGCTTCCTGAAAAAAAAAGGTTTAGTGGAAAATTAGGTTGAGAAAAAGATCCAATGCTTTTATAATATAGAACTCAATGATTACCAAAAAAGTAAGGAAGTAATCTTGATTCAAAAGTAGAAAATGTTTGTTTGTACTTCTATACTTAATAAGTGGTATAGTTCTTATGTTTGTTTTCTCATTCACCTCCTACATCAGACTAGAAATAATGAAGGTTGAAACTTGATTTGAATAGCTAGGTTTGCTTCAGTGTCGATCCCCAAAAAATAATTGTGCTCCTATTAGATTTGATTGCTAGTATTCTGTTTTTAGCAGCATTGATATCAATTGTATATTAATATTTTTTCTTTTTAGAAAATTCTGAGAATCTCTTTTCATAAAAAAATGTTCTGTTCTTTTAAAGAAAATCTTATCAACATGATGACAATCTCCATGCTTCAGATGTGGAGGAGCTTAATTTTTCGTAAAGGACAAAAGGAATTCTTTTGCACACTAAATAGCAATACCCAGACTATAGTAATGTCTGGCTGCTGTTAGGAAGTTTATAATTCTTTTCCTGTTTTGAATGTTCTTTCCTGTTTTGAATTGTTGATTAGGAGGATGTATTTTTTTTACAGACTTTTGCTTCTGGGTTTAAGTTAACCAGTGTTAGCTGACTGTTGTAAGCATAATAGTTGTTCTAGTTTGCTAGATGCTGGAATGGGATATACCAGAAATGGAACAGCTTTTAAAGGGGAGAGTTTATTAACTTGCAAGTTTACAGTTCTATGGCCATGAAAATGTTCCAACTAAAGCAACTCTATAGAAATGTTCAAATTAAATCACCACAAGAGGTTACCTTCACTCAAGAAAGGCCTATGAAGTTCAGGGTTTCTCTCTCAATTGGAAAGGCACATGGCAAACATGGTGACATCTGCTAGCTTTCTTTCCAGGCTCCTTGTTTCATGAAGCTCCCCCAGGGGCATATTCCTTCTCCAAAAGTCTCTGGCTATGTGGGCTCTCATGGTTCTCATGGCTCTCGCATCTCTCTCTCTCTTTCTCTCTCTCTCCAAAACACTTCCTCTTTTAAAGGATTCCAGTAAACTAATCAAGACCCACCTGGAATGGGTAGAGTCATATCTCCCTCTAATCAAAAGTTAATATCCACAATTGGGCATGTCACATCTCTGTGGAGATAATCTAATCATAAGATTCAACCCTGCATTGTTGAATAGGGATTAAAAGAAAAGTTGGTCCCACAAGATTGAATCAGGCATAAAACATGGCTTTTCTAGAACACACAATCCTTTCAAACCTGGGACAATAGTGAAGGGCACAAAGGAACTGGTGATACTTTTGAGAATAATAAGATTTAAATAATTAAAAGATAAAATATTAAGCTGGAGTTCATAGAAACAAGAGAGTTCTGTGACCTCAAGTAAAGATTCTAGAACTTAAGCTAAGCTTTAAAGATTCAATAGAATTTGAAGGACAGTCCACTGGTCAAGCAAAAACACCCAATAAGAGTGATGGTAAGAAGGCAGAAATGTACATGTCTCATTTAATTTTTAAAAATTAAGCAGCATTTATCAGAAGCTTACTTCCTATCTTCTGAATACCTTTCTAATTAAAATATGCAAAGATAAATCAAGAATAGTCTTTACACTGAAAGAATTTAGCAATCTTAGAAATGGGAAATGACATGGAGACAACCATTGCAAGAACATGAAGTTCTGAATGGTATTTATATCTTAACATTTATTGCCTTAGCAAAATCTTGGGGTCAGAAAGATCTAGACTTAAAATTTTTATTTTTATTTTTGCATGGGCAGGCACCGGGAATTGAACCTGGATCTCCGGCATGGCAGGCAAGAACTCTGCCTGCTGTGCTACTGTGGCCTCCCTAGACTTAAAATTTTCCTCTGCTTCTTCATAACTATGTAACCTTGACCAACTTTGAGTCTTAATTTCATCGGTGTCTGTCTTCCATTGCATTTCAAGGATATAACCAGAGGCTCTCTACCAGCAAACTCATTACACATCAGAGAGTATTTCACCACCATCAGTACTACCAAATGAATAGAATCTGGCAATATCAGAGGCCTGGTATCCTATGTTCCATGAATGCCCATAAGGCTACATTAACTTTTCCAGATTACTGGGCTGCATTTCTTACTGCCTGAATATGAATGTTGCTGGTTCTGCCTCTTCAACTGAATTAGATCCCTTTGGCCCTGACTCTTCTCAGAGCCATATTTGCAATTAGCATTCTGTTTGAAAGAAGCTCATTGGACTGCTGTAAGACAGCCTGACAGGTCAGTTTCTTTTAGCTTCTCACCTATGAGGAAAACTACTGTCTCTGTTTGCCTAGGATGGAGAGGATTCTCGGGAGGTGGGAATATCAATGCTAAAACTGGGAAAGTCCCATGCAAAGCAGGAAGAGTTGGTCATCCTACCTCTGGCCTGGTCCAGAATTCTCCCGCAACACCTCTAGCTCTTGTTGCTGAATTAGAAATTTCTAATATTCCTTTTATTGATACCCTATGATAACTTGTCTTTTCTTGCCTTTGATGATTTTATCCAAACACACTATAGCCCTTAATTTATTTCCATAAATGCTTTTATAAAACAAAAAGATCTCTCAACAGTCAATGAATTGAGGTTCCTAATTTAAAGCTCCCCAGCCCCCACCTCCAATACACATGTCGAACTAATTAGCTATGCTTGAGACTTTTTTGCAAGAAGTTCTCTATAGAGGAAATAGTACTTTCACTTTAGGTCCCCAATTAGATTAAAACTACTTTGTGGGTGGGATCATGCCTCTACTTCCATCCTGTTTTCACATGGACAGTTAAAAAATGCTTAGAAATCTGTTGTTCACAAAACTGTTTTTTCTAGTGAAATGATATTGATACAAGATTTGGGAAAGAAAAAATGTGGGTGGATACACAACTATACTAGGTAGTTTTAGGCTTCTGAAATCAGTTTCAGGGTGCACATTAGATATTTCAAATAATGAATCTGAAGTCCACAAATTCAGGGTATCTATTACCATATTTGTGGTCCATAGTCATTAGCACAGTATAGTGAGTTAATGCTGAATACACAATTATTGATAAGTTGATCAACTCCATTCATTCATGGGTGGATATTTATAGGGTGTCTTCTATGTGTAAGGTAGGTTTCTAATCACTAGGGATAGAGTCAAAATTCCTAGCCTTGCAAAGTTTGCATTCTAGTAGGGGAGATGCCCACAAAAAGCAAATGCATCTTATGTCAGGTAGTGATAAATGTTAAGTGCTGTGAAGCAGGGTGAGGAGGCTAAGAAGTGCAGAGTGAAGGGGGTGGGGCCTTCTGTTTGAGATAAGAGTGTCAAGGACGTCACTGTAAAGGTAACATTCAAGCAGAGAGATCTGAAGGAAAGTGAGGGAGTGAAGAAGTAAAGTTTGAAAATGTTTGGGATGGAGCAGTCGGAGCACCGGGAGCAACAAGTACCAAGGTCATCAGGCAGAATCGCTTGGCATATTCAAGGAATAACCAGGAGGTTAGTTTGGTAAGAGCAGGGTGAGAAAGGCAAATTGCCACAAGGCCTCTGTTATCTAATTAAAGAGATCAATTTCTACTCAGACTTATTTTTTTTAATTGTGGTGAACCTTCCTATAAGCTTATTAATTCAGTCTTGGGAAAGACTTGCCTGGTAATATGGCAGAGAGTTGCCAAACTTATTAGTTGACCAATTCTCAGGTTTCTATCTTTTGTATCACTAAAACTTACTTATTGTATAGCATAATATATATATATATATTTATACGAGCAAAGAAAGAAAAAAGCAATAATTTTCAGAACACTCTTCAATAAGTAGTTACGGGACAGATCCCAGAATGTGTCATGGTCTGTCATACCATCCTCTCAGATTTTTCCTTCTAGCTGCTGCAGAATACAGGAGGCTAGAAGGTATAAATATACATTTTTTCTATTATCACAATCCACTGTTTTTCTTTATTGTGATGAATAACATATATACATATAAAAGCAATAAATTTCAAAGCACAGCATAACAATTAGTTGTAGAACAGATATCAGAGTTTGGTATGTGTTATAATTCCACAATTTTAGGTTTTTACTTCTAACTGCTATAAAATACTAGAAACTAAAAGAAATATCAATTTAATGATTCCACAATCATATTTGTTTGTTAAACCCTACCTTCTCTGAATAATTCCACCATCACCTTTGATCTTTCTGCCATTCTTTAGATGTATTTAGGCTATGTCCATTCTAATTTTTTCATGTCAGAAGGGTTTGTCAATAATATGGGGTAGGGAGATGGAATTTGTTGATGTCCTGGAGAGGCTGGATGCTTGAAGTTTCAGGGCTTATCTCGTCCAGAAACCCATGTAGAGGTTGTAGGTTTTTGGAAAGTTACCCTAGTGCATGGAACCTTTGTAGAATCTTATATAATGGCCTAAGTGTTCTTTATGATTGGTTGAAATGGTTTTGGTTGGGGCTTGGCAAGTTATAATAGGTAGCAATGTCTAATTGAAGCTTGTGTAAGAGTTACCTCCAGGGTAGCCTCTTGAATTTATTTGAACTCTGTCAGTCATTGATACCTTATTATTTACACTTCTTTTCCCCCTTTTGGTCAGGATGGAATTGTTGATCCTACAGTGCCAGGGCTGGACTCATCCCTGGGAGTCATCTCCCATGTTGCCAGGGAGACTTCCACCCCTGGATGTCTTGTCCCATGTAGCAGGGAGGGCAATGATTTCACTTACAGAGTTGGGCATAGAGAGTGTGAGAACATATCTAAGCAACAACAGAGGTCCTCCAGAAGTAACTCTTAGACATATCTATAAGTAGGCTAAGCTTCTTAGCTACCTACATAAGCTTCACAAGAGTAAGCCTCAAAATCAAGGGCTTGTCCTATTGATTTGGGTGTCTGCAATGTTTGGCACAGTGTCAGGTGATTCCCTGTTGGTAAAGTTTAATAGCTCCATATTTCTTCTCCCATCCCTCAGGGGAGTTTGACAATACCTTTTGATTATCTGCTTACTATATTCTAGGATGTATCCAGGCACTACATTAAACTATACAGGATTAAGGGCCCTCATTCTTATTCTGGGCTCCCTGTGTTTCAATTGTTTAAATGATCTATCCAGTTAGGTTGAGTTAGATTATGTGCTATAGAAAATTTAGGTTCCAAATAAAATAAACCTTTCTCCCTTTGGTCTCAAAGAGTAGGTGAGGTTCTAAAATACAGACAATATCTTCCTTACCCCTGTGTTCTGAGTTACCTTAATCCCAACCTGACTGGCTTCATTCTTATCTCTAAATACCGGGTTGTAGGTATATAAACAGCTTCTCCAAATCCAGAAATAATTACCACTCTGGACTAAATGTGTCTGCTATAAACGCTTACAATCTAGCCCCCTGTTTTCTTATAAGCATTTCTAAGAGAGACCATACAGTAATTGTTCTTTTGTTTCTGGCTTATTCTGACTCACCAAATGTCCCACTGGTTCATCCACATTGTTGCGTGCCTCCTAACTTCATTCCTTTTCGTAGCAGCACAGTATTCGATCATATGTATATACCATCATTTGCCAATCTACTTCTCAGTCAGTGCATCCTTCAGTCACCTGCATTCATCAGGCATCATGTATAATGCCCAAAGTCCACACTCCATCAACACTCTCCATTTTAGATAATTTCATTATTCCCAAGAGAAAGTTAACCAATAAACACATCCACACCAAATAGGAACTCCAAGCCACCCCTTAACTCTTGTCCCTCCCCCCATTGTTTATCATATCTCTAAAACCTTTAAGTGAAGTTTTTAGTTGCAGGAGCTTTCCCTAGCTCCCGCCTGGCGTCTTCCTCGCAGCGAGACGGGGGAACTCGGTAGCCGACGGGTCCCGGGGACTCGAAGGTCTGGAGGGCGGGCAAGACGAAGAACAACTCACAGGAACTGGAGGAGCTGGCAAGGCATGCGCACCAGAACGTTTATTACAGGAAGTACAGAGCTTTATATAGTGGTGAGGCGGAAATAGGGAGAGGCCAGGGGAGGCGTGCTGCGTGATTGGTAAGGAGGTTAAGGGGTGGCAGCGAGGGATTGGGTCAGCTGAGAGCAGAAAGATCCAATGGGATAGCTTGAATATGTTGCTAGGCAGAGAGCTAGAGGAACGGGGCCGAAATTACATCCGGCATTTAGTGAAGCAGGGCAGGTACATTTGCAAACATGTAGTATGTTAACTGACAGTTTTCAAGAAGCAGAAAACCTATTCTCTTGGCTGGAACACTATCATTTACTTCAGTCATTCATTCAACAAGCATTCCATTTTGTGCCTACTCTATTCCAGAAATTATGCTAGGTATTGGGAATATAAAGATAAATAAATAAGGGCTTTTTCTTCAAAGAATTCACATCAAATGCAGGAAGCAGTTTCATGAACAAATGATTGCAATATGCTATAGCAAGTTCATAGTACCTAGTAAGTGATTGTTAAATACTTGTTAAAGAATAATGTTAGCACCAACAAAAAATTGATTATCAAGGAGGCAGGATTCATACTGCCATCAGCCCCTGGGAAAAGGACTGTAACTGTGTTGTCCACCCAGGCAACTAGCACAGAATCTAGCAAATAAATGCTTAGTAAAAATCTGTGGAGTGAATGAATGCATGAGGAGAGGTTTGAGCAGAGTCTGAAGGAAGAATAGGATTCCTTTAGGAGGCAGGTGCCTGTTGCTGGCAAAGAGAACAGTGCGTGCAAAAGTTATGGAGACAGGGAAAAGCATGATCCTATCCCTGTAATATTTTTAGAATTCTATTTAAAGTACTCTGCCAAGTCTACCCTTGAGAATAATTATTGATACATGTGCTCTTCTTAGCGTATTTCATATGCACTTGTATGCATCCAGAAACTTCCTACAACATTACTGGTAGGTTTTTGTATACATTAGCCAGTTAAAGTACCTACATTTTTAGTACAAAACTTCTTTGATGTCCCAGCTTCTTTAAAGAAAAATTTATTTACAAACAAAAACAACTCTGAAATCTGTTATCCTAACAACACAAAGATGAACTAACTTAGAAAAACTTGAGAAAAAGAATGACAGATTTTGCCATACAGTAAAATATAGTATCTTGTTCATTTGTTGTGCACTTAAACCTTCATCAAGGTGTAACAAGTCCTGGAAGTGATTGAAATTAAATGACAAAAGAAATGTAGTAAAAATAATTTAAAACTGGTACACACCACTCTTCTGCATGTACTATTAACTACTAAAATCAAGTCACAAAACATTATTTTCCGGAGAAAGGGTTTAGTGAACCCTAGAAATTGGGTTTGATTTATGTCAGAAAATCTGCCTTTTCACTGCTTGAGATTTCTATGGAAGAAAGCCACAGTCTCTTACCAAATGGTTTCTAAGGAAACTTCTTACTGCACAGTATCTGAAAACAATTTGGTTGTTAATGAGAAATGGTTCTCACGGTGGTGGGAAAGTGTTGACTGAAAGAAAAGGCTTCCAGATTTGGCAGCCAGTCTGTAAAAAGTGTTTGCTATTCTACAGTTACGTTTATGAAATTTCTACATAGATTAAGCATTTATAGGTCTGATTTCACAGTTTTCCTTACTTGTAAATATATATTTGTAAAGAAGCGAAACCATAGAAAAGAGTCTGTGCTAAAAATGTTGATGTTCGAACTTGCAAATACATTCAAACAAATTGCCTCCCAAAATCTGTGCACGCCATTAAGTTTTTCAATCTGTTTTGGAATTCTAACATTCTGGAATTCATATATTAACACTGAATTATAAGTAAATAAATTTGCATAAAAGGTTTCCAAAAACCTTGAATTACAGTAGAGTATTTATATATTTTTAAATTAACTTTTAAAATTTATTTTGAAATGCCCCAAAGTTGTATTTACTTTATTTCTTTCAAGTTATCCTCCAAAAGAAAGTAATGATTTGCAATGCTTTAATTAGAGAATCATTTTATAATAATTTCAAGATTAAATTTTAATATTAATGAATCATTGAACTTTACAGTTGAAAAAATAAACCCTATATATACATATCGATTCCTTTAAGTGTAGCTATCGAAGTCAGAATGCAGAAAATGTATACCAATATTTTCTCTATAACCTTTAAATAGTGAAACCAGAAGAAGAGAGTCACACAACAATTTAAAATAGATCATCTGTGGCATGATCTTCATCAGATACACGAATGAATATATGACAGAAAACAAAAAAAGTGACCTCCAGCAATCAGAGGAGAATATTTAGTAAAAGAAATATTCTTCTTTGCCCTGGAAGCAATATCAGTTTGTGGTTCTGTTTAAAAATTTAATACTCAGTTGTCAATTGAAAGCCTGTGGGTGCATCACTGTGCCCGTGGCTGCCACCAGTCCATCTGTCTCCCAGTATGTTTTCTGCTTTAGACTTTTGTACAGACAGAGTTGCCAAGAGTCTTCTTATCCCCAGTTGCTCTCCTCATTTGACCCTCCACCCCTTTCTCTTTCTTCTCTGGTCTTTGTACTTCCTGCACTTTGGGCAGCTGCTTTCATTTGCAGCCCTTCTTTGGGCAGGGAAAAAATTCTGCCAATGAAAACAGGAAAAATAAGAAAACAAGAAGGGTTGCAAGTGTTTTGCATGTGTGGCAGGGCGCTAGCTGCCCACTTTGAGACTTTCTACCATAGAGTAGTAAACTGAGAGGGCATATGCTCTTGGGGACGAGATTCTGATCTTTAAGGTATCAGAGATTATGTGAAAGAGTTTTTTTCTCTCTTTCACTCATTTTAGAATCAGAAAAGTCAGAAATCATTTGTGTTCAAAGAACTTGGAAGCTATATTTTATCTTTATTAAATCTTCTCTGTACTCTGAAGGCATATAGTCTCCATTCAGTTCTATCAAACCTTGCTATTGTTAACCGATTAAAACAATATTTTATGTAATATTTTAGATTAGGGCATTTGCAAGGACAGGAATAAGACTTAGAATCATGGGGGACAGAAAGGTTTCAATTTAGTTTTCTCAGAGTGGTATATGATAGATAAACTTATATATGAATGGTATGTTTGTCATTCTTTTCTAAATCAAAAGAATGGCCAACAAGTACTTTATAGTGCCGCTGTTATGAGGATACACTTGTTTTTTGAGGTTTAGTGAGGACTTTAGAGTGCTAAGAAGAGATATAATTCTTGTGTTCATTGATAAAACATCACGAGTGTTGATTGATGGTGGTATCCAAATGATATGCCCAAAATGAAATGTAGTTTCTGCCTCAGTACATTTAACTTGTTTTTACTTTTCTTCCTCATGTTTTCCCACAGTATGCACTGCAGGACCACAGGATGGCTCCCCAGATGAGGTAAAATCTAAAAGGGAGGCAACAGAGCCCTGCTTTAGACTCAGAAAGAAATATTCGTCTTTATTTATGTAACACACTGGAATCTCACACTGGCAAATATATGGCTGAATGAAGAAATTGCCCAAGTGAAGTATTTCCTCCTTAACTATAACGATCAGAGCTAAATGTAAAGGGCAGGAACCACATAAGAGCTATAAATAAGTACAAATGGAGTTCTGTATTTGCTGAGTCGTGATCCATGTAAATGAGCAGGACTCATTGCCCTGTATTGATAAAAAATTTGAAACTTGTTACAGTCTCCAGATAAATTCAATTCAAAATATTTTAATTAAGTGCCTACTGCATGCTAGACTCTTAACTAGTAACTTTGAATACAGAGATAAATGTGCTATCCTGGAGCTCACAGGTTAGATTTGTGACAACCTCTCTTTTCAGAATTCAGAGGGTTTTTAGACAGCTTCCCTAGATTTAAGTTTCCTTGAACACTGTTACCCTTATTCACTTAATGAAATGCCCTATTTTGTGGCAAAGTGCCAGGCTTTTAGGAACACAATGACAAATAAAAGCTGGGACCCTGTCCTACAGAAACTCCAATCTAGTGAAGGAGAAGGACATATGAAAGAGAAAGAGAATTACAATATAATTTTTATATAAAAGAGCATATAATAGTCTTTCTGCAACACTTAAATCCAAAGTTGAAAGATCTTGGCATTTAAAAAAGAATACTATGCTAAAGTGCTTAGCTTAGTACTTGGGTGATTGAAAGCATTCAATAAATGTTAACTATCTCCATTGCCATTATCACCTTTACCTTGCCTGTTTCAGTATTCTTATGACAAATGTTGAGTACAAATCTAGAATTTCCGTATTTGACCTCTTTAACACAAAGATGCATGTAAAATTGCTTATACACTGAGGGGAAATGGAAGTCTCTTCATTCTAATTCTATATTTCCATTCCACCAGCAAAGTTTTTCTGGAAGATGAGTATTGAATGTTAAAATGAAATTAAAAAAAAATGTAAACAAGGTATGGTTTAGTGAGTACTGCTGTCAGTGACCAATGTCATCATCAAGACATTTAGATCAGGGTTTCTCAACAATGGGCACTATTGATATTTGGGACTGTATACTGTTTTCTGTTGTTGCTGTTTTATTTTTACTTTAGGAAGCTGGTGTGCATTGTAAGATGTTTAGCAGCATCTGTGACCTCTACCCACTAGATAACCTCATCCTCAAAGTAGTGACAACCAAAAAACAATTCTATACGTTACTAACTGTCCCCTAGGGGGCCAAATCGTGCTGGTTGAGAACCTGCTTTGGATCATCCTGGCCATAGATTTTAAACCAATGAAACTGTGCAATGCGATCATGGATGGCCTTTCTTCTGGTACGCGGAGGTCTTAAGTCTGCCATATTCCTTCATATATTCGGTGATTAATTTGTGCAAGGCTCTGGCCAAACTATGAAGTGTAAGATGGTCCTTACCCTGAAGTAATTTAATTTGTAAATTAAGTTGATTCTTAGGTCCTGGAAACATGCCAGGTGTTCCTTAGTAATACTGTGCAGCAGTTCCTTGAGCTCCTCAGGTAACTGTACTAAATGTCCTAAAACAGGACTGTGTGATATTATGTGATATCAAAATACCTTCTGTAGTGGGTTGAATAGTGTCCTGCCACAGATTCATGTCCACCCAGAACCTGAGATTGTGACCTTATTTAGAAATAGGGTCCATGCAGATGTAATTAAAGATCTTGAGATGAAATCATCCTGGATTTAGAAATCCAAGGCCTGGTATCTTTATAAAAGAAGGGAGAAGGAGATTTGGACATACAGAGACAAAGTGAGAAGAAAGCCATAGTAAACAGAGACTGGAGTTATGCTGCTATAAGCCAAGAAACACCTGGAGCTACCAGAAGCTAGAAGAGGCAAAGAAAGATTTTCCTTTAGGGCCTTTGGAGGGAGCATGAATCTACTGATGCCTTCATTTCAGACTTCTGGTCTCCTGAACCATGAGGACATATATTCCTGCTATTTTAAGCCACCTAGTTTATGGTGATTTGTTACAGCAGTACTAAAAAATTAATATATCTCCAAAGCAGTGGACAACCCCTTATAATTTTCTTTAAACTTTTCATGGAAGAATTGATTCTTTTGCAAGGAATGGATTGAAATTACTTGTTTTTATTACTTGGATACTGACTTTTTTATGTTTACTAAATCTTTTTCCTCCAAATAAATCTCCTAGAAACCAACACTTGTGTTGTGGATTTGGGGGATAATAACAGCACCTGTCCTCATACAAGAGTTCTTATTGTTTGGGCAGCTGTCCACACTGGGCATTTGTACATGCACATTCAGGTTTTTAAAATAAGATTCAATTTTAAAAGAACAATGGATTATAATGTTAAGTCCCTGATGAAAAAGATCGTAAAATTGAGTAAATGAAACAAAGTGTTCAGGCCTCTATGAAATATATAAAAACCTTAAAGAAAGTAACAAGAATCTCAAATCCTATAACTAGGAATTATGATTCATTTTAATTCAAGTATGGGGCAACAAATGATCTAGCATTTAATATTGTATTTACCTGATGAGGTATTGGGACTACTTAATTAAATAGTAATAAAATAATTAATGTCCAGTACTTAAGTATTTCCCTGGCCTTTATCTAGTCCTTTTGTAAGAAAATTGAATTAAACTTTCACACAAGATGGCGTAGGAAAGGGCTGCAGAATAACTCAAACCGGTTTTGCAGGAGGGGAAGGAGAGCATCTCTTGACGTAAGCCTAGAATTTGCCACAAACAGGTAGAAACAAGTTTAAATAAGCAACGGCCAGGGTTATTGAAAAATAAAGTGTAATCAAAAGTGGGAATCTTCTGCCAGAAATTTGAATTAATTAGACTATCCGGATAGGCTGTAACCTCTGGAGTATCCAATGAGTGGGGAAACAGGGGAGGGTCTGTGAGCTAGGCACAGGTATAACCATTTTGATGTTCTATTGTTTGGTGTGCCAGCCACCATTTGTGTTCAGCTGGGTGCCCATTCTTGCAAGATTGTGAATAAATTCTTTTCTTCTCCACAATCGGATGAGCGTTTATTCGCTTTTAAGGACAGTGTTTTGCTGCTAACGCTTTGTACATGTCAGAGTGATTCAACTCTTAATTTGTAAAACTATAATAAGAATCTGAAGTTTCAGGTTACTATGTGTTACTGGTTAAGAGGCTTCAAGGGTATATGCAGTTTTTATTTTTATAAAATCTTTATCACTGAATTTTACTGGGAAGATTTTTATTATGTAACTCGAGCATTGTTTTATACACACCTGTATGTACATATTCATGCATACATATGTATATATATTTATTACTAACATTATTTAGGTCCCTCCACTGAGTGCTTACCAGATGCTCAGAACTATGCTAAGCCTTTGTATATAATAATGCATGTAGTCTAACAACCTCATCCTGAGTCCCACAGTGAGTTCTGCAACAGGAATCTCAATACGGCCCCCAGCATTCTTGCTCTTAATCATTACGTAACATAGCTCTATCCAGCATTATATGGACACTTAAAAAATGTTTTTGTTTATTATCTAAGATTATAGTTTAGGCATTTTGGGCTTTGGAGTCCAAAAACACTAGGAAATTTGATTTGTTTGAAGTGGATTCCAATGATATATTCTAATCCATAATAGTGAAAGAAATAAAGGGAAATTTCTCTTATTCACAGACTTATTTGTGGGAGTTCCTTACTGCCACAGTCTGAATCTTCCTCCCCTAAAACAGATGGAGAAATGATGGATGAATGAATAGATAGATAGACAGATAAATAGACAGACATGTGCATACAATATAGCATTGTTTAAATGATAATCACATCACTGTTTTGAAATAACCATACACAGTTTAAATGGTTCATGATAATTGGCTTCAGTTCTAATTTATGTGAGTCACATGACTACTTCAAATTTGATAGAAAATTTGGGAAGGGAGGCATTTTTGTTTTTAAATATTTAAAAATGTAAACGTTATCTTGATATATTTCCTTATTCATATTATAGGGTGATGATCATTGGTTGCTACCTAATAAAACAGCTTTTAACTTACATTGCAAATACTGGGTTGTCTTAGTTTCCAGGTTGCTAAAACAAACGGCACACAATGGGTTGGTTTAAATAGCAGTAATTGTTAGCTCGCAGTTTCAGAGGCTAGAAGACTCGCTTCCTTCCAGGGTCCTACCATGCTGGCAGGTTGGCATTCCTTGGATTCCTTAACTGTCCCATCACTTGGGGACTTCCCCTTTGTCTTCTAGATTTCTGCAGCTTTGCAGCTTTTGGCTCCGCCCCATGGCTTTCTCTCCTCAATGCCTCCAGTAAAAGGATTAAAATCCACCTTGGTTCAGCTGGCCACTCCGTAGCTAAAAATAACATCTTCAAAAAGTCCTATTTCAATGAGTTCACACCCACAAGAATGGGTTTAAGATTAAGATTTTTCTGGAGTACATCAATCAATCTATCATATGGGTATATATTACAAATTTCTCAGTTTGGGGGGCAATTTAGAGCATATTTACATGTGTGTGAGCCTGAGAAAGATAAAATAAATAAGTGAATTGTTCCATGATTCATATCCTATAAAAATTTTATGCTATAAATTTTTTTAATTTAGAAACTAGGAAGTGAGTCAGTAGTTCATTTAATTGAGAAACTTAGGAGATGATGGGGGGCTGATAATAATAGTACTGCTATTATCATGTCCATTTTACAGAGGCAGAAACTGAAGTGCCGTGAGGGTAAATAACTTTCCCAGGGTCATACCACACAGAAATACCAGAGCTTGGGCCTGATTTCCAGAACCAGCCCTGCTAATCACCGTCCTGTACCGCCTCTTAGGCTCTTATGTCTTTGTTTTAAAAAAGTGATTTCTGAAGACGTTTCACAGATATGGGAGGTTTTACATTGCAGGACAACACAGGATATAGCCATTTTAGGTCCATATTGGGAGCGTAAGATTACCTATGAATTTAAGACACCCCAATTTTTGTTCTAGGAGGCCTAGTACAAGTTTTTCATTGTCAGGTTTAGACAATTAAATATTTCTTATTACTGGTACCTGTATAATGCCTACAATATCTTTGCCTGACCCAGAATTGACCTTACCTTTGTCCCTCTCACCTCAGGTGACCCTCCTGGAAGCATGCTGAGTTTCTGCTGTTAACCTTGAATCTTGTGTGCCCTGAGCCCATCTTGTTTTGAGAATAGAGCACATATCCAGATGTTTTCCTAAAACTCATTACCAAGGCTTTGGCATTCAGCCACCTTTGTGCCCCAGCCCCATATAATTGAAAGAGTGTCCCCATAGGTGCAGACATGCTCCAGTGACCATCTAGCCCATCTTGCTTTCAGTCACGAGGTGGTGCAGTTCTCCATAAATAAGCTCCCTGTATTAGTTAGGGAAACAGAACTAACAAGAGATATCTGTTAAAAATAAGATTTTTATAAAAATGGTCTCACGTGGCTCTGGGGATGGACAAGTCCAAATTTCATAGGGCAGGCTGCAAGCTGGGAACTCCAATGAAGATTTTCGATGAATTCTCCAAGGGCAGCTGGCTGAAGTAGAGATGGAAAGTATCTCTTCTAACTGCTGAAATCATCAGATCTCTTTTTAAAGCCTTCAACTGATTGGATGAGACAGCTCTCATTGTTGAAAGCATTCCCTTCAGTTGCTCATAGATGTAATAAGCCGTAGATGCAATCAGCTTACTGATGCTTTAGGTCCAGGAAACTTCCTCACAGTAACAATTAGGCCAGTGCTTCCTTGACCAAACAGTTGGACCCCATCACCTGGCCAAGTTGAACCTAACCATCACACTCCCTCGTAAATGCTTAAGGACTAAGTGCCTCTTTACTGAAATCTCAAAGGCCCAATTAAGGGGCGATTTAGGACAGTCCCAGCTGAAAACTCCCCTATTTCTTTTTTTGGAGTGATTCTAAATGTGTGTTGCAGCATGAATATGTATAAACGATTTCTATTAGACTGTATCCCTCTCATTAGACTAGAAGGAGAAAGTTCAATTTGCTTTCAGGAAATACCTCTAAATGATTTTTCTAAAACAGCTATTTTGTTAGTTCTCTAAAAAAGGCACCTGTGGCCTGGTTAAAGCATCACTACATTTTTTTTTATAGAGGATTTTATATTTCTTTCTTTTTCTTTAAAATTAGAAGAGTTGTAGGTTTACAGAACAATCATGCATAGGATACAGGGTAGTCACGTACCACCCTATTATTAACACCTTGTATTGTTATGGTACATATGTTGCAATTAATGAAAGCACATTTTCATACTTGTACCATTGACTATAGTCCCCATTATTGTTTAAAAATATTTATTCTAGTGCCATATATAACAAAAATTTCTTCTTTTAACCACATTCGAACATATAACTCAAGTGTTGTTAATTATGTTCACGGTGTTGTGCTCCATCACCACCATCCATTACCAAAACTTTTCCATCATCCCTAATAGAAACTCTGTATATTTTATACCTTTACTCCCTCTTTCCCACCCCAACCCGTGTCATGGTAACCTGTATTCTAGAGTCTGGATTTGATAAGTTTGCTTGTTCTAAAAGTTTCATATCAGTGAGGAATTACAATTTTTCCTTTTGTGTCTGTTTATTTCACTCAGCATGATGTTGTCAAGGTTCATCCATACCGTCACATGTATCAGAACTTGACTCCTTTTTATGGATGAATAATATTCAATTATATTTACAAACCACGTATTGTTTATCCATTCCTGGGTTGATGGACAGTTGCATTGCTTCCATGTTTTCCAAATTGTGAACATGCTGCTATGGACATTGATGTGCAGTATCTGAGTCTCTGCTTTTAATTCTTTTGGGTATATACTAAGAGGTGGGATTGCTAGGTCATATGGTATTTCTACACTTAAATTTCTGAGGAACTGCCATACTGTCTTCCACAGTGGATGTACCATTTTACATTGTCACCAGTAATGAATGAGTTTTCCTATTTCTCTGCATCCTCCCCAACATTTTTTAAAATAGTAGCCATTCTAATTTGGTGTGAAATATCTCGTTGTGGCATTAATTTGCATTTGCCCATGGCTAATGATGTTGAGCATCTTTTCATGTGCTTTCTGGCCATTTGTTTATCTTCTTTGGCGAAACGTTTGTTTAAGTCTTTTGCCTATTTTTAAATTGTTGTCTTTTTGTTGCTTTACCTATTTTGGATATTAAAACCTTATTGAATATGTGCTTCCCACATATTTTCTCCCATTGTGTAGGTTGTAGTTCACTTTCATGATAAAGTCCTTTGAAGTGCAAAAGTTTCTAGTTTTGCTGAGGTCCCATGTATCTATTTTTTCTTTTGTTGCTTATGTTTTGGGTATAAAGTCTAAGAAACCATTGCCTAACACAAAGTCCTAAAGATGCTTTCCTACTTCTCTACTAGGAGTTTGATAGTTGTGACTCATATTTAGGTCATTGATCCATTTTGAGTTTATTTTTGTGTATGATGTGAGGTAGGGATCCATCTTGATCTTTTGCATATGGAGAGCCACTTTTCCTAGCACCACTTGTTGAAGAGATTATTCTTTCCAAATTGAATGGTCTTTGCTCCCTTGCTGAGAGCCAATTAGCCTTATGTGAGGGTTGATAAATGAGTTCTCAATTCCTTACATTGGTCTGTATGTCTGTGCTTATACCAGTGCCATGCTTTTTTTTTTTATTGTGAAATCGTCACATACATACTTTCTATATATAGTGCACATCAATGGCTCACAATATCATCACGTAGTTGTGCATTCATTACCATGATCATTTTTCTGAACATTTGCATCTTTCCAAAAAAAGGAAAAAGAAAAAACTCATACATACCACACTTCACCACTCCTCCTCATCGACCAGTAGCATTTCCATACACCCAATTTATTTTAACCTTTTCCCGCTATTATTTCATGCTGTTTTGATTACTGTAGCTTTGTAATAAATTCTAAGATTGGGAGGTGTGAATTCTCCAGCTTTGTTCTTCTTTTTCAGGATGGCTTTGACTGTTCAGGGCCTCTTACCTTTCCAAGGTTGATGGCTGGCTTTTCCATTTTTGCAAAGAAGGTTGTTGGAATTTTTATTGGGATTGCACTGAATCTATAAATTGCTTTGGATAGAATAGACATCTTGACAAAATTTTGTCTTCCAATCCAAGAACGGAGAATATCTTTCCATTTAAGGCTTTTATGATTTCTCTTAGCAATATTTTGTAGTCTTCTGTGTATCAACCTTTTACAACCTTGGCTGTATTTATTCCTAGACATTTAATTCTTTTGATTGCTATTTTACATGGAGTTTTTTTCTTTATTTCTTCTTTAAATTGTTCATCACTAATGTATAGAAGAGATGCTCTTGATATTTGGGTGTTGATCTTGTACTCTGCCACTTTGCTTTCATTTATTAGTTCTTGGAGATTTGTTCTTTTTATTTTTCCTGGGAGTTTTTTGTATTTAGGGTCATGTCATTTGCATATAGTGAATGTTTAACTTCTTCCTTTCCAATTTGGATACCTTTTATTTCTTTTTCTTGCCTAATAGTTCTGGGAAGAACTTCCAATACAATGTTGAATAACAGTGGTGACAGTAGGCATCCTTATTTTACTTGTGATCTTAGAGGAAAAACTTTCAGTTTTTCACCATTTAGTATGATGTTAACTGTGGGTTTTCATATATTCTCTTTATCATGTTGAGATGTTTTCTTCCATTTCTAGTTTTCTAAGTGTTTTTATAGATAAGGGTGCTGTATTTTGTCAAATACTTTTTCTGCATCAATTGAGATGATCATATATTTTTTCTTCATTCTGTTAATGTGATGTATTACATTAATTTATTCTATTATGGTGAACCACTGTTGTATATCTGTGATAAGTGTAATTAGGTCAAGTTTTTTTTAATTCTCTTAATGTTCTGTTGGTTTGCCAGTATTTTGTTGAGGATTTTTGTATCTACATTCATAAGAGATATTATTCTGCCATCTTCTTTTCTTGTGCTATTTTTGTCTCGTTTTGAGAGGAGGAGGATGTTGGCCTAATTGAATAAATTAGGGAATGCTCCCTCCTCTTGAATTTTTAGAATAGTTTGGGAAGGATTGGTGTTAATTCTTCTTGGAATGCTTGATAAATTCTCCTGTGTAGCCATCTGGTTCTGGCCTTTCCTTTGGGAGGTTTTAGATTTATTGATTCAATCCCTTTACTAATTATTGGTTTGTAAAGATCCTCTGTTTCTTCTTCAGTCAGTGTGGTAGTTTGTGTGTTCCCAGGAATTTGCTCAATTTATTGGTGTACAGTTGTTCATGGTATCCTCTTAATATCCTTTTTATTTCAGTGAGATCATTAGTAATGTCCTCCTTTTTCATTTCTGATTTTAGTAATTTGTGTCTTCTCTCCTTTTTTCTTTGTCAGTCTAACTAATGGTTTGTCAATTTTCTTTTTTTTGGTCTTTGAAAGAACCAACTTTGGTTTTATTGATTCTATTGTTTTGATTAGCTGTTTCCTTTCCTTCTTTCTGCTTGCTTTGGGTTTATTTTCCTCCTTTTTTTCCTAGTTCTTTGAGTTTTGAGGTTATGTTGATAATTTGAAATCTTTTTTCTTTTTCAATGGAAGCATTTAGAGCCATAAATTTCCCTCTCAGCTCTGTCTTGGCTCCATACCTTAAGTTTTGTTATGTTGTATTTTCATGTTCATTCCTTCAAGATATTTCCTAATTTCCAGTGTGACTTTTTCTTTGATTCATCAGTAGTTTA
Organism: Tamandua tetradactyla; assembly: GCF_023851605.1. Taxonomy (NCBI): domain Eukaryota; kingdom Metazoa; phylum Chordata; class Mammalia; order Pilosa; family Myrmecophagidae; genus Tamandua; species Tamandua tetradactyla. The sequence goes on along the minus strand of NC_135337.1, from coordinate 21,857,855 downwards.
AGAGACAATATTTGTGAATTTTCCATTTCTCCCTCTGTTATTGATTTCTAGCTTAATTCCCTTGTGGTCAGAGAAGATACATTGTATTTCAATATTTTTGAATTTATGGAGACTTGTTTGGTGATCTAAGATATGGTCTATCCTGGAGAATAATCCATATGCACTGGAGAAGACTGTGTATTCTGCTGTTGTTGGGTAAAGTGTTCTATATATATATATGTATGTTAGGCCTAGTTGGCTTACAGTATTTTTCAAGTCTTCTTTCTTACTTATCTTATAGATGCTCTGTCCATTATTGAAAGTGGTGTATTAAAATCTCTTACTATTAATGTAGAATTACCAATTTCTCCCTTCAAATCTGTCAGTATTTTCTTCATATATTTGGGTCTCTGTTCTTAGATGCATATATATTAATGGTATATCTTTTTGTTTATGACAAATTTGTCAGTATATAATGACCTTCTTTGTCCCTCATACTTGTTTTTTTTTTTTTTACTTAATGTCTATTTTATCTGCTATTAGTATGGCTATCACAGCTCTCTTTTTGTTGCTGCTTGCATGGTATATTTTCCCCCATCCTTTCACTTTAAACCTGCATAAATCTTTGAATTTAAGGTCGGTCTCTTCCATACAACACATAGTTGGGTCATGCTTTTTAAAAAATCTAATCTATCAATCTCTGCCTTTTGATTGGAGTATTTAATCCATTGACATTTCAAGTCATTACTGATAAATACAGGACTTTCTTCTGCCATTTTGCTATTTTGTCTCTGTAAGTCTTATACCTCTTTTGTCCCACAATTCGTTAATATTTATTCATATTTATTTGATTTTGTGTGTTGTACCATATTGGGCCCCTTCTCATTTCTATCTGGATATATTTTTCATATATCTTTCTTATGGTTATTATGATGTTAAAATCTAACACCCTAAATATATACTAATCATATGTACTTTGTGACTAATTTGACTTCAGTAGCATACATATACACTTTTCCTATATCCGTCTGTACCTCCACCTTTTTTTGTCCTTATTACCAATTATATATTTATACACTGCATATTCAAAACTATAGCTTTATCATTATATTTACACGCTTACATTTTAGCACCCATAGGCTACTGTAAGAAGTGGAGTTACATACTAAACAACACAATAGTTCTGACATTTATAAGTACCCACATGGTTACCTTTACTGGAGGTCTTTATTTCTTCATGCTGCTTTGAACCACTGTCGAGTGCCCTTTCCTTTCGGTTTGAAGAACTCCGTTTAGCATTGTAGAGCAGGTCTAGTGGTGATGAGACACCTCAGCTTTTGTCTTTCTTGGAATTTCTTAATCTTTCCCTCAGTTTTGAAATAATATCTCACCAGTCAACATCAATTCTTGATTGGCAATTGTTTTCTTTCAGCGCTTTAAGTATTTCAACTCATTGTTCTCTTGCCTCCATGGTTTCTGAAGAAAACTAGGCACTTAATCTAATTGGGACTTCCTTGTACATAACACACGTCTTTTCTCTTAACAGCTTTCAGAACTCTCTCCTTGTCTTTTGCCTTTGACCATTTGATCCATATATGACAGTATGTATTATGCTTTGAATTTATCCTGTTTGGTGTTCTCTGATCTTCTTGGATGTGCATATTTATGTCTTTTGATGTCGGGAAGTTTTCTGTCATTATTTCTTGTACTGTTCCTTCTGTCTCTTTCTCTCTTTCTTCTCCTTCTGTGTATATTGCTATGTTTGATGGTGTCCCAGAGGTTTTTTAGACTATTTTCACTTTTTTATAATTCTTTTTTTCGTTCTTCTCCTCAGCCTGACTAATTTCAATTGTCTTCCTTTTGAGTTTGCTGACGCTTTCATCTTCTAGCGCCAACCTGCTGTTGAAATCTTCCTGGGAATGTTTCATTTCGGTTATTGTGGACTTCAACTCCAGTAGTTCCTTTCGGTTCCTTTTTAAAATTTCTGTCTTTTTATTGAGATTCTCATATTATTCATGAATTGCTTTCCTGATATTTTTTAGTTCTTTCTCTGTGCAGGCACACCTCAGAGGTATTGCGGGCTTGGTTCCAGACCCCCACATGAAGTGAACTTGGGAATAAAGTGAGTTACAAATTGTTTAGTTTCCCAATTCATATAAAAGTTATATTTATGTTATATTGTAGCTTAAGTGTGCAGTAACAATGTGTCTAAAATGAATCCATGTGCCTTAATTAAAAATATCCCTAATTTATTATTATTTTTTTTAATTTTATTTTTTTATTACATGGGCAGGCACCGGGAACCGAACCCAGGTCTCTGGCATGGCAGGCGAGAACTCTGCCACTGAGCCACTGTGGCCCTAAAAATATCCCTTATTGCTAAAAAACGCTAACCATCATTTGAGCCTTCAGCAAGTCATAGTCTTTTATTGCTGGTGGATGGTCTTACTTCAGTGGTGATAGCTGCTAACTGATCAGGGTAATGGTTGCTGAAGATTAGGGGGGCTGTAGCAATTCCTTAAAATAAGACAGTTTGCTGCATCTATTGATGCTTCCTTTCATGTAAGATTTCTCTGCAGCACACAGTGCCGTTTGATAGCATTTTATCTGCAATAGAGCCTCTGTGCTGGTTTGAAAGGATGTAGGTCCCTTAGAAAAGCTATGCTTTAATCCTAATCCCATTTTGTAAAGGCAGCCATTTCTTCTAATCCCTATTCAGTATTGTATGTTTGAGACTGTAATTAGATGATCTCCGTGGAGATGTGATGTAATCGAGAGTGGTTGTTAAACTGGATTAGGTGACGACATGTCTCCACCCATTTGGGTGGGTCTTGATTAGTTTCTAAAGTCCCATAAAAGAGGAAACATTTTGGAAATTGGAGATTTGCAGAGTGCAGAGAATACTGCAGCACCACGAAGCAAAGAGTGCACGAGCCAGCGACCTTTGCAGATGAAGAAGGAAACGCCTCCCGGGGAGCTTCATGAAACAGGAAGCCAGGAGAAGAAGCTGGCAGATGACACCATGCTCGCCATGTGCCCTTCCAGATGAGAGAGGAACCCTGACCATGTTCACCATGTGCCTTTCTGAGATTAGAGAGAAACTGTGACTGTGTTTGCCATGTGCCTTCTTACTTGAGAAAGAAACCCTGAACATCACTGGCCTTGTTGAACCAAGGTATCTTTCCCTGGATGCCTTTGATTGGACATTTTTATAGACTTGTAATTGGGACATTTTCTTGGCCTTAGAATGGTAAACTAGCAATTTATTAAATTCCCCTTTTTAAAAACCGTTCTGTTTCTGGTATATTGCATTCTGGCAGCTAGCAAACTAGAACAGTCTCTTTCAAGAATTGAGTCAATCCTCTCAAGCTGGTACTGCTTTATCAATGAAGTTGATATATTATTCTAAATCCTCTGTTGCCATTTCAACAATATCCACAGCATCTTCATTCAATACTAATTTCAACCTCAAATATATCCACCAAACACACTGAGTATTCATTATATAAAATACGAATCCTGGATACCACTGTAATCCCTGCATTCCTACTTCCTAAACTGGACCTAAGTACTAAAATTCTGCCCTGCATATACTCCTTTTCACTTGAGAACTGATTATCTTAATTCTTCGCAGTCTTCTCTCTGGTTATGGTGCAAGGTGAAGCAGCAAGTGCTGATGTAGGCTCTGCAGCAAGTTTTCAAGATGATCCAGCTAAGATAATTGAACTAAGGTACAAAGGGATTAAGTCTTGGAGCCAGGATTCAAATTCAACATCAAAGCTTAAAGTTTTAAAATTATGATTTGTTTTAAACTTCAGGAATTAAGAAGCATGCATGAAATCTGTATTTGGGGATGGTTCACAACCTTATGAATCCCTCCGGATCAAAAATCTTTCATCTTTTTCCTAATCCTACTCAAATCCAGCTTTGCTCTCTGGATCAAGAAATAAAGCTTTACCTGCTCACCTTCGATGATAGCAAGTATAATAGCCACAATTTATTATGCATTTATAATGCACTATTAGTATTACTTATAGAATTTGGCATTTATTATCTCATTTTTCCAGTGATATGGTTAATTCTGTTGTTTGCACTGTAGTTATATAATATTCACACAATAAAATTATTTAGATAATAAAATACTTAGAATACATGCACAGTAATTACATACAGCTCCAGATATATGGTCAGTTTAATAAATATTCATTTAATAAAACATGAAGGGATTGACAGGCAATTACCTAGCTTCAGCCTAAAGCCTTTGAAGAGTATATAGGTGAAAAAAGTTATGTCCTCTCCTTTGCATAACTGTGTCAGAGATGTCTTCACTTGACTTAGCTTTTTTTTCTCCCAGAACTATTCAAGTCTCAGAAATGTTCTTTAATCTTTATTACCTCCAAAAAGAAGAGTTTCTATCAAATGCTTCAAAGGTGTACAACATGAATGAGCATTAACGATATTCTGTTGCTGAGTAAAGTGTGCAGAACAAAGGCTTACCAGCCATCTACTGGATGCTGCACCCACTTTAGCATGAGTCAGTGTTGGCAGATATGCAAACCAAAGTGCAAGCAGGCGCCAAGAACCCATCTCCTTTCTACCTTGGTACTCTCTTTTCACTGGGTCACTATATATCCTTTGTCGTTCCACCTGCAAATTTCTTAGAGAAGGAGAGACACCTCAGGGCCAAGCTACCTCGCTAAGGTAGGAAAAAAATACTAGTGGCCCTTTAAATATTAAACTCATAAATCAAATAATTTGAAAATCCTTTCCTCTTTCTTCTCACATTAAAATCTTCTGACTGTGTTGTTTTGAAGCTATAGCGTTAGATTCCAGTTTACTTCTCTATTACCCTGTAAATCTGATATCTTCAGAGTATGTTCTGTGGTTAAAAAAAAAAAAAGTAAATTGAAAAAATGGATAAACTTCACAAAAAATAGGACCTTCAATTTGTTAATATATTGTTGATGGCAGTTGAATCTTAATAGTCCAGTCATAGTAAAACAGGATATTGAATAAGACGAAGACCACACAAAGGATTCATGTTAAGTGTCAAAAGGGCTAGGAGGAAGTGGGTTACAACTTCTTTTCTCCCAACTGTTGTAGTGTCTTGCCTTTTTTAAAAGTCAGTTAAAAAAATTGACTAACCTTTGATGTATTAAAGTGTATCAATAAAAATGAAGATTATTATTATTTTTTTACATTTTCACTTTTTCCCCCTCTCAGAGACTTGCTGTCTCCCTCAAATTCTTTTCCTCAAGTGCTATTATTTCATGTCATGGTGTCAGGTTTAGTCTATTGGAAATTCCTCTGTACTCTGTAATTTAGGTTTTAAAGAACATATGATTTACCCTGTTATTTATATATATAAAATTTAGCTGCTTTCCCTAAATGGTAGACTATCTGGCATCCTTAATTTTATTTTGTGGAAATTGTGATGAAAGAAACCTAAGTAAACCAGCTTGCGGAACTCCTTTAAAATGTGAGAACTGTGTCAAAGGGTTAAGAAAGTAAAAGTTGGTTTTGTCCTAAATATCCTTTCTGGGGCCTATCATGCATAAAAAAGGACCATAGCCCACTTGCAAGGACTCTGAATGAACTCCATTCATTTTGTACTTGGAAATGTCTCTTCAGCCACAAGGAGAAACAATAGTTATAACCTAATTTCTTTGGCGCCAATATCAGCAGAGTAAAAGCCAAGAGAACATTATGAAAACTCTAATAGCTCTTCTTGGCCATTATATAATTCTGTATTCATTGATCATATTTGTGAAATTAAATTAACATATTTTGTCAAGTTGTAGAATGGTTCAGTAATGCTGTAATAGCACATTTCATGCATTGCACAACATTTTTAAAATGGAGTGGTCCAAAGAAGTTTGCTTATTATGGTTACAAAGTTTAAAAAAACACAATAACATGTACACTAAGATTTTAAGAGAAAAGCCTTTGTGTTTTCATTACTGTATTTTTCGATATTTAAATTACATCTGAAGAAAATTAAAAACTACAATTTTATTAGGAAATCCATTAATCAGTTCCACATTTACCTATAGAAGTCAGTGCAGGGTGCAAAATGTGGAAGTGGTAGTGGTGATATTATATGTGTTAATGTAACTTCAAAGTGGCATCTAGAGTGAACTTTAAGTGCAGATTTGATCGAGCATGCCACCTATGCTGGTAAAGCTGTTATGTAGCCCAGAAAATGCCATGGTCATTTAATCCATTTCTGTGGGCTCAGCTCTGTTGTGAGTGGACTTTTTTGATTAGGTTATTTCAACTGAGCTGTGATCCACCCCATTCAAGATGAGGCTTAATCGTTTTACTGGAGTCCTTTATGAGAAGATAAGACAGAGAGCCCAGAGAACAGAGACAGAGAAAAGCCTAGGAGATGCTAAGAGAGGACTCACAGAACCTCAGAGAGGAGGCCACTGGAACCAGGAGCTGAAAGCAATGAAACCTGGGAATGAAGGACCAGCAGACACCAGCCATGTAACTTACTATCTAACAGGAACCCCTGATTCCAGTGGCCTTTCTTCAGAGAAGGCAGCATCCTGTTGATGTCTTAATTGGGACATTTTCTTGACTTTAGAGCTATAAACTTGTAAACTAATAAATCCCCATTGTTAGAAACCAGTCTTTTTCTGGTATATTGCATTCCAGCAGCTTTAGCGAACCTAAACACCACTCATTGCTTACAATCCTTCATTGACTTCCCATTTCCTTAGAGGAAAGGCACATATCCTGTGTTGCTTGCAAGGTCCTTCTCCTGGCTTCTTCCTACCAACCTCATCTCCCACTATCTTTCCCCCTTTCTTCAGCTGTCCTGATTATTTCTTCGTACATATTGTTGTTTCTACATATTCCTGACAGAACTCTCTCCCTCCCAACCCTGTTTTCTTCCTTTAATCTGACAAACTCTAATTTACCGTGAGGTCTCAACCATAAAGTTACTTTTTCAGGAAGGCCTTTTATGATCTCATCTAGTATAGCACCTTGGACATTAGTGATTTTTCATTAATTATTTGTTCAATTGTCTAGTCTCCCAGCTAACTGTAAACTCTCTGAGGCCTGGGGCCAGATGCTAGATTCCCAGCAGCTTAAAGAGTACCTGGTGTGCTGGATTGAAGCTGTTATATACCCCAGAAAAGGCTATGTTCTTTTAATCCATTCCTGTGGGTGCAGACTTGTTGTAGGTGGGACATTTTGATTAAGTTGTTTCAGTTGAGATGTGACCCACCAATTGAAGGTGGGTCTTGTTCTTTTTAATGGAGTCCTTTATAAAAAGATAAGGACAGAATGCCCAGGGAGAGAATAAAAAATGAAAAGCCTAGAGAAGCAAGCAAGGACACATGGAAGCTGAAAGTGATGGAATCCAGAGAGAAGGAATAGGAAATGCCGGCTATGTGCCTTGCTATCTGACAGAGGAAACCCAGATGCCTGTGCCCTTTCTCTAGAGAACGTATCATCCTGTTGATGCCTTAACTGGGTCACTGTCAAGGCCTTAGAACTGTGAATTCTGTAAACTAATAAATCTGCATTGTAAAATCAACCCATTTCTGGTATATTGCATTCCAGAAGCTTTAGCAAACCCAAAATACTTGGCATGTAGTGCCCATTCAGTAAATATTAGTTGTATTAGCTAATTAATCAATAGTATCATTTGCTTGGAGTTGAGAGTAAATGAAGATTAGTTGTTGAAGGGTAGTTTGGAACCAGATTGTGAAGGACTTTCCAAGCTGTGCTTATAAGTTTTGATTAGGAAATGATGTCAACTCTGTGTTTTAAAAGTTTGAAAGGTGAGTTGGATCTTGAAAGACTGTTTAACATAGCCATCTGATAAATGGGGCACCAGACTAGGAAGTGCCACATTAATCCTTTCTTCTCTTATACGGTAATCTCATCTTTACTGTCTTCCAAGCACTGTGCTATAAAACTCACTTTTGCTTTGTTTGTATTCTTGGAGCCCCTGATAATTCCTATTGAAAAATACTGGCTACCAGCATTTTGATTTTATGTTGTCAATTATGTGGTGAATGATGCTAAATATAATATTAACTAAAGTCATGCAGTATTGAATTATTCAATAGTATATAGTATAATGGTTAAGAGTGCAGGCTCTCAAGAGATCTGGTTTTAAAATTCTTATCTTTCACTTACTGGCTGTATGAATTGTGGAAGGCTATTTATTTAAACTTTTTTTTATTATATAGTGTAACATATTTACAGAGCAAAGAAAGAAAAAAGCATAGTTTTCAAGGTACTCTTCAACAAGTAGTTATAGAACAGATCCCAGAGTTTGTCATGGGCTACCATATGATCTCAGTTTTTTTTTTCATTTTAGCTGCTCCAGAATATAGGAGGCTAGAAGGCTTAAATATTTTTTATCATCATAATTGACTTTTCCCCCCTCATTTCTTGTGAAAATAATATATATACAACAAAGCAATAAATCTCAAAGCACAGCACCTCCATTAGTTGTAGAACATATTTCAGAGTTTGACATTGATTCACATGGGTTACAGTTCCACAATTTTAGGTTTTTACTTCTAGTTGCTCTAAGATACTGGAGACTAAAAGAATATCAATTTAATGATTCAGCATTCATATTCATTTGTTATATCCTATCTTCACTGTTTAACTCATTTTTCACATTGGAAGGGTCTGTCACTGATATGGCGTAGGGAGATGGAACTATCTGATGTTCTGGAGAGGCTGGGCCCTCTAGGTTTCAGGACTTATCTGGACCAGGGAACCATCTAGAGGTTGTAGGTTTCTGGAAAGTTACTCTAGTGCATGGAACGGAACCCTTGTGGAATCTTATATATTGCCCTAAGTGTTCTTTAGGACTGGCTGGAATGGTCCTGGTTGGGGGTTGGCAGGTTATGATAGGTAGCAAGGTCTACCTGAAGCTTGTGCAAGAGCAACGTCCAGAGTAGCCTCTCGACTCTATTTGAACTCTCTCTGCCACTGGTACTTTATTAGTTATACTTCTTTTCCCCCATTTGGTCAGGATAGAATTGTTGAGCCCACAGTTCCAGGGCTGAATTCATCCCTGGGAATCATCTCCCACATCGCCAGGGAAACTTTCACCTCTGGATATCATGTTCCACATAAGGGGCAGGACATAGATTTCACTTGCAGAGTTGGGCTTAGAGAGAGTGAGGCCACATATGAGCAACAAAAGAGGTCCTCCAGAAATAAATCTTAAGCATGCCTATGACTAGTCTAAGCTTCTCTGCTACTTACATAAGCTTCACAAGAGTAAGCCCCTGATCGAGGGAAGGGCCTATTGATTTGGATGTCCCTAAAGTTTGACACAGTATCAGATGATTCCCTGATGGTAAGGTTTAATAGTTCCATATTCTTTCTCCCATCCCTCAAGGGACTTTGTCAATGCCTATTATTATTTTTTGCATGGGCAGGCTCTGGGATTTGAACCCAGGTCTCCAGCATGGCAGGAGAGAACTCTGCCTGCTGAGCCACCATGGCCTGCCCTGTCAATACTTTTTGATTATTTGCTTAATATACTCTAGGATGCATCCAAGCATTACGATAATCTATGCAGGATTAAATTATCTCTTACTTTTTCTGTGCTGTTCCCTGGGTTTCAGTTGCTCAAATGAGCTATATAGATAGGTTGAGTTAGATTATGTGCTACAGAAAATTTCAGCTCCTGACCAAATAAAACTTTCTTTGAGGAAGGCTATTTAGGCAATTACCTAACAAAATAAATTTGAACTCAGGGGTGGGAGAGAATGGGCCGTGGAAAGTGAACCCTAAAGCAGTGTGTCAAGCATGCCATTTCTTGAAGTTGAGAATGTAAAAGTCCATGTGAATTTTTCACACTCTTCCATAACACCTTCCATTTCTTTTAACATAAAAATACTTCTAAGTTGAGGGAGTTAAGTTGACTGCTAGTTTTCTGGGCAACTATTCTTCCAAGAAGACTCACTGCGTTTATCGCATGACTTGAAGCACTCTGTAGTGCAAAAAGTCTCAGTTTGTGATCAGACTAAGGGAATTAGCAGAAATGTAAATATAAACTATCATTAGGGTAGAAATTGTGCATTAATCTTCAGCCACTGATTGATGGTGTTCATCCTAAAATACTATATTCTTGATGGATTTTTAAAAATCTAGCTCAATATTACAAAATAAACTCATAATTTTCTTCCCTAAAATCAGATCATCCCATCTTTCCTGGCTCCATCATTTTTTTTCAGTTACCCTCACAAAACCACAAGAGGCATGCTGGTTTATCTCTTTTATTTATCAATCAATAAATAATAGTTTAAATGCTTCAATCTTTCTACACAGAATCCTTCTTAAACTTGTAATTCTTTCTATTTCTGCTCTTTCTTTTTTGAAATTTATTTCCTGCTGTCAGCATACCAGCTTAGGCTTTTATATGAGATCACTAGCTGATTTCCTATTTACATTCTCTTTCCTCTTTCATTTAGCCTATGTACCATATTCCTTCATGGTCTCCTCATCAGCTACAAAATTAATTATTGACTTCTAATATTATTCTGACCTTCCTTTCCAGTCTAATCTTTTCCTACCCTCCCATATTGTCCATATGCTACAGTCAAAGTAGACTTTTCACGCTTCCCTAAACACCACTGGCTCTCTTGTCTCAAAACCTCAACCCCAACAATTCTCACTGTCCATCACAAATGCATCCATTTCTCAAGGCCTACCTCACAAGCTTTCTCCTACATAAACCCATTCTTAATTATCCTAGCTGAATGTGCAGGGTCTCTCTCTCCTTTTCTTATTCATTTATGGAGCAACTATTTCTTTATCAAATGCCTAACATGCACCAAGTGTTAAGTTAATACTGGGGATTTAGCCATGACTAGGACAGAATTGACCTATCCTAAAGGGAGGTTATAATCTAATGAAAAGCAGACTTGATAAGTGATTTCAAGCACCATGGTGTTTTGCAAGGGTCTGTGCAGGGTGTATAGAAGGGTATAACTTAGGCTAGGAGTCCAGGATGGCTTCCCTGATGTGAAGTTTAGACAGAGACCTAGTAAATGATGAGGAATGAGTTAGGTGTCATGGAAGGGTGTTAAGGGAATTTGGGAGACTGAGGGGGGTAGATATGGTTCTAAGTCTAGGCAACAACATACGCAGAGGCAGAAAGTCAGTGGTGGGATTCAGGTTTCCAAATTCTTAGTACTTTTATTTTGCCCAGTTATTTACCTTCTCTTATTTCTCTGCTTCAGCAGCAATGCTTTCTACTCCTTTCCACTCAAGTGAGAGTACTTTAAACTTATGAAAATGAATACATGTACACTGAGCCATTTTCAGAAATAAGTCAGTAAAACTATTTTAAGCTAAACCTAATGAAATATAGTACATTTCATTTAAAATGTTTCCTGATCACACCATTTTTTTTTCTGGCCCACATTGACTTTGTTTAGAACTTAATGCATATTTTCTTCCTATGTTTACCTTTTACAGTTACAGGCAGGATGACCCTGTTATTTAAACTGTATGTTAGATAAACTCACCATGAGTTCATTTTCAGCCTCATGAATAAAAGGAGAGAGCTTAGCTTAAACACAGAAGTCATTTGCATGGCATAAGAGTCCCAAAATTAATGGGAGATAATATAAAAAATGTAACCCTCTGTTTTAGTTTGCAAAGGCTGCTGGAATACAATACACCAGAAACGGACCGGCTTTTATAAATGAGATTTATTTAGTTATAGATTTACTGTTCTTTGCAGGAAAGGCAGCTTGCTTTCATCTGGGTTTCTCTGTCACATGGGAAAGCACATGGTGACATCTGCTGGCTCTGTCTTCTGGTTTCTGGATCTCCTTCTGCATCTCCACATGTCCAGGTCTGAGCTCTGAGTGCTGGGGCTGTCTTCTGACTCTTCCTTTTAAGCTTGATTTATTGTATAAGGAAATCCCCTTAGCCAACTGCAGATATCATCAGCCATAGATGAATTTCATGTGCTGATGATTTAAGTCCACAGCAGCAGAAAAACTAGGCCCCATCACCTGGTCAAGTTGACACCTGAGGTTAACTACTACATCCTCATAAAATGTTATTGATCATCACCTTTCTTCTTTTATTCTCCTGGGTATGTCCTATAAGGAGATTATTCTAATGAAGCTGTGGTATATGCACTGAAAGAATATGTATTTGCCATATTGACACAGGTGAAAGATATGGCTATGAATCTCTCTTGAGAAAAGTCATCAAGGAGAGTCGTGAAAACTATGAGAATATTGCTTTGCAAACATAATATAGTCTTGTTAGGAGTCCTGTGCACAGCTAGACATAAAGTATATAGGTATACCTTGCAGACAACTTTAGTCATTATCATCTTTTTTTTTTGGAAATTCAACCATTCATTTTTATATTTAAGGGAATTCAATAATTTCATAATGCCATGTGAATCTGAGTGTGGTAGATGATAGAGGAAATATTGTTAAATATTTTTAAAGAAATTAAATTGTGTTGTCTTGTAATCACTTTAGTTGTTTTCTTATAAAACTCCTAACAACTTAATTACAAAATCAATTGTCTCAGCAGGCCACGGTGGCTCAGCAGGCAGAGTTCTCACCTGCAATACCAGGGACCCAGGTTTGATTCCTGGTGCCTGCCAATGAGGGGAAAAGTCAGTTGTCTCAGAGGTAATATCTCAGCCCTTGCTAATCTCTTTGTGAATTCTCTGGCTATTTAATATCTGTGGTTCATGTCTGTCTTTAAATGTCTATTTGCCTTTATGTCTCTGTAAGTCATATTTACTTCGGCTATTTTATGTGAAGTAGAAGTGGAAATCCCTCATCCTATATAATGAAAAGTGATCAGTCTTTCATATTCCCAGACCTGATTAAAAGAAGCTCTTCATTCAAGAACAATGCTAAAGCTTGGCTGCTTTCCTCATGATAGGAACTATCCAAGTCTAAGGTGACCTATAGCTTGTAAAGGGAACCTACCAAGATTTAGGATCTAATCCTTAGCTTGCACAGGCTAAGAAACTCAGTTGATCCACAAATTAAATAACTCTTGTTTATTGACCCAAATGCTCTATCTATGCATTATAACAATGTGAACTTAATTATTTTGAACAGAGTATATGACATCATAGCAAAGAAAATTTATCATATTAGCAATTGAATATGGTGTATAGAATTATAGCAAAGAGAGTTCCAAGATCTCAATGAGTGTAATGTTCAGAAAGGAGAATGGAATAGAAATAGGGAGGTCATGTATTCTAATTTCAGTTCTGCTGATACTATTCGTATGTATTTTACATTCTCTAGGCTCCAGCAAGAATAGGATAGTTTAGGGTGCACGGGTGGTTCAGTGGTAGAATGCTCATCTTCCAAGCCAGAGACCTGAATTCAATTCCTGGACAATGCACCCACAGGAAAAAAAAAATGAGGAAAGCCTATTCCTTTTTTTAAAAAAACATATTTTTTTTATTGTGAAATATATTTTCAGAAAAATGATGGATTTCAAAGTACATTTTAATAAGTAATTATAGAATAAATTTCAAAGTATGATATGGGTTATAGTTCCACAATTTCAGATATTTCCTTTTAGCAGCTTTACTACACTGGGGACTCAAAAGAAATATCAATGTAATGATTCAGCAGATCATACTCATTTGTTAAATCCTATCTTCTCTGTTACAACTCCCCCCTATCCTTTGATTCTTCTTCCAATCTTAGGGATATTTCTTAGGAACCATTCTAACTTCTTCATGTTGAGAAGGGATGCCAACATTATGGGATAGGGGGATGCAACTGGTTGCTGTTCTTGGAAAGACTGGTACCTATAGGTTTCTTGGCTTATCTGGCATAAGAACATCTGGAGGTTTTATGTTTCTGAAAAATAAACTGAGTAAACGATTAGAGTGTTTCAGATAGAGCCCAGGGTAATTTTTAGGGTTTTCAAGAATACCGTTGGGGCTTGGCATACTGTGGCAATTATCAATATCTAGCTGAAGCTTGCATAAGAGGAACCTCCAGAAGAGGCTTTCGACTCTATTTGAAATCTCTCAGCCACTGAAACTTCATTTTGTGCATTTCCTTTCCCCCTTTTGGACAAGTAGGCATTGTTATTCATGGGAGTCATGTCTCACGTTGCCAGGGAGACCTATATCCCTGGAAGTCATGTCCATGTATAGGGGAGGATAATGAGTTGATTTGCAGAGTTGGGCTTAAAGAAAGAAGCCACATTTGAGCAAAAAAAGAGGTTCTTTGGAAGTGACTTTTAGGCATAACTATATGTCTGTTCTTTTTAAGTATAATCAGAATTTGTGTGCATCACTTCTGCACAGATACATTTGGCCCAGGTTTAGTCACTTGGGCAAATGTACCTGAAAAGGAGGCTGGAATATGTTGTTTTTAGCTGACCTTGGGGATTCTATTACTAAAGGAATAAGAGGACTATTGAGGAACAGCCAATAGCCTTTGTCATTTTTCTTTACTGGGAAAGCAAATTCTCTTTCAGAACGCCCCACCCTAGCAGATATCTATATAGGCCAGAATTGGGTCATATGGTCATCACTAGATACAAGGAAGCTGGGAAAGCAGGAACCAGGATTGATATGATTGACTGTATCCAAAAGTTCCCAACTTTTCTTGATTCATAACCCTCTTATGTAATTTTTTCATGGTACCAAAAGAAATACCTAAATGTTTCATTTGCAACAGAGTAGCCATTTGAAAAAATAACACACATAAATTAAGAGAAAATCTTTTATTCTTAAATAACCACAGCCACTAATAGCTTGTATATGTCTGTTTGGCACACTATAACTTCTCAAATTTTGGAATTAGATTGGACACTGCCACTCTCATTTCCTGTTCATCACTTATTTTCATGTTATACTTTTAAAAAAAATCATGGCTCACACTGAAAACTCAGCTTCATAAAGTTATGGCATAGTCAAAAGTAATGTAATGTGATCTACTGTGAAAGCTTTAAATTACCTCCAGCTAGTTGGCCTGTTTGTCTGACAGATGTTGAAACCTGCTCTGTTTCTCTTGAAACTTTACTATATGCCATGGCCTCTCAGTGAGTTTACTGTAGAATGCTGGGTGACTGAGCACATGATCTGGGAACCATGGGCTTAAACTAATCATGATCCATTATTAGGGGCTGAGCATATTGCTCTCCAGACAAAAAAAATCAGGCTTCTAATAGAGACAAAGAAGGGAGAATGGAAATTTGTGGGGAACTAATCACTTCTACTTCAATCTGCCCCAAGTAGATTTTGTGCCCTTTGAGAACAGAAGCTCTGTCTATTTTTACACACAACTTTGTATAACATAGTTCTTGTACATGGAGAAAACTCAGTACATATCTAGTAAATGAGTGAAGAAATGAAGACTCTATGATTAATTCTATTAACCACAGTTTCATGGACATGTGCTGCTTATGTGATACCATAAGCTGATGTGTGAATTCAAAAGCTTGACTTCCTCTTTTTTACTGCCCAGTGCACAGCAATTACTTTGCACATTGTAGGTAATAGAAAAATGGTGACCAAATGAATAAGTGAATGCCTAAGTTCTGTCTCCAATACCTTTACAAAAGAGTTTCATTACACTGAAAAGGAAAATGCTTGTTAGTGAACTCTAAATATGAATGCCCATGCTGACTGCAAAGAAAGATAACAAAAAGCACTCCCGCTTATCACTATGGATCTAAAATTTTTTTTGCCTTTCATTTCTTTTGTTACCATAGTCACCACTAGAAAAACTGTCAAAAGGAGAAAAGAAGAACTTTTGGGAGATAGGAGAATATATTTTCTATAATTGTTTACATTGTCACAGCTAAACTACTTTGCAATTCAGGATCATTTCATAAAGCCCAGAAAATGATTTTATTAGGAGAGCCATGAAACTCTACAAGTATGATAGGCATTTGAGCACAATATGTCTTTCTCTAGTCTTCACATCCCAAATTTAGTTTCCTATGTTTTCATGTTTTTGCACTATGGGAAGCCACTTTAGCTCTTTGGTATCTGAGTGTTGAGTGTGAAGTTTTATATATGCTTGCATATTAGATTTATGTCTAGACTTAAAATTGCCCTCAATTATTTTATTTTTTCTAGCGATATATTTAGAAAGTTAGTTATGTATCAGTCTCTATCACTTAATCAAAAGTATTTTGAAGGCAAGGACCATGTCCTTTTCATTTTTGAATCCTCATGGCATTGCACAGGGCCTAATATAGAGTAGGTACCTAATACATGTTTGCTGAATTAATAAATTATTTATCTTACAGAGATTTTTCTAAAAACCTTACAGCACAGTGTTTTGTTCATAATAAGTACTCAATGCGTGTATGTGTTTTTATTTCACAAGAGCCAAAATAATCTTTACTTCCTTCAGTATTACTGAAAACTGAAGGAAGTCAGGGTTTATTCTCTTTGTTTTACAATGGAAAAATTAATTAGCTTTAATGATGGATGCCAATTCTTGAATTTCTACTACAAGAGACATATACTATTTTGTTAATTTATTTTAAAAACAGTCTATGCTTTATTGCAAAATATTTATTAGATTTTTGGGGACTTAATATATTTTTCTATCAGTTTAATGAAAACGACTGAACATTTGCTAGACGCAGGAAAAGTCTGAGGTGCTAAACTGATGCTGCAGTCAGTTTTACATTCCTAAATTTTATTTTTCAAATGAATCTTTATTTTTTCCTGAGTGTAAGAGTACTACACGCTCATTGCAAATAATTAGATAATTAAAATATTTAACTCAAATTCCAGAGATAATTTCTGTTGATATTTTGGAATATATACCTACAATTTTCCCTATGGATTTATTAACACATAATAATACTGTAAGAAGTTTTGGTGCAATTTTTAAATTGAAATTGAATTATACTGTACATACTATTTTGCAATTTCCTTGTTTTTCACTTAATTTAAATATATCTAAATATTTAAATGTAAAATGTATCTCATGACTAGAAAATATAAATCTGCTTTGCTCTCTTTAATGGCTGAATCCTGCATTTATCTGTTCATAGTACCCTATCTTCCTGCTTTGAATCACTGATCACACTTGTTATTTAAAATTATTTGTGTAATTGTAGGTTTAATGCTTTCTGCCTAAATAGACTTTTTTTCTTTTATTATGATATCTGCTTTAGTTCGGTGTTCTGGAATCAAACCCACAATATCTCTGAGGTATGCCTGGTTTTTAAAAATATTAAACCCATATCAGATATGTAATTTCTGAATATTATCTTCCATTGAGTAATCTGTCTTCTCATTTTCATTATAAAGCCCTTTGATCCACAACAGTTTTTATTTTGATAAGGTCCTATTTATCTATTTTTTTCTTTTGTTACTTGTGCTTTGGTTGTTTATTCTAAGAATCCGTTGTCTAACACAAAGTCCTGAAGATTCATTCCTGTGTTTCCTTCTAGGAATGTTGTAGTTCTGGTTCTTATATTTAGGTCTTTGGTACATTTTGAGTTGATTTTTGTGTATGGTGGGAGATAGGGGTCCATCCTTCATTCTTTTGCATATGGACATACAGTCTTCCCCAGTACTATTTGTTAAAGAGACCATTTTTTTTCCAATTGAGTGGATTTGGCAGCCTTATGAAATGTCAGTTCTAGGGTATATTAGAGTTCTCCAGATAAACAGAATCAACAGGAGATATCTGTAAATATGAGATTTATAGAAGTGTCTCATGCAACTGTGGGGGTGTAAGAGTCCAAAATCTGTTAAGCAGGCCATGTGCTGGCAGCTCCAATGAAGGTCCTCAATGAACCCCCCAGGAGAAGCTGGCTGGCTGAAGCGGAAAGAGGGATTCTCTCTTCTGAATTATTTTAAAAGTCTTTGGGTGATTAGATTAAGTGTCACTCATTGCAGAACACATTTCCCTTAGCTGACTGCAGATGCAATCAGCCATGGATGCAAACAATGTGCTTATGATTTAAGTCCGTGAAATGTCCTCACAGCAACAGATAGGCCAGTGCTTGCTTAACCAGACAACAGGGCACCATCACCTGGCCAGGTTGACACACGAACCTGACCATCACTGAGGGTGTATGGGTAGTTCAGTGGTAGAATGCGTGCCTGCCATGTGGAAGACCTGGGTTCAATTCCAGACCCATGCACCTCCCCTCAAAAGAGAAGAAGAAAAAACACTCGGTTGCCCAAATGTGAGGGTTGATGTTTGAACTCTCAATGAATTCTCTTGGTATATATGTCTATTGCTGTGCCTAGCCCATGCTGTTTTCTTTACTCTGTCTTTTTATTAAGTTTTGAAACTGGGAAATGAGTCCTCCTGCTTTGTTCTTTTTCAAAATGGCTTTGGCTTAAATAGATTTTAAGTAACATACCTAAAACACACATAGATGCTATGAATGATTGAATAAGTGAGTAAGTGAATGGGCTTCCATATAAGAACTTTCTGACTGCAAAGCCTGTGCTCATTCCACTATTTCATATTGCCTCTCCTTAGTGGGTCCTTCATTTGTCATGGGAATGGTGGGTTGTTTTCATATTCCTGTTAATTGTGATTATATTATTTTTAGTGTTATTTATATGTTTAAGTTAATGTGAAGTGAAGGAGATAAGCATTAAATAATCAGCATTTTAGATCTTTTATTGGAGCTCACTTACTTTCAAAATTAAAGACTGTGATAAACACTCGCAACACGGTTTTATTTCACTTTTCTAACATATTTCTCACTCCATTCTCTTCCTAACCATTGAAAAGAAAAAGTGTTTCTAAATCTTCAAATAATTAAATATGATTAAACAATACATGGCAGAGACAGCTTGTTATTCATTTACCAGCAGTTATTCCTGGGGTTAGAGGAGTCTCAGATTTGTTACCATTTGCAATGGACTCTGCAGCCAGGCATGGCCAATAGCATGTAAGCGGAAGTGACTGTGGCAGTTTTCATGAACCTTCCTCAAGAGATAGCTGGGTGAGTCCCTTCTCTCTTGGACTCCTGCCTTTGTTTCTCTGTTTTGTTCTCTGGAATACGATGCCATCATCTAGGATGTGAGGTTGAAGCTCTTCACGGCAGAATGTCAAGATAAAGGAGCCTGGGTTCCTGGCAACATGGAGCCTCACTCCAGCCGGAAACTGCTTCCTGAGCTTTTCTATGAGACTAAAATGAACTTCTACATTCTTTAAGCTACAGTTTTGGAAGGTTTCTGGCATTTGCTGCCAAATCTAACCTTAACTAATACAGGTATTGAATCTGAAATTCTTTAAGAAAGTCCCTGTAAACTTGTTAACTGCTACAAATAAATTTGCCAGGAACAAAAAGTTAAATATTATGCCGCCTCACTGCCTCACTAATATGGACCAACTATAACGTGCAAACCCTGAGAATTCAATTTTAGAGGATAGGTTATCAGGTGAAGGTCTATTGTAAAGTTCCCTAGATAGTAAGCTTTTTCAGCAGTCACATCTTTTCCTGAGTTGCAACTGTTATTTCTCAATTCTGAGATGCTGAGCTCTTTGTTGGTCATTCCCTGAAACTTTGGCTATTTGTGTGACACCTGAGACTCAGAGCTAGAGTTCTGCAGCTATGGGAGTCAACAATACTCCACACAGCAACTGTTAAAAACATTGAAAAAGTGATCAGACTTCAATTAGAGATATGAATGAGGCTGACTGGGTTGGAACTAAGGTAAATCAGACTGAAAGGTAAAGAATGATATTGTCTGTATTTTAGAACTTCAACTCTTGTGTGAGACCAAAGAAAGAGACGTTTATTTGGTGCAAAATTTTTATTTTCTGTAGCACACTATCTAATTTAACTTATGTGGTCAGTTTATTTGAACATCATAATTACATGGATCCTTGAATAGGGAGTGAAATCTTGTTGGTTTGTACAGGTTGGTGGATGCCCTGATACATTCCAGAGTAATCTGAGCAGAGAATAAAAATGTATTTGCAGTGTTCCCATGAGGGACTGGGGGAAAATGTGGAAATATTAAACTTCCCCACCTGGGGGATTCCTGATATTCTCACAAGCATTGGGGATTATGAATTTAATAAGCCAAGCCCCCGATTTTGGGGCTTGCTCTTATGAAACTGGTTCCTGCAAAGGAGAAGTTAGGCATACTTACGATTATGCCCAAGAGTTAATCCCAGAGAACCTTTTTTTGTTACTCCAATGTGTCTTCTTTCTCTAAGCCAATTCTGCCAGGTGAACTCATTGCCCAGCCCCCTACGTGGAACATGACATCAGGGGATGAGCCTGGCCCTGGCATCATGGGAGTGAGAAAGCCTTCTTGACTAAAATGGAAAAGAGAAATGAAACAAAATAAAGTTTCAGTGGCTGAGAGATTTCAAATAGAGTCAAGAGGTCATTCTGGAGGTTATTCTCATATACTATATACAGATCCCTTTTCAGTTTTTGGTGTATTGTTTTAGCTAGAGGGAAATATTTGAAACTGTTGAACTGTAATCCAATAGCTTTGATTCTTGAAGATGAATAACTATAGAGCTTTTAAGGTGTGACCATGTGATTGTGAAAACCTTGTGACTGTACTTCCTTTATCCAGTGTAGGAACAGATGAGTAAGAAAAAACAGTCAAAAAATAAATAATAGGGTAGAGGGGTGTGTGGGATGTTTTGGGTGTTCGTTTTACTTTTATTCTTACTTTAAATTTTTTTGGAGTAATGAAAAATGTTCAAAAACTGACTGTGATGATGAATGTACAGCTATTCACAGCTATGATGGTACTGTGAACCACTGATTGTATCAGTGGTTGATTATATGGTGTGTGAATATATAAATAAAATTGTATTTTAAAAATAAAACACTCAGGTGGGCCATGATGGCTCAGCAGGTAGAGTTCTCACCTGCCATGCCAGAGACCCAGGGTCAATTCCCCGTGTCTGCCCATGCAAATAATAATAATAAAAAAGTAAAATAAATAAATAAAAAGGGAAACATTAAAAAAATTTTTTTAAATAATAAAAAATAAAACGCTTGGTTCCAGCAAACAGTAGTCTAATTGGTTACCTATGCTGTTGACCTGGCTAATGGATTTTAATATATCACTTCCAAGCCCCACAAAAATCAGGCAGTCTGTTCACTGACTGAAACATCATAAGCCTAATTGAAAAAGCCTAATTGAAAAATCTGCATGCGGAAAAATCCCAATTGCTGATTGGGATGCCACAGCTAATTCAAGCACAAATTTATAGTGAGCAGTTTGAGTATGGGTTCAAGCCTTATTGCACTCAAATTTTGCTATTATTCAGTCTCCTGAGAAACCCAAACGTGGCCAGTCTTCATAAACAATATTTTCCTCCACTTCCAGTATCACTGTTTTAGGTTATTACTCCATAATGGCTTTACTGCAACTTAATCAGAAGGATAATCTCTATATAAGAATACAATCACCTTGATCTGCTCAAACAGAAATCTTTCTTTTTGTTTCTGTTTCTCTTTTAATTCCTCTGCTTTTCTTGGTGTGTATTTTGTTCCTTTTTGCTTGCTGTAGCATAAGGACTGAATGTTGATAGCTGAAAGTTTGGATTTTATCCAGCATTTATTTTGGGGCAAGTTTCCCCACATCCACTTGTTTACTCCATGCAGTGGGGAAGATGGGAATTCTTTTAAGAATGTGTGTGTGTTTAAGTATGCATAAAGAGTTTCTGGATAAACATAGATAAGGCTAGTAAGAGTTTATTAGGAATAATAAAATGAGTTGTTTTTCTATTTTTTAAAACTAAGTATCCTTAAAAACACTTCCTTGTGGTTCCATCATTAAAACTGTCTCTATTTGAAATTTTTTGTAATAGAGCCAATTCTTAGGCAGCTTCATTTTTCCTTTAGTAGCACCAAGTGTTATACTTAAGTGAGCTCTTCTGGTATAAGCATTTGCAATTGAAGGATTTGGGCCATGAAGCTCACATGTAGTTCCCTATCTTTTTCTGCATCCCACTATTAATTTGGGATTGGGATTTTTAGTGTTTTTCACTTTCTATTTCCATGCCACAATAACCTCATATAGTGAAACTTTGAAATGAAAGTTAGAAGTTCCTGAATGTTAACAGTCTTTGACCAATCAATTGACTTCCTCTTTTCTTGCATGTAATTTGTAAGTATGATATCTAGAAATTGTTATAGTTTGTTAACACTGTTGGAAATGAACATACCAGGAATGGGTTGGCTTTTATAAAGGGAATTTATTAGGTTGCGTGTTTACAGCTCTAAGGTCATAATAATGTCTGAATTAAGGCATCTGAGGAAAGATACCTTGACTCAAGAAAGGCTGATGTCTGTCACAGGGGAAGTCATGAGGCTGGCATCTGCTGGTCCTTGTTCCCAGTTCCATTGCTTCCAGGTTCTAATGCCAGTGGTTTCCCCTCTAAGTGTCTGTGGGCCTTTACTTATAATCTGATGAAGATAAAGTGTGTCAAATAATCATAACATATGGAAGAAAAGTGACACAGGAACCTGGAGGAGGAAGGAGAGATTAGAGATGACTCTTGGAGGATGGGTAGAATTTTGACAAATCTTGTGGTATACAATGTAAATAGTGCTTGGAGAAATTTGTATGAAATGTGTAATAAACATTAAATGGTTGCAAGAGAAAAGAGTAAAGGCCTAAATCCCAGGAAGTAATGAGAATTTGTCTTAGGACGTTTAGGAAAAGGCTAGAAAAGAAATCTAAATAATGTTGATGGAAGAAAATAGAAAGAATATTAGAGCAGAAATTAATGAATTAGAAAAATATATACATTAGAGAGGATCCACAAAACCAAAAGTTGGTTCTGCCAGAGTAATTGATAAAATATATAAGCTTCTAACTAGACTGATCAAGGGAAAAAAGAGACAAGACATAAATAACAAACGCAGACTTTAAATAAGAGGATATTATGAATAACGTCAATAAATTTGAAACTTAGCTGAAATGGATACATTTCTAAGAAAACATAAATTACCAAAGGTAAAGAAAGAGAAGAACCTAAATAGCCGTACGACTACAGCAGAGAATGAATGCATATTCAAAATCCTTTCCAAAAACATTCCAAGTCCTGACTTCACCAAAGTGAAGTGAATTCTACCAAAAATTTAAGCAAGAGATAACTCTATTATAGCACAAACTCTTCCAAAGAATTTTTGTTTCATGAGGCCAGCATAACCTTGTCAGCAAAATCCAAAGACGTTATGAGAAAGGAAAATTAGAGGAGTAAATATCTCAATAGGTATAACAGAAGAATTTAATAAAAGGTAACATCCTTTTTTGTTTAAAAACTCTATTTTTTAACTAACTAAGAATAGAATGGAACTTAATGAACCTGATGATCAGGTATCTATGGGAAACAAGGATCAAGTACTATTCTTAATGGAGGTACAGTAAAAGCTGGATTTTTGAGATTTCGAATGCAGCAAGAATGATCACGCTCACCACCTGCATCCACTCCATTCTGGAAGCCTGAGCAAGTGTCTAACGAAAAAAAAAATGTATACAGATTAGAAAGAATCAATAAAAATTGCCATTATTTGTGAAGATGATTCTGTTGAGTGAAAACTCAAGAGGAAAGCATTACAGATGAATTATTGGAATTAGTCAGGCTAATTGATATGAAGTAGGTATGAGGCAACCAACCGCCATATTCAGTCTCTGCATCAAAATCTCAGAACCATCTCAGATGTAACATGGACCAAACTCTTGATTTTTGCCCCTAAAACTTGTCTTTCTCCATTTCAGTGTTCCCTGTCTCTGTAAGTGACACAACTATCCAACTAGTTATCCAAGCCAGAATTAAAGGACGGGACTGCTTTTAGCCTATATACTGCCTTTGTACAAATTAGAAGAAGGCATTTTCCATGTAACCCTATGCCAAGGAACATGACTTGGTGAGGTAAGTGTGGCTCTATTTCAGCATCCACTTGCCATTGTCAGCCAGTCGCTCTTGTACACTGCACAGCTCTATGTGGCAGCCCTGCCTTGGGCTTTCTTTTTTCCTTTTCTACCCCAAAACATACTTCATTCACAAATATTGCCAAATCCATCTCCAAATATATATTTAGCCACTCTCTTCCTCTCCACTTCTTCCAGCTTAGTCCAAGAGACCATCTTTACTCACCTTGACTACTGCACAATAGCTTCCTAGGTGGTCAGTCCATGTCCACTCCTGCTCTCCTCCAATCCGTTATCCATGTAACAGGTGAAGTGAAAATCTTAAAACATAAATATAATAAGCTCAATTCCCTTCTGACTTCACTTAGAAAAAAATCCACTCTTGCCATAAACCACAGGAACACGCATGATGTGACCCAGCTCTGCGTCCAGCCCCACCTTTTGTCAATGACCTCTTTGTCCACTCTGCTCCAGTCATACTAGCCTTATTTAAGTTTAATTAATTGTCAAAGATGTTTTCTGCTTTTTTGCACATGCTGGTCTCTCTTTTTATGAACCATAAGAATAGTGTTAAAAATAATAATCAGCATTAATTTTGTTCTTGCTATGTGCCAGACATAGCTCTAAGTACTCAACATACA
The DNA here is from genome assembly GCF_023851605.1 of Tamandua tetradactyla. Classification (NCBI taxonomy): domain Eukaryota; kingdom Metazoa; phylum Chordata; class Mammalia; order Pilosa; family Myrmecophagidae; genus Tamandua; species Tamandua tetradactyla. Next base: position 21,833,381 of record NC_135337.1, on the reverse strand, counting down.
TTAACACATTTAATTCTCAGAACAGTAGTATGATATCAGTAGTGTTGCTCTCTACATTTTACAGATGAGAAAATAAAGGCACCGAGAGGTTAAATAAATTGCCTGAGGTCTCACAGCTTGTCACTGGTATAAACAAGGGGAACTTCTCCACACTCTGCAAATAGCAGTCTTTTCTCATCCTTTAGGAAGAGAGGATGAGCATGCTGGTCACTTCCTCTGGGAAACCTTCCCTGGTCATGGCATCTAATGTAGGTCCCCCTGGTAGTAACTATATCTGCACCTAGTCTGTGCCCTTCATAACACATATAACAATTGACTGTTATTACTTTTATATTATTCTTGTTTCTCTGCCTCTTCCACTAGCATGTAAGCACCATGAGGGCATAAACTTAATATACAAGCATCAATATGCTAAATGCTTTAAAATACCAAATGATGCAAGAGCACACTTTTATCAAGATGCAACACATTGCTTTGCATACAGTAACTACTCAAGAAATGTTTATAGAACTGATAAGAACAGTAGCCTTTCCTATTCAGATATTCACCTGCAGAAAAAATAAGTCTATCACAATTGTAAAGTAAATGAAGAAAATGCTATTGAAATTAATCTTCAAATCAACCTAATGGTTTTTCTTGTAATATCATACCTATGCTTGACCTACTATAAAGATCATCTAACCAGACAGACAGGAAGGGATGTGTCTAGCTGTGAATTAAAGATAAGGTAATAAAGTTCTCTTTTCAAAAGAACTCACTGTTGAGATCTTTTCTAATTCTGGGCTAATTTAAATGGTTTCATTACTAATCAGCACTTTATTTCATTTAGCTATTTAGTTAGGAAATAAATATTGAGTATTTTCTTTTTTGGTTGAACAACTTAATTTTTTTTTATTTCAGCCAGGTTTCTTTCCAAAAGTAGCATAAGCTGATAGGCTAGTTTAAGTAAAGGGTATGTATTGGGTGGATATCAGGTTTACAGAACAGATAGGAGGCTGGGCATCAGGCTTGGGAATAGGCAGGAACCAAAAGATCATCAGAGCCAAAAAGCAAGAATCAGTGCCCAGTAACTGTTTTGTCACTGGTCGTAGGTGGCCCAGTCAGGGTGCTGCCTGTCCTGCTGCCACGGCCCCCCCGCCCCTGTATTGCTCACCGAAAATACAAAATTGCACAAGAAAGCATCTGATTAACCTAGCTCGCATGCTAGGCTTCCCAAGTCTTAATTTTCACTTGAGACTACACACAGTTAAGTCCCCCTAAGGAAACCAGAGATATGAATGCTTGGAAACCAAAAGCAATAATGCCATTTACAGTCATGTAGGAAAAAACAGAACCAGATGTTTTCGCATTTTTTTATTTTTGAACTTTAGAATTCAGTTCATCCATATAGAGTTTACCCCCTGCATGCAGATCAGAGCTTTAGAAGGGATTATATTCTTTCTCTAGCCAAATACTCTTATTTCGACTTAGGCATTAAGCAAAAAATGAAGGTGCCTGTTCTTCTTGAAGAGCGCAATATATATGATAGACATTTGTGAATAAGTCATGTGTGATGTGGCTTGTCAGTCTCTAGTGCCGAGAATGTGTCTATGCTCTTGGTGAAAGCAGATAAGGGTATTTCATTTAGACCATAATCCAAGTATTTTTTAACTTCATATTGGATTCTTCACATGGTTTTCCATGTCTTAGATTTTATTTTTGGACGTATTGAACTTGGACTAAATCTCACTATGTCCAAAACTAAACTCTTCTCTTCTAAACCTGCTACTTTTCCTGTTTTCACAATCCTGATAAGTTCACCACTATCCAATCTATTCATTCATTCCAGAAACCCAGAACTCATACACTACTTTCCTATACTTCATCCTACACATGGAGTCATATCACCAAAAACTGTCAGTTCTTCCTCCAAATCACTTTTCAAATATCTGCCATTTCCCTGTCAGTGTCTCAGTTCACATTTATGGCATCTGCATTTCTTACCACCTAACGTTTTTCTGGTATGGCTTAATTTCAGCAACCCCATATAATCCACCATGTTTTCCCATCTTATCCAAATTACCAAATTCTGAATATATCCTGATTTTTCATGAGTCTTGGATTTTTTTAAACTTTTTTTTTGGTATAGTATAACATACATACAAAGCAAAGAAATAAAAAAAGCAATAGTTTTCAAAGCACTCTTCAACAAGTGGTTACAAGATTGATTCCAGAGTTTGTCATATGATCCTTTCCTATTTTTCCTTTTAGCTACTCCAGAATATAGGAGGCTAGCGGGCTGAAATACATTTTTATCATCACAATCGACTTTTTTTTCCTTCTTTTTTTTTTGTGAACAATAACATATATACAAAAAAACTATAAATTTCCAACACAGCACCACAATTAGTTGTAGAACATATTTCAGACTTTGACATGGGTTATATAGCATATATATTAAAAAGCTATAAATTTCAAAGCGCATCACCACAATTAGTTATAGAACATATTTCAGAGTTTGACATGGATTGCAACTTCACAATTTTAGGTTTTTACTTCTAGCTGCTCTAAAATACTGGAGACTAAAAGAGATATCAATTGAATGATTCAGCATTCATATTCATTTGTTAAGTCCTATCTTCTATGTATAATTCCACCATCACCTTTGACTTTTCCATACCTCTCATTGGGGTTGTTTGGGCTATGGCAATTCTAAATTTTTGCTATTGAAAGGGTCTGTCACTAATATAGGATAGGGAGATGAAGCTATCTGATGTTCTGGAGAGGTTGGGCTTAGGTTTTAGGACTTGTCTGGACCAGGGACCCATCTGTTGTTTGTAGGTTTCTGGCAAATTACTCTAGTGCATGGAACCCTTGTGGAATCTTATAAATTGCCCTAGGTGTTCTTTAGGATTGGCTGGAATGGTCCTAGTTGGGGGTTGGTAGTATATGATACATAGCAAGGTCTAACTGAAGCTTGCGCAAGAGCAACCTCCAGAGTAGCCTCTCAACTCTATCTGAACTCTCTCTGCACCTGATACTTTATTAATTACACTTCTTTTTCCCCATTTGGTCAGGATGGAATTCTTAATCACACAGTGCCAGGTCTGGATTCATCCCTGGGAGTCATCTCCCACATCGCCAGGGAGGCTTTCACCCCTGGATGTCATGTCCCACATAGGGGGGATGGCAATGATTTCACTCGCAGAGTTGGGCTTAGAGAGAGTGAGGCCACATCTGAGCAACAGCAGAGGTCCTCCAGAAGTAACTCTTAGGCATGCCTATAGGTAGTCTAAGCTTCTTTGCTAACTACATGAGCTTCACAAGAGTGCCCTCATGATCGAGGGCATGGCCTATTGATTTGGGTGTCCCTAAAATTTGACACAATCTCAGGGGATTCCTGATGGTAAAGCTTAATAATTCCATAGTCTTTCTCCCCTCCCTCAGGGAACTTTGCCAATACTTTTTGATTATCTGGTTAATATACTCTAGGATGTTTCCAGGCATTACAATAATCTATACAGGATTAAAGGACCTTTTTTTTCATTCTGTGCTCTCTGTATTTCAGTTATTCAAATGAGCTATACAGATAGGTTGAATTAGATTATGCACTACAGAAAATTTCAGTTCCAAATCAAATAAACCTTTCTCCCATTGGTCTCAAAGAGTATGTGTGGTTCTAAAATATAGACACTGTCTTCCTTACCCCTATGTTCTGAATTACTTTAACCCCAACCTATTCAGCTTTGTTCTTATCTCTAAATATCAGGTTATATATATAAAACAACCTCTCAAAATCCAGAAATAATAATCACCACTCCGGACTTGGTGTCTGCTCTAAAAGCTCACAATCTAGGCCCCTGTTTTCTTATAAGCATTTTCTTAAGGTGGCCATACCATTGTTGTTTTTTGGTTTCTGGCTTATTTTGTCTATCTTAGATTTTAATGTAATGATTTTTAATTATGAATCTTTCCACCAACGTCCATCACTCTTTTGTCTGTTTGCCTGCTAAGCTTTGTCTCTCTCCTTCAAAAGACTCAAGATTAACTTTTTCCTGAAGACCTCCCCAACTCAACCACTGCCATCCTAAGTAGTCTTAGGCATCTCCTCTGAGTTACCATAGCACTGTGCGTACCTCTCTAGACCATCAACCTATACTCTTTGTTTGTTTATGTCTGTCTTCTTCTTATGCTGGGAGCTCATTCACAATTGTGTTTTCCTACTCACTGCATTCATGTAGTTTCTGGTACGCCACAGGCACCAGTGCATGTTTGCTTAATGCATGAATGAAGCATGTATCAGTGAATAGAATACATAGGTGAAGATAAGCTTGTGGGAAACTCCAGAAACCAAACTGAGCGAGTACTGGTTTGCCCTGACCCTGTCATGCCTTTTGCCTCAGCCACATGGTATGTCCAAAGAGAAGGCGCTTTAGTACACCAGCTCTTATCATGTCTCAATTTCTTGACCCTCTCGTCTCTTTCTCTCCCCAATTTTGTTAGCTTACTGCATTTCTCTAGCATACAAACTCTCCCAGCTTCTATTTCTAGCCCAGGCCGTAAAGTCCTACCAATGAATTTGGTCCATGCAGTTGTGAACATCACTGTTCCTCTTTTCCCAGAGTTTATTCTGTCTTCTCCCTGCTATTCCAAGTAACTCCACCAAGTCAGCCATTGGCCTCTGTACCACGCCTCAGTGTTGGCCCTCTTAGTCATATTTCTTTGCAAATCAGGCCCAAAGTAGAAGACAATTTTAGAAAAATATTTTGGTAAGAAAAGAAAAGAGTCATGGGAGAGATCCAAAATACAACTTTAACAATTTTATCAGAAAGCATCTCTTTGCTTAAAGCCACTTTTAGTAGTCTAGCATACATGTATCACATGTAGACGCACACTCATGCATTCCTCCATTCATTTGTTCTTTTCGACTTTTATTGTGTTCGTTCTAATCACCAATTACTATGCTAGGCTCTGGGATAAAATGATTTCAGAATACAGATATTTTCCTTGCACTTCATAGTGTTTATACTCTGGGAATGAGAGAGTGAGTTTTATGAATGATAATTATAAAATAAAATAAATGTATTGCTAGAAATATGCACAGGTCCAGTAGTAACAGAGGAGAGGGTATGCAGTCTTAAAGGTGACCTCTAGTACCTGACAAAGACCAAAAATGTTAAACATTTCATTAAAAACTCTCCTTAATCTCTCTCTCACGCTGTTTTTTCCAACCTTGTTTCTTTCTTTTATACCATTACACACTCTAAACTCCAACCATGTGTGAGACTACCACAGAAGATATTCATCAGGAAAATTACAGCAGTCATTATTTTGGTGAGATATTTTAAAATATTTAAATGAGAACCAAAAGAGCTATGGCAACAGCTTGTCCTTTCTATAAAGTCCTGTAATTCAAGATTGTTAAGTAAAGCTAATTTATTTGGGAGATTGGGATTTGATAGAATAACCTTGTGTTAAATATAGTCAACCTATTATCAGTGTTTTGTATAATCTCAAATGGCAAATAATCTTAATTTAGTTTCACAGATAATTTAAAAATAATCTACAGTTGAATTTAGAATGCATTTTCTGCTTTCCTGTTCCATCATCTCCTCTAGAAGATATACCCTATAGATATTCCTCTTCTTTAGGCTAACGTTGACATTTTAAAATTAAAAATTTAAATTAACATGCATTTCCTAATCACATGCTAATTTTTATAGGTTTTGGATAGATGGCAAAGAAGGAAACTAAGGACTAAAGTGTGTCTTGTATGAATAACCACATATCTTCTTAAATGGCTGTTATCCCTTTTCCCATGTGTGTGCATCTGTGTGCATGTAAATCAAGATGTAAACAGTTTCAAGAAAAATAGTCTAACTCTTATATCAAAGGGTCTCCAAAACATGAAATAGCAGTGTTCACAGGTAGTATTTTAAAACCCACCTTTGGGTGGAGTCATGCTACTGCCAACGAACTTAACTGTTGTGGTTTATTCTAGCATTTACTGTCACTTTGCACGATTAAGGTGTTTTGATCCAACATCTGAAGGCAGCTTTTCTCAAAAACCAAGACATCTACTTATAGCTGTCTGGCCCATTGTGTGCGTCACACCACAGACAGCCTGCCCGGTACTTCTTTCCGGTTCCTGTTTTTGTCTGAAAAATGACAATGTTTGGAATAAAAAAATTAGTTATAAAAGCCCCCAAATGTGATTCTCTGCAGTGAAAACGAAAGCAGATTTGATTTTGAAATCAAATATAAAAGTGTGTATAATTTTCATTCCTCTGAAAAAGAAATTAGAATACATCTTCCCTGATGAAACTTGCAGCACAGCTACTGCCTCTTATTTTTTCTGCTTTCAACCTTTATCCCAGCACTGACTCCAGCCTTGGATGACAAGCACGCTCCAGTTTCCCTTCGCCTGAAACGCTTTCCTTGGTAAGTAACTGCGCTGCTACCTCTTTGTCTTCAGTTTAATCTCGTGCCTCAACCTGACACAATCTGATACTACTCTAAAGAAACAGCTTGATCAAAGACGGTTCCTCAACCCAGTTAGCGATTTTCAGGTCCTTATTTTTCCTATTTTTCTTGAAGCCTTCAATGCCACCTATCTGAACACTCTTTTCTTGATTCTTATTAATTCTCAGACATCCTTCAATCTTCTTTTCCCCATCTTTATCAGATTCTTAAATTTTATTTGTGCTTAGAGCATGTCTCAGATTCCTGTTCTTGGCCCTTTTGTTTCTTCATTCTGTGCTCTCACTTGACAATCTTGTTTTCTTCCAAAGCTTTTTTTTTTTTTAACCCCCTCCCAAAACTTAAAAAACTTAAAATACAAAAAAGTTACAAATGTCCATTGTAACAATACAAAGAATATAGTCAAAAAAGAAAGTCTTTTCCTGCTATCCATTCCAGTACCAATTCCTGATGCTAACAGCTTGGTCAGATTTTTTCATGTATTTTTTTTCTAAGCATATGAGTGTGATTGGATTTACATATATAGGCAAATGATATATATTCATACAAATATGTATTTACATATATATTCTATTACAAAATTGGGTCATATTAAATATTGTCTTGTGAAATATTTTTTCTTTATAACAAATCACAGATATCTTTCCTAATCAATGCATGTGGAGCTATTTAATCCATTAAAAGACTGCATAGTATTCCATAATATGGAAGTACCATGCTTCTAAACTCCTCGTGGACATTTCCACATATTTACTCGACTAGCTAATCAACTTCAACAACAGAAGTCCAACATTATAATTTTCATTCTAAACTCTTCCTTGTATATTCCGTATTTGGTTGATGGTATCGTCTTCCTAATCACATACATAACCTGAAAACTAGCCCTAATATTTCCCCTATGTCATAGACATACAACATTTAAGAAATGTTCATTGGGGTGTGCCACAGATGCTTTAGGCTTTGCATATCCCGAAAGGAATAAATCATTTGGCAGCACCCAACTTAGGTATCCGGAGTATCCATGCCACTGAGTTTGTCCAATTTTACTACCTAAATATCACTTTTTTAAAAAAATGTTTTTATTGCCACGCACATACAGTCCATACATGGTGTAGCAATCAATGGCTCACAGTATCATCACATAGCTGTGTATTCATCACCATGATCATTTTTTAGAATATTTGCATCACTCCAGAAAAAGAAATAAAAAGAAAAAAGAAAAAACTCATACATCCCATACTCCTTACTCCTCTCTCTCATTTCATTCTACCCAATCTATTTTATTCCTTATCCCCTGTGCCAGTTTAAAGGGATTATTTACCCTAGGGAAGCCATGTTTTAATCCTGATCTATCCTGTGGAGGCAGCTATTTCTTTTAATCTCTATTCAGCATTGTAGGTTGGAAATTTGATTAGATTATCTCCATGGAGATGTGGTGCACCCAACTGTGGATATTAATCTTTGATTAGAGGGAGATGTGACTCCATCCATTTCAGGTGGGTCTTGATTAGTTTATTGGAAACCTTTAAAAGAGGAAACATTTTGGAAAGAGCCATAGAGACCACACAACCAGAATCCTTTGGAGATGTAGAAGGAATACGCCTCTGGGGGAGCTTCATGAAACAAGAAGCTAGGAGAGAAAGCTAGCAGACGTCGCCACATTTGCCATGTGCCTTTCCAGTTGAGATGACAAACCCTGAATATCATTGGCCTTCTTGAGCCAAGGCATCTTTCCCTGGATGCCTTAGATTGGACATTTCTATAGCCTTGCTTTAGTTTGGACATTTTCACAACCTTAGAACTGTAAACTTGCAACTTAATAAATCCCCCCCCCCCTTTTAATTCAATGTACAAACACAAACATTCTTACCATATGATCATTCCATTCTTGTTATATAATCAATAGCTCACAATATCATCACATAGTTGTATATTCATCATCATGATCATTTCTTAGAACATTTCCATCAATTCAGAAAAAGAAAACAGAAAAAAATTCATACATACCATACCCCTTACCCCTCCTTTTCATTGATCACTAGCATTTCAATCTACTAAATTTATTTTAACATTTGTTCCCCTTATTATTTATTTATTTTTAATCCATATGTTTTACTCATCTGTCAATAAGGTAGATAAAAGGAGCATCAGACACAAGGTTTTCACAATCACACAGTCACATTGTGAAAGCTATATCATTATACAATCATCTTCAAGAAACTATGGCTACTGGAACACAGCTCTACGTTTTCAGGCAATTTCCTCCAACCTCTCCATTACACCTTAACTAAAAAGGTGATATCTATATAATGCATAAGAATAACCTCCAAGATAACCTCTTTTAGGTTTAGAATCTCTAAACTGTTTAGAATCTCTCAGCCAATGACACTTTATTTTGTCTCATTTTGTTCTTCCCCCTTTGGGTTGAGAAGGTTTTCTCAATCCTTTGATGCTGGGTCCCAGCTCAGTCTAGGATTTCTGTCCCATGTTGCTAGAAGATCCACATCCCTGGGAATCATGAACCATGCAGAGAAGGGGAGGGCAGTGAGTTTGCTTGTCATGTTGGCTGAGAGAGGGCACATCTGAGCAACAAAAGAGGTTCTCTGGGAGGTGACTCTTAGGCCTAATTTTAAGTAGGCTTAGCCTATCTTTTGCAGGGTTAAGTTTCATGTGAACAAACCCCAAGATTGAGGGCTTGGCCTATTGATTTGATTGTCTGCACTGCTTATGAGAATTTAGGAATTCTCCAAATGACAAAGTTGAATTTTCCCCTTTTCTCACCATTCTCTCAAGGGGGCTTTGCAAATACATTTTTACTCACTGTTCAAATCACTCTGGGATTTATTGGGGCATCACTCTGGACAAACCTACAAAATCTCATGCCCTACTCAAGATTCCATGTACTTATGGTGTTCAATTAAGCTGTCCACATAAGTTATATTAGGAAATGCACTAGTCAAAATATAAATTTTGTACCAAATAAACATTTTTTTGCTTTAGTATCACACATAAGTTAAAGTTTTGACATATTAATTACCATCTATTTTCAACACCCTGCAGTATTGGCATTCTTTTGTTCTATCTCATGCAAAAACACTTTTAAATTTGTACATTTAGTCACTATCATTATACACTCTAGGCATTCCTAGATTATACCATCTCAGTCTTTATCTCATATCTTTCCTTCTGATTTCATCTGTGCCCCCAGGCCTCCTCCCTCTATCATTCTCACATTCAGCTTCATTCATTGTTCTAACATTATGCTACAATCAGGAAGTATTGTGCTATCCATTTCTGAATTTTTACAATAGTCCCATTGCACAGTCTGCATCCCTTCAGCTACAATTACCCAATATCTACCCTATTTCTATCTCCTGATGACCTCTGTTCTTAACTGAAATTCTCCAAGTTCATTCATTAATGTTAGTTCGTATCAGTGAAGCCATACAGTATTTGTCTTTTTGTTTCTGGCTAATCTCACTCAGCATAATGTCCTTAAGATCCATTCATGTTGTTACATACTTCATAACTTTATTCTGTCTTACAGTTGCATAATATTCCATCGTATGTATATACCACAGCTTGTATAGTTACTCATCACAAACTCCCTCTTTTAAAAGCTGTTCTGTTTCTGGTATATCACATTCCGGCAGCTTGCAAACTACAACATCCCCCATTATTTATTTATTTATAATCCTTTTTTTTTTACTCATGTGGCCCTACCCTGGACAGAAGGAGCATCAGACACAAAGTTTTCACCATCTCAGAGTCACATTGTAAAAGTTACATTGTTATGGAATCATCTTCAAGAATAAAAGCTACTGGAACAGCTCAACAGTTGCAGATACTTCCCTCTAGCTACTCCAATACACCATATACTAAAAAAGGCATCTATAAATAATGCATAAAAATAGCCCCCAGGATAAGCTCTCAATTTTGTTTGAAATCTCTTAGTCACTGAAACTTTATTTTGCTTCATTTCTTTCTTCCCCCTTTTGGTCAAGAGGGCTTTCTTGATTCCTTGATACCAAGCCACAGCTCATCCTGGTACTTCTGACCCACATTGCCAGGGAGATTTAAAACCCTGGAAGTCATGTCCCATATAGGGGGGAGGGCAGTGAGTTCACCTGCTGTCTGGCTTAGAGAGAGAGGCTACATGTAAGCAACAAAAGAGGTTCTCTAGGGGTGACACTTAGGCATAATTTTAAGTGGACTTAGCTTATTCTTTTTAGGAATAAGTTTCATAGGGGTGAACCCCAAGATTGAGGGCTCAGCCTATTGATTTGATTGTCCCCTTTGCTTGTGAGAATATCAGAAGTTATCCAAATGAGAAAGTTGAATATTTCCTCCTTTCTCCACAATCTCTCAAAGGGACTTTGCAAATACATCTATCTATCTATCTATCTATCTATCTATCTATCTATCTATCTATCTATCTATCTATCTATCTATCTATCTGTCTGTCTGTCTGTCTGTCTGTCTGTCTGTCTGTCTGTCTGTCTGTCTATCTATCTATCTATCTATCATCTATCTATTTAACTTTTACTGAGAAACCTTCATGCACATATATTCTAAACATGATGTACAATCAGTGGCTCACAATATCATCACATGGTTGTGTATTCATCACCATAATAATTTTTTAGAACATTTGCATCTCCAGAAAAAAAAATAAAAAGAAAAAAGAAAAACTCATACATACTATATACCTTACCCTTCCCTCTCAATGACCACTAGTGTTTCCATCTACCTTATTTATTTTACCATTTGTTCCTCCTATTATTTATTTATTTATTTTTAACCATATTTTTTACTCATCTGTCCATAGCCTGGATATAAGGAGCATCAGACGCAAGGTTTTCACAGTTACATGTTATACCTTTATACAATTGTTTTCAAGAACTAGGCTACTGGAACACAGTTCAATAGTTTCAGGTACTTCCCTCCAGCCATTCCAATATACCATAAACTAAAAAGAAATATTTATACAATGCATGAAAATAACCTCCAGGATAACCTCTCAACTCTGAAATCTCCCAGCCACTGAAACTTTATTTTGTCTCATTTCTCTCCTCCCCCTTTTGGTCAAGAAGCCTTTCTCAATCTCTTGATGCTGGGTTCTGGCTTATCCCAGGCTTTCTGTCTCACATTACCAGGGAGATTTACACCCCCAAGAGTCATGTCTCACATAGAGGGAAGGCAGTGAGTTCACCTGCTGGGTTGGCTTAGAAAAAGAGGCTACATCTGAGCAACAAAAGAGCGTCTCTAGGGGTGACTCTTAAGCCTAACTTTAAGTAGACTTAGCCTATCCTTTGTAGGAATAAGTTTCATAAGGGCAAACCCTAAAATTGAAGGCTGGGCCTATTGATTTGGTTGTCCCCACTACTTGTGAGAACATCAGAAATTATCCAAATAGGGAAGTTGAATATTTCCTCCTTTCTCCCCAGTCACCCAAGGGAACTTTGCAAATACTTTTTTATTCACTGCCCAAATTACTCTGGGATTTATCAGGGCATCACACTAACCTTGACAAGCCACAAAATCTCGCGGCCTATTCAAGATTCCCTGTACTTACAGTGTTCAACAAAACTGACCATATAAGTTGAATTAGGTAATGTGCTACCCAAAATATGAATTTTGCACTAAATAAATGTCTCTCCCTTTGGTCTCACACAGAAGTTGAAGTTTTAAAATATGGACGATATCATCCTTTCCCTTGTATTCTGATCTACCTTAGTCTTTCCAGAATCAGCTTCATTCATATCTCTACTCAAAGTCTGATCATTTTTCTACTTTTTAAACAGTTCCTGTATAGGGTACTGCTGACATTCATCGCTTCAGAGCTCTGAGTCTCAGGTGTCACATAAATACCCTAAATTTCTGGAAACAACCAGGTTATATAGAAACATGTAAGTATCTCAGAATTTAGAAATAACAGTTACACCTCCTGAATATATGTGACTGCTGTAAGAGCTTACAATCTAGGACCCTTTACAATAGGCCCCAACTTAATAACCCATGCTCTCGTCTTCAGTTCACTGAGTTTTATATTCTGGCTAGTTCTTATGACTGAGACAGATAATATTTGTCTTTTTGTTTCTGACATTTCATTCAGTATACCACCCTTAATGTTCACTCACCTAGTTGCATGTCTCATAACTTCATTCTTTTTTGTGGCTGCTCAGTAGTCTGTTGTATATATACACTACAGTTCCCCCTTCCATTCTTCAATCAATGTACCTCTAGGCCACCTCCATCCATTGTGAATCATGAACACTGCTGCCATAAATACCAGTGTGCAAATGTCCACTCATGTCACCATACTCAGTTCTTCCAGGTATACACCTAGCAATGAGGTTTCAGGACCATACGGCAACCACTGCACTGCGTTCAAAGGGGCTGCACCTCTCACATTCCCTACTGACAGGAAATAGGTACATCTTTTCCTCTGCATTCTCTAACACTTGTTTCTCTTTGTTCATTTTTAAACAGTTTCATTCACATATTATACAATCCAACCTAAGAATATAGATATGCCTTTGCCACCATAATCTATAATAAGACATTACCTTTTCTTCCATAAAGAATCCATACCCCTCCACCATGCCCCCCACCTGTTGACATTTAGTTTTGGAAGAAAACATTTGTCACATTCAGTGGAAGCATATTGCAATGTTACTGTTGACTATAGACCCTAGTGTATGTTGATTGTACTTTTTCCTGTATACCATCCAAAGACTGAGATCTTTATCCTCTCTCTTTCCTTCAGGTTTCATACATGCCACTAGCCCTTCTATTTCAATCATAGTCACATTCAATTTCATTCAGTGTACTTATATTATTGTGCTACAATCAGGTAGTATTGTATTATCCACTTCTGAATTTTTTACAATCAGCCCTGTTGCTCAATCTGCATTCCTTCAGCACCAAATGCCCAGTCTCTAAACTATTTCTATCTCTTGATAACTTGTGTTCTTAACTTCAGCTCAAAGTTCACTCATTAATGTTAGGTCATATTAGTGAGACCATAAGTATTTACTTATCCTTTTGTTTCTGGCTAATTTTACTCAGCATAATGCCTTCAAGTTTCATCCACATTGTTACATGCTTCATGACTTTACTCTGTCTTACAGCTGCATAATATCCTATCGTGTGTATATACTAAAGCTTGTTTAGCCACTAATCCATTGATGGACATTTGGGCTGTTTCTAGCTCTCAGCAATAGAAAATAATGCTGCTATAAACATCTATTTGCAACTGTCCATTTGCATACTTGCCTTTAGTTCCTCTGAATATATACCTAGAAAAAATAGGATTGCTGGATCATATGGCAATTCTATACTTAACTTCCTGAGGAACCACCAAACTGCCTTTCAGGTGGTTGTATCATTTTACATTCCCACCAACAATGGATAAGTGTGCTTCTTTTTCTACATCCTTCCTAACACTTGTCATTTTCTGTTTTTTTTTTTTAATATAATAGCCATTCTAGTGAGTGTCAGATGATATCTCATTGTGGTTTTGATTTGCATTTCCCTAATAGCCAGTGAAGTTGAGCATCTTATCATATGCCTTTTAGCCATTTGTATTTCCCCTTCTAAGAAGTGTCTGTTCATGTCTTTTGCCCATTTTTTAATTGGGTTGTTTTTCTTTTTGTTGTTGAGTTGAAGAATCTCTTTATATATTCTAAATACTAAACCCTTATCTGATATGCAGTTTCCAAATATTATCTCCCATTGCATAAGCTGCCTTTTGACTCTCCTGTCAAAGTTATTTGATGCACAAAGGTGTTTAATTTGAGGAGTTTCCATTTATCTATTTCTTTTTTCAATGCTCTTGCTTTGGGTGTAAGGTCTAGGAAATTGCCTCCTATTACAAGATTTATAAGATGTTTCCTTATATTTTCTTCTAAAAGTTTTATGGTTTTAGCTCTAATATTTAGCTCTTTGATCCATTTTGAGTTAATTTTTGTATAAGTTATGATATATGGATCCTTTTTCATTCTTTTGCATATGGATAACCAATTCTCCAAACACCATTTATTGAAGAGGTTGTTCTCTCCCGGGTGGGTTGCCTTGACTACCTTATCAAAGATCACTTATTCATAGATAAGAGGGTCTATTTCTGAACACTCTATTCAATTCCATTGGTCAGTATATTTATCTTTATACCAGTACCATGCTCTCTTGACCACTGTAGCTTCATAATATGCTTTAAAGTCTGGTAGTATGAGAACTCCCAGTTCCTTTTTCTTTCTCAAGATATTTTTATCTATTTGGGGCAACCTGCCCTTCCAAATAAATTTGGTTATTGGTTTTTCTATTCTAAATATATCTTGATTTTATAATTTCTACTCTTTCTTAATTATCACTTTCTCAATTTAGGATTCAATTATTCTTTCATCTGGTCTGTTGCAGCAATCTCTTTGCACTCTCTCCTCCCTCCCATACATTTGCTTTCATCTACATGATTTTTCTAAAGGGTAGATCTACTGGTTACTATGCAGCTTAAAAACCTTCACTGACTCCCATTCAGCCATAGAATAAAGTTCATATTCCTTAGCATGTGGTACAAGACTTTTTATCCCCAACCAGCTTTCCAATCTCATTTTCCATTATTTCCCAAGTCCTTATACTTTATAGTTTTGCTGTAGCAAAATACATGCCCACATATATACAGTTTTTTTGAGGCATTTGCACTCACACAAGTTAATTCTTCTGCATTAGATGTCCTTCTGTGCATTATCTTGAAAACTGATTTACTCTTCAAATTCTTACTCAACCTTCCTTTTCTTATAGTCTTCTCTTAGTCTCTCCATCATAAATTACTTCTTGCTCTGCTATTTACTTTATACACGTATTATTGAATAATATGTGCAATATTACTGCATATTATAACATTTATCTGTACTATTGTATATCTATCTACTTAACTGTCACTCTTGGCTCTTTCATAGTAGGAACCAGGTATTAATTTATTTTTGTATATTTAACATCTACCATACTTCTGGCACATAGTAACTGCTTGGCAAATTTTAATGGGTTAAGTTGAGAAATATTGAGTAAATTGAATTTTTATTCTACTGTCATTTTCAACATCCACATTCAACCAATTAACTCCTCTTTACAATGTACTTCATCAATTATAGCACCTTTTTGTACATTTCTTTTCTTTCCCATCAGCATTATCATTGTACAAGAGCTCATCCCCTTTCATTCATTCACTCATTCAGAAGCTCTTGTTAAGTATATGTGGGTTTTGGGAATATAGTGTACTGGCAACATGACATCTGGCTTTGATGGTTAAGTTCATGTGTCAACTTGGCTAGATTATGGTGCCCAGGTATTTGGTCAAGCAAGCACTGGTCTGATTGTTACTGTAAGAGTATTTCATGGATTTAAATCCTCAGTAAGTTGATTACGTCTGTGGCTGATTACATCTACAATGAACTGAAGTGATTGCCTTTGACGATGGGAGAAGGCTTACCCAATCAGTTCAAGCTCTTAAAAGGAGAAGTGATTATTTCAGTAGTCAAAAGGATGAAATTTCTATCTCTGCTTTAGCCAGCCAACTTCTTTTGAGGAATTAATCAAAAACCTTCATCTGAGTTCCCATCTTGTGGCCTTGCCCACCCCCACAGTAACATGAGTGAATTCCTATAATCTCATTATATAATATGTAATATATATACTGCATACATATACTATATACATATATATATATGGACAGAGCGGTTGGTTCTATTTCCCTGGAGAACTCTAACTAATACATTGGCCTAGAAGAGCTCATCACAACTTTTTGGGAAAGCAGACATAAAAAGAGATCAATCATTGTAGTGACTTCCTTCCAGTTTTCTTTCCCATAATTTTCTCCTGATCTTATGTCACCGTCACAATATACTCAGAGTATTCACAGCTCTGATCATACTACTTCTTTGCTCAAAACTCTATATCTTTCTATTTCTTGCAGAATAAGGAATTATCACTTAGGGTAGGCCACGGTGGCTCAGTGGCAAAATTCTCACCTGTCATGCCAGAGACCTGGGTTCAAATTCCCTGTGCCTGCCCATGCCAAAATAAATAAATAAATAAATAAATAAATAAATAAATAAATAAATAAATAAGATTCATCACTTAGACTGACATTCACTATAATATGCCTTTTATATACTACCTCACTCTTCTCCCACCCCCTCGATTTCTTGCCCATTTATCAAAAAATCAATTCAGATGATAACTTTTCCATGAAGTCTTCCAGGATCCTTCTAAGAATAATTAATATGTCACCTCTATTTTTCTTTTATTAAGCATTAATGTGCATTCTGCTTTGTAATACAATTATTCATGTATATATCTATTATGGGAGAAGGGTAAGGTTTAGGTGGTTTTTCCTTCCTTCTTTTTTTTTTTAGCTTCAGAAAATCAATATAACAGAGATCTAATGTCCTTTGAATTTGAAGTTTATTTCTTATTTCATTTGGAAGTTATTCCATTCCTTGCATTTACATAGGAGTCATTCATATTTCTGTCTATGAGCTTTACAGAATCAAATACCATAGTGATAAATTTTATTTTATTTATGAAGAATATGATTATTTTAAAAATAACTGCACAAGGGATTCAAGGGTAGTTCAGTGGTAGAATTCTCACCTGCCATTCAGGAGACCTGGGTTCGACTCCTGATCCATGCACTCCCCTCCAAATAAACAAACAAAATTCAACAAATGCTGCGGCAATAACTGGATGCTCACATGGGAAAATAATGAAATGTGACTCTGCCATACAGCATACAAAAAAAAAAAAAATAACTGCACCAGCTTAAACTAATTCTAGAAAGGATTTTATTGCCCACACCCACAGTGAAACTACATAGCAACGAACTTTCATTAATGAAGAGTAATTATTATAGTGTGGTAATATCAAATGCAAAGGTGTATTACAATAAAGAATTTGTATTACATTTGTTAAAAAGAGTTAACATTGCTTACTCATTTGATTAAAGTATCAAAGATTTTTTAATCATGTCTTTGCACATTTTGCATGTAATCTGCTGAATCCAGTAGCAGGTGATAACAAACTCCTATCATTTATGTAAATGTTCAGAAGCTCCACAGTAATGAAGTGTGGATTAGCTCTTATGGAGGAATGATATGTGCAACTATGTAATCTTTGTACTTGCATGCAGGCTGAAATAATTCCTTTTATTTCATTTTTTCAGTTGCAAACCCTTTACTGATGCAAAATTGATTTTATGTTGCTTTTAGATCAGTATCTGATACATTGGCCTGCAGGACAAATTACTGGCAAGAGTTGCTGTGAAGCTCAAGTAGAAAAGTGGAGAGGCATGGAAGAATTGGGTGAATGAAAGATAGCTTATTACACTTATACTTAAGTATTATTTATCTGGATATTTAAGAAGTTTGCAGCTTTTCACCATTGCTTTCAGTGCTGTAGTGACATACATACATCTTACCCATGTGAATATTTATATAAATTATTTTACACGCTGACGTTTTAAATCCCAGGATGATTTTTCTTTCTTTTTTTCTTTTTACTAAACTGGACTCCACAAATATGATACTAATTTACATTCTTACCACAGTATGTGAAAGTGCCTGAACTTTCTCCTACATTATGCATTAGTCTTAATTTTGCATCTTTGTCAGTCTACTAAACAAAAAATTATACCTAGCTCTTGTTTGAATTCTTTGATTATAAGAGAAGTTCAGTATTTTTAATATTGGTTATTTGTAAAATTTTTATTTGTGAATTGTTATAGCCTTTGCCCATTTTGAGTGGTCTGATTTCCATTTCTAGTGCGCCAATATAATTATATATTCTAGGTGTTAATTTTTTATTGCCAATGTTGTTCTTAATTTGATGTTTATCTTTCAACTTTGTTTATGGTACATTACTACAGGAAATTTTTATTCAAGTTCTATCCAATTTACATGATTTATTTCACAGATTTACATTCTGTGATTGGAAGGCCTTTCTTATCTTTACTTAGATTGCAAAAATATTCAAGTATGTTTTTTTCTTGTTCTTTTAAGAGGTTATTATTTTTTTTAATCTTTGATCTATTTGTAGTTGGTTTAAGGAATTAGGTAGGAATCAGCTTGTTTTCTTCCAATCATCCCAGTGCCTAAATGATTAATCTATTTTGACTCACTGATTTCAAAGGCCTATTTTAATTACATTCTGTATTCTCACAGAAATTTGAGTCTGTTTCTGAACCTTCTATTCTGAGCCAGGGTTCCATCTGCTTATCACTATACCAATAGCATACTGTTTTATGTAATGTAGCTTTACTTTATGCTTTGATATTTTGTAGGACCAGTTCCCCTGCCCGATTCTTCACCCAGAACTCTTCCTTTTGAGAATTTTCCTGGAAATTTTTGAATGTTTATTTTATAAGATAAATGTTACAATCTTCTATTGCATTTCCTTATTAAAGCTGCTAGAATTTTAATAGCAGTTTATCATCTAATTTGGAGTTAGTTCTCCATTACTCAAATCTTCTTTTATGTTTTGAATGGAGATGTACAGTTTTAATATAAATCCTGCATAATTCTGTGGTATTTATTTATTCATTCATTCATTCACTCATCCTATTATGGGTGACACATTTTACCTTTGTATTTTCAAAGTTTTTTAGTGAGAATAAGAGTTACTGATTTTTATATATTCCTTTTGTATTGTTTACCTTACTGAACTAATTCCAGATGAAATGATATACTCATAATAAGAATTTTAGCTCCTCCTTTCATATTTTTTATAGCTCTTAAATACTTCTGGAAAAGTGTTAAGTAATTGTGGTGATTGGAGAACAATTTGGCAAAAACAAATGACATTGATGAAGTGATTTCTAAGACCCTGGAACTCCACTCTTATGTTTATGAACCTAGAAAAACCATCTCACATCTGCACTAAAGAGACACATATAAAAATGTTCATTGCAGCCCAACTTATAATTGAGACAACCTAAATTTTCATCAGAAGGAGAATAGTTAATAAATTCTGGTATATTTATCAATAAAGTGGTGAACTTCGATTATATGGATAAATCTCACAAGTAATGTTAAGGAAAATATTGAAGAATGATGGATTGATAGTAATTGTTTAAAAGCATGTATGGAAATTATAAATCTGAATTCAGAGTAGCGATGTTCTCTCAATGAAAGGAAGCAGAATGTGATTGGGAGGGATACACCAGATTACTTAACTGGATTGAGTAGATACTAAAGTGTTCATTATATTATTATTTATATCATATTATTTGTCTGAAATAGCTCATAATAAAAATTTAAGATAAAATAATAAAAGTGGCAATAGCAGCTATCTTTCTCTTTTCCTTACTTTAATAGACATGTTTTTGATCTTTCATCATAGAGGACAACTGTTGGTTGACTGACTGGCATCCATTCTTCATTCCTTTATTCCTCATGGAATCTCCTCCATCTTGTAGCCATGTGCTCTGGGGGTTGAATTATGATTAGTCTAAGATGGTCAGCACATCATGTTCCTCTGAAGGCTTTTAATGGTCTTAATGATCTAAGTTGGCCCCATAAAGTGGAATCTGTACATATTTGTACGGATTTGTGTATTCTGTGATTGAATAATACATTCTCTAT
Source organism: Tamandua tetradactyla (assembly GCF_023851605.1). Taxonomy (NCBI): domain Eukaryota; kingdom Metazoa; phylum Chordata; class Mammalia; order Pilosa; family Myrmecophagidae; genus Tamandua; species Tamandua tetradactyla. Next base: position 21,813,288 of record NC_135337.1, on the reverse strand, counting down.
TTCCTTTCCTCCTGGATGTGAATAAGGAATCATCTTGATCTATTTGTTTCTTACATCCATCTTATTTATTACAAAACAAACTAACCTTAGAATGAAGTCATGATTGTAAACAACAGAAGGGAGAAAGAGAATAAGTCTCTGAGGACATTATTAAGCCGCTAAATCAACCAAGCCTGAAGGTTGTACAACCGCTATACTTCCTGTTTTATGAGGTAATAAATTTTCCTATTATTTAAGCATGTTTGAGTTGAGGCTTCTGTTCTTGGCAGCTAGAAGCATCCAGAGTGTTATCATGATGCTAGCTGATGATATATGACCTGTAATTTTTTATTGGGTTGAAAATTATCTTTCTATTTCTGCTTTCTTTAAACTTTCTTCATGAATCATTGCTCAATTTTATCAAATACCAGTTTTTATATCTAGGTTAACTATATTTTATCTGCTCTGACTTGTTAATAGTGTGAATTTTATTAGCATGTTTCCTACATAGGAAACTTCTTTGCATTTCAAAGTAAACCCTACTTAATCTTGCTATATAGTTCTTTTCAAGTACTATTAGGTTTTAGTTGCTAGTATTTTATTTAAGAACTTTAATCAATATTCATAATTAAGATTGATATGCATAATATTATTTTTATTTGTGCTCCTTTGTCAAACTTTACTATCCATGTTGTGCTAAATTTGTGAAAAAGAATTTGGAAAGTTCCTTCTTTCTTTGGGTTCTGGAAGATCTTAAAAAGCATAGTCATTATCTTACTTGAGAGCTTAAGAGAATTCACTCTTCAGGTGACTTTGTGAGCAGTTGTTCATTGACAATTTTCAATTCTTTCCTTGACTATGAAGTTTTCCCATCTCTCCTTAATTAACATTGGTAATTTGAAATTCCTTAGAAAGTTAATATTTGAATAGCAATTTGGGCAATTTTAAAGGCATGTTTTAAATGTGCTTAGCTTTTGATTCAGCAATTATGCTTTTATGGATCTGTACTACAGACATATTTGCAAATGAATCCCAAGTGGTATTTGCTCCTATTTTTAGAATTCTACCAAACAAACAAACAAACAGGAAATAACCTAAATGTCTATAAAGGGGAATGCTAAGTAAATTTGGTACATCAATTTATGGGTTACAATATAGCAGTTAAAAAGTGTTCTAGTTTGTAAGCTGCCAGAGTGTGTTATACCAGAACTGGAATGCCTTTTAAAAAGGGGAATTTATGAAGTTGCAAGTTTACAGTTCTAAGGCCATGAAAATGTCCAAATTGAGGCAAGTTTATAAAAATGTCCCAAATTAAGGCATACAGGAAAAGATACCTTGGTTCAACAATGCTGATGATATTCAGGGTTTCTCTCTCAACTGGAAAGGCTCATGGCAATGTTTGTTAAAACGTCCCACCCAAAGTACTTGAAACTCTTGAGCTGTATTCCAGTAGCCTTGATTCTTTTTTTTTTTTAACATGAGCAGACACCGGGACTCGAACCTGGGTCCTCTGGCATGGCAGGCAAGCATTCCTGCCTGCTGAGCCACCATGGCCCGCCCAGTAGCCTTGATACTTGAAGATGATTATATAACGATATAACATTTTCAATGGGCTATCTGATTGTAAAAACCTTGTGTCTCATGCTCCTTTTATCCAGACTATGGACATATGAGTAAAAAAATATGGATTAAAAAAAATAATAGGCAGGACAAAGAATAAGATAAATTGGATAGATGGAGATACTAGTGGTCAATGAAAGAGAGGGGTAAGGTATATGGTATATATGAATCTTTTCTTTTTATTTCTTTCTCTGGAATGATGCACATGTTCTAAAAAATGATCATGGTGATGAATACACAACTATGTGATGATACTGTTAGCCATTGATTGTACACCATGTATGAAATATATATGTGTGTGAAGATTTCTCAATAAAACTATTTAAAAAAAAGTTCCAAACAAGAAGTTTTGAGTGAGGATTAAAGAACTTGGTTTTTCTGGGTTACACAATGGATTGAAACTGGCATATTCTATCCTTTGGATCCCCCAAAGACATGCTTTTTCCAAAAGCAAAATATATTCATTCTATAACAATATCAGAGCCTTAAACCATTTCAATAACAATACAAATATAATATAAAGTCAGAAACCATACAAAATCTCATTGAAGTCCATTGAGACCAGCTACAGGCATGGTCTCTCCTAAGGTCAAATTCCACTCTGGCTCTGGACCTGTAAAATTCAGAACAAGTTATTTGCTGCCAACATTCAAAGGAGGAACAGTCATAGGATACATATTTCCATTCCCCATAGGGAGAAATTGGAAGGAGCACAGGGATCACTGACCCATACCGTTCTGAAAACCTACAAGGCAAACTCCACTAGATTTCAGAGTCTGAGAGTCATCTATCTTTGGGGCTTTAGGAAGCGACAGTCCCACCTTTTCCAAGGGCCTATGCAGTGGCCTGACTTTCTCTGAATGCAAACTTTAGGGACATTGGGGAGACCACCTTTTTCTTGGCTCCACTCTTTCCAATCATCAGGGCCACACCCAGGCTCTCTGCCATTTCCTGAGCACATGCTCAACACCTCAGAAAAATGGGATGGCAGCCAGGCTCTCCCCAGTCCCCAAGGAATGTGCTCCCCCCTCTCCAAGGTCTGGGGCACAACTCTTCCCATCCTCTGCCTTCAGGGCAAACTCACCCTCTCCAAGTACTTGGGTTGGTCTGCTCTCCTGGCCTGAAGTTTCTTGGCTCCAGACCTTAGCCTCCATGGTCTGCCTCTGAAGACATTTTACTTCACTTTGCTTTTAGTCCAGACTGGCAGCGGTTCTGTTTGTACAGATCCCACAAAACTCTTGTTGGTTTTCTATGCAATATGCTCAGATCATGTCTATCAGACAAAAGAAGTTTCCAAAGATCCTTCCTGGATAACTCCATCTCAAACCCTCACGTGTCCTGCAATGACTGACTTGCTTCCATGTTTACTCAAGTCCTCATGTGGGGCACTATTCTCTGGGGTCTCCATTTCTGGAAGCCCAGAATTTTCCAAGACCTCGATTCCTGGTTTCTTTATACCCCAGAGTTCATTTCTCATTTTATCTATTTCTTCTCACACTTTACTATAAGCCTCAAGGAGCAGACAGACTGCATTTTCCATAATTAGTTTGGTAATTTCTGCTAAATTTCCAAGTTCATCACTCTCAAATTCTGCCCTCCATCTACAAAGAATGCTTTCCTTCCAGTTTGGAACAACACCTTCATTATTTCTGTCTAAAGCCTCATCAGAGGTATCTTTAGAGTCCATATTTCCACCAACAGTTTATTCAAAGCATTCTAGGACTTCTCTATATGCTACACATAACTATGTTCATATCTCCCCCTTATTAATTAAAAAAGCCAGCATGTTTGGTACTTGCAAACTGCAGCACTCCACTCCTGTTTTAGTTTGCTAGCTGCCAGATTGCAATATACCAGAACTGGAATGGCCTTTAAAAAAGAGAATTTATGACGTTGTAAGTTTACAGTCTAAGGCCATGAAAGTGTCCAGATTAAAGCAAGTCTGCAAATATTCCAAATTAAGGCATCCAGGAAAAGATATGTTGGTTCAATAAAGTCAATGATGTTCAGGGTTTCTCTCTCAACTGGAAAGGCACATGGCAATGTCTGCTAGCTTTCTCTCCAGGTATCTTCAGTGGCTTCCCTGGGGGCATTTTTTTTCTTCTCCAATGTTCTCTGGCAATGTGGGCTCTGTTAGTTCTGTTGGCTCTAAAACTTTTTCTTAAAGGGCTCCAGTGAACAACCCCACCTTGAATGGGTGGAGACACCTCTCGATGGAAACCATCTAATCAAAAGTTACCACCCACAATTGGATGGGTCACATCTCCATGGAAACAATCAAAAAAGCTCCCACCCACCCAGCAATATTGAATGAGGATCAAAGAACTTGGCTTTTCTGGGTACACAACAGATTCAAACTGGCACAAAAAGGAAAAGAGAATCTGTAATGATCTGACGTGAAAAGATTTCCAAGATATATTGCAATAAAACACGGACAATATGTATAATATGATTCCATTTATATACAAACAAGAATATATACATGTACGAATGTGCAGTAAAAAGTCTGGTTATAACTAGAAATGTGTGTGAGATTCCTATATTCTCTATATTCTCATAGTACCAAGTCTAATAAAGTCTACTTATGTCTAAATTTCCCTAAAATCTGGCCCTTCATTCTTGATTCCTAAAAGGAAAATCCTTTAGTTCAAGCTTTCATTACTTCTCTTTTATCACTGTTGAGGTAACCCTTTAATAAGTCTCTACCTCTTATTGTCAAAATAATCTTAAAACTCACTTCAGATCTTTTCTTTTATGCAAAAGTTATTCTAACAATTTGGGGCCAAGATAAGCACTGAAAATAGAAATGTCCAGTTAGTATATAGTTTGGAATTTCGAAGAGAGGACAGGGCTAGATATGTAGTTAAGCATCATTAATACATAACCTGAAGTTGACAACCCAAGGCTGAATCAAACCACTCAGAAAGAGCAATTCAAATAAGAAAAGCGGGACTAAAAGTGAAACTGAGAGAACACAATGGGAGCCCATAAAGAAGAAGAGAAGAATCTGGGAAAATGGGGTCACAGAAACCTAGGAAGTAAAGTTTTAATGATATATTATGGGTAGTTTTTATCAAGAAAAAAAGACACATTATTTAATAAAACAAGAGAAGGAGTTAATGATGACTCTGATGTACTTACGCTTATCTGGAAGAGTTGGTGAGCAATATAAAAAAATTCATACCTGATATCTCTTGTTTTATTATTATTGTTGAGGTAGAAGGTGAGGTCACCTTATAAGGAAGAATAGGATTATGTAGATTTTGAGAATCATAATGAATGTTTTTAACAGAAACCAAAGAATAAGAGACAAATATCTGACCAAGGAAAGTAGGAAAACTGCTGAAGATCCACTTGCATATAACAATCATAATTTCTTAGTGGGGCTGACCTGATATTTGATTTGCTCTCTGGATGCTGAGAAGGTCAAGTATAGACATGAACAAGCGATATGAGTGAAACGTTGATGAGCATGCTGATGAGAATGCAGTGGAAGTGATTAACCAACCACTCAGGACTGACAAGAAAGGAGGGACTCATCAGGCTGATAGGTTGGAGAAAATGAAAAAAATCAAGGGACAGTTTTTTTTTTTTTTTTAAGCCAAAGATTGATTTCTGGCACCTAAAAATACTTAGGAAATATTTTTAAATGAATGAGCAAACAGGTAGATGAAATAAGCTCTTTGTTGATAGTTTCACACCTCTGCCACCAGGCTTGCACTTATAAAAAAGGTAACATGGTCACATAAATCTTTGGTGGAACCCTACTGTTGAAAAATAAAATCCAAACTCCGCATGATTTTGGCCTTCCAGTAACTGCATCCAATGTACTTTTTCTGTCTCATCTTTCTCCTTAGCTCCACTTCTAAGTTAGTACCTAATTTTTCTAAGTCATTCTTTTACTGGGGTAACTCCAACATGTGCCATGCTCTCCTTTACTCAATCCCTTGTCCACATTGCAGTATGGATGATTCTTTTTTTTTTTTTTTTTGTATGCTGTATGGCGGGGTCACATTTCATTCTTTTTCCCATGTGAGTATCCCGTTATTACAGCACCAATTGTTGAACTTTTTGCTTGTTTGCTTTTGTTGGTTTCTTTGTTTGTTTGGAAAGTGCACAGGTGGGAAATCGAACCTGGGTCTCCTGTATGGCAGGCAAGAATTCTACCACTGAACTACCTTGCACCCCCTGGATGATCTTTTATAGATTAAAATCTGAACATAGTTCTCTTTTGCTTAAAACCTTTCATTAGTCTACCATTGACCTTAAGCTTAATGTAGTTTATAAAGCCCTTGCTAAGTCTTTGTCATCACCCACCAGTGTTCTATTTCTAAATTCTGTAAAGGCTAAGTGTCTCATGCTGTCACTTTAAAGATGACTGGGAAACAATGTAAAGCATGAAGGTTCATTTTTATGGTCTATAGGTTTAAAGACTAGCGAAAGAGAGTTATCCAAGTTAAATCTTCATATTAAGTTTCTTCTTGTTATTATTCTATTTAATAAATATATTAATGAATTAATCCCTTGTTCCTTTTCTGTTAAAAAGATTTATCACTATCTCAGAGAAAATATTTATAAATATTCTATTTTTTCTAGCATATATACCTCTTTTAGTCTCTGTTATTATATTGGTTTCTGATTTTTCTCTCATGTGTATTTCCAGTTAAAAATCAGTATTCAAGTGTTGTAAAAGAAAAAAAACCTTCTCTTTTTTTATCTTTTCTTTAGTTTAAAATTTTTTTCCTCCATTTTTAAGCTTTTTTTCTAATTTAAATCTTTCTTTTCATCATTTTTACCAAAATCAGTGAGTGCCTGATTTAACAGTTTCCTTTCTTAATAAGTTCAGTTCTGAATAAAGAATACTAGCTATCACCTTATTTAGCTATCTCAATATCTAAAATTATTTTTAATTCATGTCTAGATCTATAAGATAGACATTATTTTCCATTTTTATAAGCTATATTATTTCATGAAAGAAAAGTAATAATAGAGAAGATGAATGCAATACCAAAAATCTTGCAGTTGGTAGCTAAGACATTCTTAAAGCTTAGCATTTTCTATAGAACTGCCCTAAGTTTACTTTTTTTCTCCTTCAGTGTGTTAGTTTGCAAGCTGCCAGAATGCAATATACCAGATACATCCCAGAGTATTTTGGGCAGATAAAGTATGGGCAAAGTCCCTCGAGGGACTGGAGAAAAAATATTGTATGGTCTCTTATTTAGAAAATACCTATAAGAAAATTGAAGCCTAGATTGTAAGCTCTTATAGCAGTCACATTTAGTCCGGAGCTGCAATTGTTAATTCTGGATTTTGAGAGGCTATGCTATCTATATATGTATAACCTGGTATCTCCCTTGAACTTTGGCTACCTTGGTGACAGTTAAGACTCCGAGTTGGACTTTTTGCAGTCTGAAAGTCAACATTGCTACATACAACAACTGTTAAAGAAATGGAAAAAGAGATTAGACTTCAATTAGAGATAAGAACGAAATTGATCTGGTCAGGACTAAGATAAATCAGAATACAAGGGTAAGGATGACACTGTCTGTATTTCAGAACTTTCCCTACTATATGAAATCAAAAGAAGAGAAACTTATTTTGTTGAAAACCTGAAGTGGTGAAACCCAGAGGGGCCAGCCTCTCCAAAAACATCAACTAGTTCCATTCCCTTATCCCAAATTACCAACACCCCTTTCCAACATGAAAAAATTAGAATGGGCATAAGAAGGATCAAAGGAGAAGGAGGAGTTTTAACAGAGAAGTTAGGATTTAACAAATGAGTATGACTGCTGTATCATTATATTGATATTGCTTTCAATCTCCAATGTCTTGGAGCAGTTAGAAGGAAAAACCCGAAATCGTGGACCTGTAACCACACCATACTCTGAAATCTGTTCTATAGCCACTTGTTACAATGTACTTTGAAATTTATTGCTTTTTTGCATATATGTTAAATTTCACAATAAAAAATGTTTAAAAAATTAAGGAAATTTTGGTGATGGTACCACAATATTAAATGTAATTAATACTACTAAACTGTGCATTTAAAAAGGGTTAAAATGGGAAATTTTGAGTTAAAAAATACACGCATCTGGACCTAATGCCAGTTTCTGATTCAGTAAACCTGAGGAAGGGCACAATAATTTTCATTTCCCGCAAATACACAGAGGTGCTGGTGCAGCCAGTCTAAGGGCCACATTTTATGAACCTCTAATTAAAAGTGCTCAGAGCGGGGGAAAGAGTAAAGGAAAAGAAAACAGCAAAGAGGGACTGGGAACACCAAGGGGGTGGAAATGAGTGTAAGTTGCAGTAGAAAATAGGGTGGTCAGGATAAGCTTCATTTGAGAAGTAGAGATTTGGGCAAGAACTTGAAAGAATGATGGAATCAGCCACGCGTGTATTCAGGGAGATCATTTTGACTGAAGAGAACCAAGCATGTTTGTCCGCTGATGGGAGGGATCCAGGAGAAAGCTGAAAAACTGGGATGCAGAAGAGAGGGGAGATTTGCTGGCATGGTGTCCTTATACAGAGGAGAGAGGGTGGGAGCAAGTGCACAAGTGGGGGGACAGTCTTTCCTCAGAAGCATGCCGTGTTCACCAGTAGTGCTTTATCCCCCTTGTCACATCAATTCTGGGCAGTTTTTATGTTCTGAAAATCTCTTCCACCTGCACTCATCTGCATGCCCTTTTATCCTACAGTCACTATCTTTGCTCAATCCCTCCTCATCTCTTACTCCACAGCTTAACTCTTTCAAATCTTTCTCCCACAATTTCCAGGGTAATGGGTTTGCCCAACCTACCAAATTAGCCCACTCGTAAACTCTGTGTGTCTACCCTCTCATTGCCTAAAGGTAAATTAAGCTTCTTAACTTGGCATATAGACTCTCTCTGATATGGCCTTTTGTGTACATCTCCAGCCTCAACTCTCACAGTCCCTGATGTGCATTTCGTACTCTAATAACATATAGAACATTGGATTGCCAGCTGTTCCTTCCTTACATCCTTCTATTCCTCATCTCTGTTCCTTTTCTCTGAGCATTCTCTTCCAGGAGTTCTCTATTCCTGATGCCTCATTCTCTAACCTTTCCTACTTATTGACTACTGGCCCTTTAAAATTCAACCACTCCCCCTCCAAAGCTTTCTCTGACTCCTCCAGATTAGGTCAAGAACCTCACCCTAGTGTCCCCAAATACCATAGGCATACCTCTAGTGTTACATTTCAATGCTCTGTTGTGCTTAAGAGCAAGTCTTTTTCCCATTCCAGACTCTATGCTTCCTATAGATCAGGACCATGTGCTGTTTCCTAGCAGAGAACGTCGCACACCACTGATTCTCAATAATTTTTTAATGAATGGATGAATGAATGGTGTCCCTTACAAACTAAATAATTTTTCTTACCTGTTGATGAATTTCTGGGATTATTTTATCATAAAACATGCTTTTGACTGTGTATAACAGAATGTTCTATTGGAAGTGTGTTAAAATAATAAGGATTTGTAAATCTCGTGTAACAAGTAGTGGATAAAGCAATTCTGATTTGGTGCAGCCGATCAGTGATGTCATCAGAGAATAATGATCTTTCTATCCTTCCATCTTCATGAGGTGGTAATATCTTTCCTCATGTCGAAAAAGATAGCTGCCTGTTTTAGTTTCCTGGGCTCTTCAAGCGAATACCATGTAATGGGTTGACATTGTCAATGGGAATTTATTTGCTTAAGGTTTAGAGGCTAAAAAAAGAGTCCAAGTCATAGTATCATCAAGGCAAATCAAGGCATCATCAAGGTGATACTTTCTTCTTGAAGACTGGTGTTCTGGGGTTGGCTGCCAGTGATACTTGATCCTTAGCTTGTCACAAGGCAAGGTACACGGCAGCGTCTCCTGGCCTCTCCCCTCTCTTCTGCATTCCATTGATTTTCAACTTCTGGCTGCTCCCCCTGTGATTTTTTTCTGGCTTTCTGAATTTCATTCTGCTTATAAAGGACTCTAGTAATAGGATTAAGACTCATCCTGACTGAGGTGGGCCACATCTGAACTGAAGTAACTGCATCAAAAGGTCTTACCTACAATGGGTCTCCACCCACAGGCATGGCTTAGGTTTGAGAACACGTTTTTCTGGGGCACCCAGTTCCAGACCACCACACCGCCCAAGCTCCAAGCATCAGATCTTCCTGCCTGGCAGGAAGAAGGAAGAGGAAAGGGACAAAAGGATCCTTTTCTTATGTGATGCACCTCCACTGCTTCTTTTCCTCTTCACCTTCTACGTCATTCTCTTTATTCCTTCAGCAGATTCCCCTTACATTGTGTTGCCTAGAACTGGGTGATGTGTACCACCCCCAAGGCCAGTCACTGGCAAGGGTGCATAGGATGATCATGATTAACTTTAGAGACCAATTCTGATTCCTTTCCTGGGACCAAGTACTCTTCTGCCCATGCCCCCACCCCCACCCCCCCAAATCCAAGTTTCAGAAAACTAAGGAAACCTATCCTAACACCTAATGGGAAATACTCCTCTGGGAGAGAGAAACATTATTTCTTAAAAAAAAGTTCTACTTATAAAAGATTAGCACTGCTGCTTTGTTATTATAATGTTTAGTTTAAGTTTTGAAAGGTAGTGTAAGAAATGCATAGTTTCTCAAATATTTATATTCCTAAAATTATACATTCCTAAAATGATATGAAAGCTAAATTTAACCATCATGCTGCAGTGTGCTGTGGTGTCTTACCACTGGTTTCATATGAAAACTCCTCTTTTTTTATGTTTTAATTTTAAATTTATGGTAAGGAACTCTGTGAAGTAATGTTACCGTATCAAAATGATATATGGAGTTCACTACTACAAGAATTTAAACCAATGACCCGAAATAAATGTGATAAATCATTTACTTGCAAGGGTAACCATGCAGATTTTAAGTTGACAATTAAATTTTATTTTTAACATTTTTCCACTGGCTTGGGGCAACATTTTGGATGATGAATAGTTTAGTATGGCTTGCTTTGATGCTTCATCTCTTTAAGTTAGAGGATTAGCTCAACTTCATACCTCTATCAGCTTATTGGAGAACAAAACAAGAACTTAAGAGCTAAGAGGTCATCAAAGAAGGTTTAGAAGAGACAAAGATGAATTGTTTATAAATCACTTTGGTTATTTCATAAGAAGAGAAAATCAGAAGACCAAGAGTCAGATTCTAGTAATATAGGAAAGGATTACAGGATTTGGGGGAAGTTACAGCTCTTTTCTCCAGCAAAAAAAAAAAAAAAAAAAATACTACATAAGAATGTTAGGAAAATAAATAAGATTATATATTAGAACAATTTAATCTCCCTTTGCTATTGAAGAATTTTGGGAAAAGACACCTACTTAAACTTCCTTTCAGTGCAGGGGATCCTTTTGTGATGCTCCCAAAAGAAAGATAGATATCTTGGATCTGCTTGTGTATTACAGAAATCAAAGGTTATAAAGGAAATATGCTAATAATGAAGGGTAATTAATAATATAAGGCATTATTAACATATATATTAAAATGGATGGGCTGAAATCAGAAAAATCATGGTGACTGTCAGTTATTTTTTTATAAAAAATATTCTTAGGGCACATGGAATTTTATAATCTAAGATCACCTGGAAACAATGTCAAAAGACATGGAAGATATAAATAAAACTATATATTTCAACTTAGTACTAGCCAAAGCACATTTAGAAGAGTTTCTTTTTTAAGAAAGGAAAGAATTTTAACTTTTTAAATATTAAAATGTTGGATACCTATGGGTTACACTTTGCAAATAAAAAAATTTCTGCTCCAAAATGTAACTCAGTAGAGATAAAAAGTAACATGATTCTGAAAGCAAAATATTAGCTGCCAGTAGAAATAAGATATGTTAAAGCTTTTGCTCTGTAATCTCAAAATAAATTAAAATACAATTTTAAATACTGTCATATCTACAGATACAGAAAGTACTTAAAGCACAAAATTTATTATTAATGGTCAAACAAACCTGCTATGTATTGACTATATGAGTGAAATGAGATCATGGAACATCCACCATTTTTTAATAAATACTACTATTAAAAAAGTGGAAGGCATGGTTGCATAGGTAAAAGCTGTAGAAAAACTTTTTTTATTTCAACATCACTAATATCATTTTTATGTAAAATAATAATGAGTAAACAGCACATCAGACTAAAATGGGTTTCTCATTATCTCTCTCCTACAACTGATAGGCAGAGGAAAGGTTGCACTCCAACCAGGTTGAATCCTTAAAAATAAGTATTTTGTCTCCTTTAAGATGTTTTTGCATTGAAGACCCTTGTTGATGGTGCCGATTGATCAAAGGAATGCCTTTTGTAACAAAAATGAACTCTCATAGATTCACAGTACAATGCAAAATTTAAACAAAAATATGCTGCTTTCTGAGAACAGAGCACAAGAAAATGTGGGACTTTCTATTCAGAAAAATATACATTAATTGAGCACCTATCAGATGCTTAATACTGTACCTATAGTTTTATAAATGGAAGAAAGTATCATCTATAGCCTAATTTAATTAAACTGTTTCTACTTTTTGTATCACATAAATTTCCCTTGTAGGATTTCCTTCCTCACTAAAATTTTTAAAATACAATCAGTTATTGCCAAAGATAGCCTAAAAGACTGTTTTCATATAAGGATGTACATTTTCTTTATAGCATTTACTAAAAACTATTCTGAATTCTTCAAAAAAAAGTAGTAAATCTTTATTTCCTCCTTAAAATAGTTTCAGAGAAATAAACTATTGGATGTTCCTTCACTATCTTTTTACTTTCAAATGAAGTACATCCTGTCTGAAGCAGAATTACTAACAAACTAAAAGCAAGAGCTTCAGGGTAACTGAATTAAAAGTAGACTGCAGTAAGAAAAAAAAAAAGGTAGTTTTGCACATACCAGACTTTAGTATAATAATAGAAAGCTCCCTTCTAAGTGGTGTGGTAAGCCACAGTAGTGTTTTTAAATACCTGTTAAACAGAAAGTTGTGGTTCTTAATAGTGGTCAGTGTGTGAGGAATTAGAAATGCTTTGGGTTTCAATAAATCAAATCTTAGATGTGATGAATTCAGGTATTTCTCTCTACATGGTAACTCCATATGTAGAATTTTAGAGTTGTATGGTAAAAGGAATACAGTTTCTTGTAACTTTAAAGAAATTTGAAGCTATGATTTAAGCTTTTAAGGAAGGAGTAAGAATTTAAATTGAATAGGGTTTGGTTCCCTTGGTGCTATTCCCCCCAAAATGAGACAACCTAAGAACCATCATCCTAAGGAGGGGCAGAGATGTTTCCCCTCAGAATGGAGCAGATGCTATTCACTCACTTCCTTCCAGGCTTCAAGTTCAGAAATGTTAAAGGCAAAACTTCTTTCATCAGTAACTATTAATACTCAACCAGTAATGGAGAAATATTTTTATGGTCACTACTGCGAGGAAAATAGAGCAAAAACAACCACAGGTAGGAAAGAGCTCTGAAGAAGCAAAATGACAGAACTTTAAGGTACTACCACCTGCTGCTCTCACCAGCAACTTGGGTGGCAATCAAGCTTTAGTCTTTCTGCTCCCTCTCTTTCCATGACTGGATATTCACCAGTCTGCAAATTATTCTTAGTCAGAATTTCTTGAATTTATCCATCTCTCTCTTTCCCCATTACATTAGATTAAGCCCCATGACATCTCACCTGGAACTGTGTGATAGACTCCTGGCTCCCTCCACTCTTATCCCATCCTGTCTCTTCCCTTCAACGAACACTTCTCCAGCCTCACCTCTTTATCCTCTAGGTATTACTGAAATTGCAATTCCCTGAACAAGGGATGATCTTCCTCTGGATCTTTGCCCAGACCCTGCATGATGTATCTCCTGCTGGCCTCCCAGCATCATCTCAAATCACCGTTCCTTCTCTCTGGGGCATCATTCTACACTGGTCTTGAATGCAACAAGCATGTTCCTATCTCAGGGCTGCTTGTGCTTTCTCTGGCTTGAGTGTTATTTCCCAGATCTTCAAATGGTTCTCTCCTTCATTTCATTAGGGCTCCACCAAGTGTTATCTACCCATCCAGGTGACAGCTGGAAAATATGCTTACTCGAACTGAGCTTAGCAGTCTACTCTTTGTACTTAGTTCCTGAGACGTTAACTAGACCTCAGTTCTGCTGACAGGAATAAGGTAACAGAATATCATCAAGAATGCCCTGTGTCAACAATGAAGACCCTTTTAGTTTTGGCACATCGAGCTTTGTCAGCAATGCAGTCACTACAAAAACATGTTTGAGGAAACATTAGTCAAAAGTGAAGAAGTACCCTCACCACTGCCACCAAAGATCAGAACTCCAAAAAGTTCCTGCCCACCACCACCTGGGAAAAGATCCATCAACAAATTGGATTCTTCTGATCCCTTTAAACTGAATGATCTATTTCAGCCTTTCTCATGCAATGATAGCCCCAAAGACAAAGATCCTGAAACGTTTTGCAACCCATTCACTTCTTCTCCTACTACCACTACCAATAAAGAGGCTACCCAAGTGATTTTGCTTAGCTCTCTGAAGACATGATTGAATGGGCCAAGAGAAAAGTGAGAGAGAGAAAGAGCAGAGACTTGCCTGACTGAATCATCAAGAGCAAGGTGACTTAGGACTGGCTACCATACTCAGCAAATCTGAAATATTAGAGGTACGAAGAATTCTCATGTCATTTCCCAACAATCCTCTTGTTTCTTGAATACTGAAGCTATTTACAATGTGATCAAAACTACCTATAAGCATAGAGATGCAAAATATTTGAGATTCCTGTAAATGTGGCAAAATTTGTTTTTTTACTCCACTTCAGATTTGTCTTTTTTTTTTTTTCTGTAAAAGCAATAACTAGCCAGACAACTTCACGTAGGTCCTGTTCTGGTGTTCATTTACTATAAGCTTTTGCCTGCCTGTTCTACTTTTACTTGTAAAGCTACAGCGCCCAAACTTCTGCCTTCTAGATTATAAAGAAGAAACAGTTTCACCTCTATGCTACCCCCGTTCTGTGGTTATTCTGATTATAGCCAGTGGGGTTTCTAAGGTTTGCAGTATTCTCCCCTAATTTGACTGATTGAGGGGAAAGAAAAGAACATCTTGTTTCTTTTTGATGATGCAAACTGGATAATTAAAAATGTATGCTTGTACTTCTTTATATTAAAAGTATTATGTAGCTTGCTTTATAGGGACAAGGAAAATTGTTTTGGATAGATTTACTCAGCAATTGAAAAAGGGATGCTTTCAGTAATCTTTTATAGCTTCAGATTTTATATTTTTCTAAATAAAAACATTAAAGTCATGTGTGAAATATATTAAACATTTTTTTCTCTGGATTCAAAGAATTGTAAATCAACAGATTCCTCTCCAAATGTTTGCTAAGTAATAAAATCAGTTTCTTAACATAAAAAAAAGAACACCCTGTGGCCCGGTGAATCAGTGACTTCCTCTTCAAAGACAAAGTTTGGCATGCCTGAGGATCAATCAGCTAAGGAAGAGTCATGAGACTCTGTATGTAAGAGCTTGCACACCAACATCTGAGTCTAATCACTGAAGCTGGAGCAAGAAGATATGCTTGAGACAACCCAGGATTGAGAAATTGCTGGTGCCCTCCTCCCAAACGTCCAATGTCATTGCTAACCAGACAAGAGTGAATCATGTGGACGTTACTTAGTTTTTGACCCCTACCCCTTTTACTTCACCTATTAAAAAGCCCTAACCCACATGTCCACTTCAAACTGGTTTGGGGAAGATTCCTCCAGTTCTTTGCAAAGTGTGCTTGCATTAAATCACCTGCACGCTGAAAGACATGTTTCTCCCTGGTAGAGTTGGGTCAGCAGGACCTTTCTATTGGAAAGAACCATGCTTGCGGTACCACAGGTGGCCCTTATTAATTGCCCAGAAGCTGTGTCATTCAACCTGTGTCAGGCTATGTTGCAATTTGAAAGGATCTCAGTGACTTGGAACAACAAAGATTTATTTCCCAATCACATTACAAGTTGGCTACAGATTGGCTGCCACTCTCTCCAAAGACTATTCCACATGTTTTCTTTATCCCGCGATGCAGGTTGAAGAAGCAGGTATGGCTCATACAGCTTTTGCTTAGAATTTCATACTTCACTTCTGCTTACATTTCATTGGCCAAAGCAGGTCATATGCTCAGGCCTGACGTTGGTGAGGCAAGGAAGTAACACTATACCTACTATTGCAAGTCACATGGCAAATGGCCAACTGATGGGAATGTATAATCCTCTTATCAGAAATGGGAAATCCATCATTGGGGAAATAGCCAACTGCCCACTACATCTCAATTTCACTTCCACGCTTTTTTTTTCCCATGTCACTTATCATTGAAATTATAGTTTTACTTTTTTGCCTACTTGATTATGGTCTATCTTCCCTCAATAGTATGCAAGATATATAGGGGAGGGACTTTGCCCAACTAGTGAGTTCATTGCTACATCCTCACATTCAGGAACACTACTTGGCATATCTCAGGCCTGATATTGGTATATAAATGAATAAATTATCTCTACCTGCAATGACTTTCCCAATCATTCTTGGTCTAATGCATGCTATGCTTAAATAACATCTTATCATCATAGCACTTAGCACCCTGCCCTGTTTTGCAGCTTATCACCCTGTACTGTTTTGCAGTTTAACCTTTCCATTTAGACTGAAAACTAATAAAGATCATATCTTATTCATCTAATTATCTGAAAGCCTAGCACAAAGCCTGGTATACAGTAGTTTCTCAACAAAGGTTTATGGAATGAATGAATGAGAGTGGAGACTTGCAGACTCCTGCTTCATTCATTATGTGATCGGTCCTGACCCTCTTTCTTCACCCTTAATTTCACTGACACCAAATAAAACAGAGTACTAATACCACTGTTAGAACCTAGTTGCATTGGCAACTGCCCTATTCCTTTCTAACTTTTAATTTGAAATAATTTCAAACTTACAGAAAAGTTCAAGAATAATATGAAGAGCTCCTTGATTCCCTGTTCCAAATTCACCAATTTTTAACACTTTGCCACATTCATTCCTTATTTCCTGTTCTTTTTCCCTTTCCCTTGCCCTCTCCCTCTTTTTTCTCCCTCCCCATTTGAGAATAGGTTGTATTTACCATGTTTCAGCACACCTTAATACTTCAATGCTCATTTCGTAATTACAAAGATATTCTCTTATAGAACATAAGTACAGTTATCAAATTTAGGAAATTTATTACTGATATGATACCTCAACCTTATCTACCGTCTATATTACAATTTCATCAATATTTTTATAATACAAGGTCCGCTCCAGGATCATATGTTGCATTTAGTTGTCATGCCTTTTCAAGTATTCTTTAATCTAGAACAGGGCCTCAGCTTTTCTCCCTCTTTCATGGAATTGACATTTTGTAGAATTTAGGACAGTTATTGTTTAGAATTCCCTTCATTTTGTTTTTTTCCTACCATTTCCTCGCGATCAGATTCATATTACTCATTTTTGACTGGATTACTGCGTAAGTGATCTGGTATCCTTCTGAAGGTATCACATCCAGAGTCACATGATGCCCGTTTGCCCCTTTTAATAACATTAAATATGATCACTTAAGATGTCCATTTTCTTCACCACATAGTTACTCTTTTGCCTTTTGTAATTAATAAGTAATTTGTGGGAATACCCTTTAAAACTATGGAAATATCCCCATTCCACATCAAACTCCCATGTCTCCCAGATTTAGCATCTGTGATAGATTGGATTATGGACCCAAATTTAGACATGTTCTTAATCTTAATCCATATTCCTGTTCATTTGGATTCATTCTAAGTAGGATCTCTTGAAGATGCCATTTCAGATAAGGTGTGGCCCAGTTGAATGAGGATGGGTCTTAATCCCAGTTACTGGAGTCCTTTATAAGCAGAATAAATTTAGACATAGTCAGAGAAGTCCACCTAGAAAAGCCAGAGCCAGAATTCAGTGGAACCCAGAAGAGAATGGAGATAACATTGCCATGTGATGCAAGGCCCAGCTACAAGCCATAGAGTCCAAGGATTGCTGGCAGCCAGTTCCAAAACGTTATACCTCTTGGGATGAAAGCAAGATGCCTCACAGATGCCTCAATTTTCTCTAGCCTCAAAGCCATGAGCCAATAAATCCCTGTTGTTTAAACCTACCTGTTATGTGGTATTTGTCACAGAAGCCTGGAAAACTAAGACAGCATCCACTGATGATTCTTGCCTAAATCAATTTTTACAAATTGAAAAATGGTGGTTTTCTAATTCAGTCATTCTTTCTATGTTTATTAATCATCATTCTACTAAAAGAAAGAACTTTTCTTTCTTATTTCTGTGCATCTGTCTATATCTATCATCATCTATTATCAGAATGAACTCATGGATTCTTATTTTAATTAATGGACTATAATTTATTACTGTTCTTCATTTATTTTGATGATCAAATTGTCCTAGACTTGGCCAGTGAGAGCTCTTTCAAGTCAACTCCTGTGACATTTCAAAATGTTCTTGTAATTTTCATTTGATCAACTTTTTTGATCATTTTAAATGTAAATGATTTTATTAAAATAGTTTTAATAACCAAAATGTTATTGAACTTCCTAACTTTCTCTTCTCTTCTGTTACCATTGTACTGACCAGTGAGACCAAACTTTCCAAGGTGTACATCTAGCAGAGTGCAAAAGAAGAAGCCTCATTGAAATGTTGGCTCATCTCACTCATTGACTAAGTCACTTTCTTGCACATCAACCTCAGCCTGTAGGATGCCATTTTCTGCTTCCTCAGAATTATTAGATATCACAGATCTTTATGATTGTTTTAAAGTCATGTAAAGTCTCAGTATAAAATCTGTAAATGGACACTTACTGTGTCCAAAGGATGAATCATTTTATGAGTAATTCACATTTCGTGACAAAATTACTTTTATCAAGTTACCTACCAAGCTCCTGAGGTGAAGCAGAATGAAATTTTGGGGAGAGAGATATATAATTTTAAATTAAGTATACTTCAGGAGAGAAACACCTAACTGTCCTGTGACAGAAGGGTTTACATATTTAGAGTGTCATGCAAATACATAAGGGGCTTGGAAGAGGAGCAGGACTTCAAGAGGTAAAGTCCTCAAACAAACTTCATTCGCCTTGCATTTTGACTTCTGTCTTGGATCTCAGATGCCAACTCTGAATGCTCTTACACAGGTAAATGAAATTTTAGTTATGCTCCAAGAAATATCTCACATTATACACAACAGCTGTTTGGTAAACTGAAATGAGAGAAAGCACATGCTTTAAGCATGTCTTGAACTAGAGATTCAAAAGTCTGAACCTCCAAAAAACAACAGTTAAAAATTGGTGTATAGACTACTGAAAACAATACAATATAGTGACTCTTTTTGAGCAGCTTTGGGAAAACCAAGAGGCTGAGACAGAATCTAGGTGAGTCCTTCAGGAAGTGGTAGCAGTTGCAAAACAGTTCTGAATGATGAATTAGTTATACTTCACCATAATGCATAGCTCATGGTCCCAGTGGGGGAAGCAGAGATGTGGTTAACCAACAAGTCCATCTGAACAGTAAAAGCCACTGTTCCTTGGGCTTCTGCTCTGTGCCATGTTCTCCTGCATTCTCTCCAGATCTGTATTTCTGACCTGACATTATACATCCCTACTTGGATGTCCCACAAGCACCTAAGACTCAATCTGTCTAGAATGGAATGTGTCATCTTTACCACAAAACCAGCTATTTTTCTTTGTTCCTTATCTCAGAGAATGACACCACGATCCACTCAGATACCCAAGCACAAGACCTGGATGTTATCCTGCATACCTTATACGCTTATCTACCGCATCCAGCCTATCACCCACCTCTGTTGATATGACTTCTTTAATTTCTTAATGCTCAAATCTATTTCCTTCTCTTCATCCTCAGTGCCTCTACTTATATGAAGGCAACAATTGTTTCTGGATAACAAGAGATTCTTTTACCTCCCTCATCCTCATTCATCCTTTCCTGCAACCACAGTGATTTTCCAGAGTCCAAATCTAGTCTTGTTACTTCTTCCATTTAAGACTCTACAGTGACTCTCCATTGCTCTCAGGACAAAGCACTCAATGAATATTTGTTGAATGAATTATCTAATATTCAGAATAACTTTGGATTAGACATTCTTATTCCATTTTTCATATAAAGTCACTAATTGGTACAGAGTTTTTGTTTGGGATGATGGAAAAGCTTTGGTAATGGATGGTGGTGATTGTAGCACAACATTGGAATGTAATTAACACCACTGATTTATATATTTGAAAGTGGTTACAATGGGAAATTTTAGGTTGTATATATGTTACCAGAATAAAAAAAAATTTTAAACTGTAGAACCATGTAACACAAACAGTGAACCTTAATGTAAACCACGGGCTACAATTAATAGTATAATTATAATACTGTTTCATCAATTGTAACAAATATACTACACTAATGCAAAGTGTTAATAACAGGGAAAACTGCATGGTGGGGGTATATGTAGGAACTCTGTATTTTCTGCAGAATTTTTCTGTAAACTTACAATTTCTTTAATAAAAAAAAAGCTTGAAGGACTTTATCCCATGGTGAAAAGGTCAGGTTTGTCTGACTCCTGAGGCTGTGCTCTTTCTATATCACACTGCCTAATCTTTTTATTAGATTACAATCTTTTCATGTAGATGATGAAGAAAGACAGCTTTTTGCCTAGTGGGTTTCTGCCAGCCACACAAAAGGAAACAATCTCTGGTTCCAGTAACTCTGTAGTGATTGCTTTACAGTAGTATTTTGCAGTACTACTTGTGATTAAACAGAATCTTCAGTTAAGCAGAATTTGCTTTAAGAGCACAAAGGAAAGAAACAGTGTGAACTTTTAGACGAAATAGCCATATTTCAAAAAATAAGCTGATGCAACAGATTGAGTTAGATACTAGAGAAAAACATGTTCTTAGTCTTAATCCATTCTTGTAGGTGTGAGCCCATTGCAAATAGGACCTTGTGAAACATTAATTTTAGTTAAGGTGTGACCAATAGGTTGGGTTTAATCCTCCTGCTGGAGGTCTTACAGAAAATAGCCATGGAGAAGATCAAGAAGCAGGAATTCAATAGAAAGGAGAGGACATCACCATGTGACAGGGAAGCCAAAGAACCAAAGGATGACCAGATGGCCAGAACTCTATCAACCACTGGAGAAAGCAAGCCTTGTAGCTTCTGAATCCATGAGCTAATAAATTCCTATTAAGCCAACCTAAATGTGTTGTATTTGTCATAGCATCTGGGATAATAGGAGAGCTGATATCAGGAATTTTTAAGAGAAGTTTCCAAAATATAACTTGGAATCTTTATATATTGTTCCCTATCGTCTATATGCCTATTATACAGCGTGCATAATAATCATTGAATAGAACTCATGCCCAGAACAGCACTTGGCACATAACAGATATTCAATAAATATTTGCAAATGAATGAATTAGTGAATGGGAAAAGTAAACCTCTCAATATTCTAAGATCCAGAATCATATACCTATGATAGTCATATTTTTCCTACTAAGGCAATATAGAAAACTAATATATTTTAGCTATACAGGTCAAAGCAAAAATGGGTTTTCTTACCCTCAGTAAACTAGATAATTCATTCAATCAGAGCAACTTATTTCCCAAATATACTGGTAAAATAAGCATATGATCCTAGTTTTTAAAGTTTCTACCAAGCTTAACATATGCATATATCCATATATTTTGTTTTCAGCTTGAATTTAGCTATATGGAGGGAGAAGATTGATGTAGTTGAAATGAAAGTTTTGGGTTTATTTGTAGACTTTAAATATCAGTTTAAAATTTAAATTTTAAAATTTAAAATTCTATTGTACATTAATATTTCAGATACCCTCTTGGTCATCTTTTCCCTAACTCCACAGTTAAATACTTTGACTTTACATAAAAGGTGATAGATAAAAATATAACTGAGGATCAAATTTGCCGTATCAAAAAATGCATAATATCCTGATTTTCTGGGTGAAATGTGCAATAGATAATCCCAATAGCTAAGGAAAAGGTACTACTTGAATTACGTGTATCACACACTATATTTCTGTATCTTTATTTTCATTGTAAAAATAACATTTCCAATATGATTGTAGTATTTTAATACATAAAGCTCCAAATATGAAGATCTTAAATATGCACAACTTTAGAAAATTAAATCTCATCTGCCCCCTCTTTTGTAAAATCAGATCCTTATTTGTATTACTGTTTATGATGTCTGATATGCTTATAGGTCATGCAGTAAAATAGGACCAGAAAATAGAGGGAAAAAACAATATTGGGTTCCCATTGAACGAGGTTATAGTTTGGTTATGATACACTGATAGCTGGTACAATTACTGGCTATATACTTCTTGTTGATATATGTAGGGCTAATGTTTCACTGCTTCTAATTGAATCTGCATGGGAAATTTATTGGTGTCGCCGATATTAGCGGTTTCTGATGGAAATTAATTTCATCCTGAAGCCTGGATGAAGTTACTTTAGGAGTAAAAGTTTGGATACATTTTGTAAAAAATCGTTTGGAACCATGGCATATAATTGGCAAATTTGGAATATTCAGGCATAAGCGTGATAATTAGGTCAATATTAAATTATAAAGGCTGTAGATTTTCAGACCCCTTTTTGACAAGACTCAGGCTTCTGGGGAATCTGATTACAGCTGTTCTGGATGTCAGCCTTGGTTGGGGAAGCATAATACCTTTCTTTCTGTTTGGGGAGCGTTTTCTTCTCTGATTCTTGAATCCCATGGAGAACAGCCACAATTAACCTGTCTTAGAAGCACATCTTCACAACAGCTTTTATGAGAAGAGGAAGTGCTGCCCGCATTGGATATGTATGCAAATAAGCTTTTCTTTCTGTGCACAGCAGCACTACGGGCAGAGGAACCCATCTAGTGCCGCTTTCCCCTCGGTCCCTGAGGGTCGGGCTTCCTTCCTGCACTAAAGCGGGGGCTGGGGGGGTGGGGGTGGGAGGGGTGGGGGGAGGGTCTCCGAACCCACTCTATTTTTCTGCTCTGTTTTTGCACCCTTAGTGAAGTATGCAGTAGATCATACTCATTGTCTTTGCTGATGGGTTAGGCTTTGCCTTCCCAAGCATCTGACTTCTATGTATTTTTCGCAGGCTTCTAATGTATTTTTCACAAAACTCAACAGCTGCCTGTAACAGATAACAGCAAAGCACCAGGCCTTAGAGCAGTGCGGTCACTTCTTCCTTTCCAAGCTGCATTCTACTCCTTTCAGGTTCCTGTGAATTCTCAACTGCCAGAGTTCAAGGAAATCTGACCATGTTTTGACTCTAGTAGGGGCGAAAAGCAGGTTCAAAATTCAGAGTATTCATCTAATCATATATGAAAAAAAAAATCTCTAAACCTCTGTTTTAGAGGGTAAAGGAGGGAAGAGGTAGGAAATCCCCTCAATGTCTTTAACTAGAAAAAATCTAAATTGTTCATATGTCATCTGCATATTGACAAGGTAAATATAATGATGCAGGAGAAGAATTGGGCAGACATTTTTCCCATTAGATTACCAATGTTCCTAGCATCAAGTATAAGAGCACTGGACATAACCTACTTGATTTCACACTCACCACTGCATACTTAACTTTCACACACTACCCTACACCTTCTCAGGGTGCTTGGTGGTTATTGTGGATAGGGAGCCACACCTTTTCAATCAGATAAAACTAAAATATGACGATGAAGGGGAAAAACACCTTCTATTCATAAATCAATGCTTTAAAAATATATAAAAATCAAATACCTAAAATGGAAAAGGAATTTACTTAGTGAACTTCTTAATAAGTTTGTAACAATACAGTACGTATTAACTCATCTTTGATTGGGTTAAAATCTTCTGAAGCATCTAAGCTAACACAAGATTTAACTGATTTTTATCATACCTACACTGAAAACAACACAGGTTTCAGGTAAATTACTTTGTCAGTTATTTTGCCTAGCCTAATAAGACTTCACTTGTGCAGTGAACAACATACATAAACATTTTTAGTGGTCCAACAAGTCCCTTATATCCTTTTGATACCCTTAGATTACTCCTATATTTCCACCAAAGGAAATTCCCTCTTTTCTAGCCTCACCACGAATGCATATGCCAAGTCCTTATAACTGCTTTTTTATACTCTTCTGGGAAAGCTTCTAATGATCTGGCTGCCTCTTGTCCACTGTCTCCATTGCTGCTGATAGCGTTGCCTTTTCAGATGCAGCACTGATGATTTCACTCTTCTGCTTAGAAAACTTTGACGGTTCAGAGCTAATTAGAACAGGTTACAGTTGTGTCAAGATACTGCTCATTAAAGCTCTCAAGCTATCTGAGTAGGGGAAAATAGCAAAAACCCAATTTCATTGCCTCTAACCTCAAGCAGATTTTTTTGGTGACCCCACTGCACTAACCTAATAATATCACTTTTTACTTGGGCCACCAGATGAAGGATTTGGAAACACTACTCTAAGGAAAAGTGTTCTGAGACCTGAGAACACTTGGGAGAGCGATGCATAGGCTTGATCTTTCATAAATTTCTGAGGAATCAGTCCACAGAAATGATCTATTCTTAAAAGAGGCTATGAAATTAAAAAAAAAGATTAAAAACTACTGCTCTATAACATTCATTGACCTTAACTATCTGTTCTATACTATTACAACCTCGAAACAACCATTCTTCCCCAGACACTATACATTCCAGCCACGGCAGGTTACTTCATCAAGGTTCTCTCAGCCCCATCCTCCTGCAGCGTTATCTGCCTTGCCTCCTTCTTCTTACCTTCTGCTTCAGCGGTGATGAATTGTTGGCAACTCTTTGAAATATACGTTCACGGTTCAGAGCTCTGTCACATACTGTCAGTCTGGAATGCTCTTACAACCCGCCTGGTGAACTCCTCTGTCTCCATCAAGCCCCAACTCAAGTCCCGCTCATAGGTTTCCTCCTTACATCCTAGAAGAATTCATTGCTCTTACTTTTATGGTACCACCTTTCTTTACATTAATATTGATATTACTGAACTCATTTCGCTTTATTCTAATGAGTTCAATGTATTTTTTTCTCTCCGCTAGACTTTATGCTACTTCAAAGCAGAATCCTAATTTATCCAGCTTTATATATTCAGCATATTACTTTTAGTTGGTGTTTAACATGTTTGTTCGTTAACTGTTCTTCTATCCTCTTCTCCATCGGGGAAACTGATTTAATCCTTGAAGATCTGGTTAAAATATCACCAGTGAAAAACCTCCTGACTTCCCCAGATCGGAAAGAACTCTCCCCTCTATGACATATGATATTTCATGCTGAAGTCTTCCATATCATTTTCTCTTGCCCTTCTCTGATGTAAAGAATTAAGTGCCTTAAGTTTGCAGGCTCAGCCCTGAACAGTTCCCGGGCTTTATCCTGACTAAGGAAGCAATGCAGGAGTGGCTCAGATCCACCAACTCTTACAAAGATAACAATGCCCTGATATCTTTACTGGCCAGCCCCTCTCCTTAGGACCTGAATCATTTCCTGCATGTTTACTTATCTGGGAAGCCTATTCGAAGTGAGAGAATCTCATGGGAATCCTAACAATACACCTTCGGCCTCTTAGTATTCCAACCCCACCCAGATATCACATTTTGAACAGTTTGCCACTCTGCTGAGAAACACAGACCTTACAGCCAGATTAGTTTGCTGACCAGTGTCAGCCTGGTCCGCCTTCTGCTAAGTCCCTTTCTGGAAAAGTCTGAAGCTAAGTGTCTAGTGACAAAGTTGAATAACCACTTACTTATGTAGATTGCCATTCAATAGATTGCAGGTCCCCTAATGTTTAAAAAGGGAATTTTGTTTAGTGCAATTACTTTTCCAGAGTGGGCAATCAACACGAATTAATGGACCAATGAACACCCAGTTTAGAAATATAAATATATGTGAGTATATATTATATACATATATATGTAGGCATAATAAACTTTATAAGTTTGTTTTTGTTATCATTGGGGTTGGTCAATTCACATGCCTTCTGGAATCAGGCAGGTGGCATACTGAGAGAGGTCAGAAGATATGATACAATAGGACAGTGAACATATCCTATCTTTAGGGAGCAGCTGCTGCTTGGCTCCAGCCATGTCTTGTGAGGTGAGACCATGGTCCAGGGTCTCCAGATCTGCTGTTTTTTCAAGAGACGCTGGACACCCAGATTTTTGTGTGAACTTTTTGATATTGTGGCGAGAAGGAATCTGGTTCATGTCCAGTGTGGTATAAAAAACAATTTATCATGTAGCTAGGTCAGATATTAGGAAAAGTGGAAAATACAGGACAGTTTTGACTTTCAGGCTAGTTCAATGTCAATCTTTTGAAAGGAGGGGCATCAGCAGAATTTCCAAGTACAGGGTTATGATGGAAACCAGTTAGGTTCTTTTCATTCTTGTTCTCTTCAGCCTCTCATATGCCATTTCCAGAGGAAGAAGATCCAGGGATCCCCAGCCTGGTGGAATCAGTAGCCTTGGATAGATAATTTGGCATGGTGGCTGAACAATAAGGATGGTATAGTAAGATCATTAGGATAACCGATGTCTTCACTATCTTCTGCTAGTGGCTTGTGAGAAGGAGAGTCTACTGCAATCGGGGCTCAATAAATATTTGTTGGATGCATGAATAAATGAATTAACTCATTTGTTGTTCTATACTTACGGAAATTTTAGAGTGAGTTCAATGCGTTTTCAGTTCAATTGTTCTTTAGTTCAGTATCATAAAGATATTTGATAAATATATGATGACTACAGGGTTTATTTTAAATTTACTTCAGAGAAATTCTCTTTTTAGTGCATCACTTTGTATCAGCTGTTGTTAAAAGTGAATTATTCTTGGGTGGGCAACCGTGGTTCCGTGGCAGAGTTCTCACCTGCCGTGCCGGTGACCCAGGTTCGATTCCCAGTGCATACCATGTTAAAAAAAAAGTGGATTATTCTTATTGGTGAGTTGCTTTTCTTCTTTATAATGTATTTTTGGTCAGGCTGTTTTGTGGCTTTACCCCACTCCTTCTCAAATCAGTTGCTCTACTTTCTACATATGTGTACAACCATTAAAACGCGTGTGTGTCTGTGCATGTGAGAAGATACCAAGATAGCCCAAATATTGAAACAGATAGCACAAATTAATATTAATATTCATCTCTTTGCAAACCACAAATTGTCTTTAGAAAGTCCTGTTGCTCCAAGGACATTTTGTTCTACTCTATCTGCTTTTAAATGTTGTTGTGAGTGTGGCAATTCTAATAGCATGGGCCTTATACACTGAGATTTGTTCATCAGAACAAAAGTAATGTTTCTAACTTTTAGAAGAATATGAGGGGAAAAAGTATGATATCTATCTCTCTTTTCTAATCCCATTGCCTTCACTCCACCTAAGTCCCGTATAACTTCTTGTCTTGATTATTATGTTGGTTTCCTTTTACTACTTTAACTTTTCTCTCATGAGTCTACCAGATTGATTTTCTAAAATATCATCCATTTTTAGTAGATTAATTTACTTCCTATTTCACAAAGGTTATCAGGCATGAATGCTCTTAACTTCCTGCCCTTCCCCCCATTTCTACAAACATATCTGCATCTGTGGGAACCTTCCTTTCTTTCCCAGAGGGAAAGGGTTTACACCACTGCTGCATATCCAGCCATCTGAGCTCTGGATCTTATTTCCTCCTACCTCCTCCATGATCTAGACCCTTCAGTTGTCTCTTTTCTTTCTTGTGTCTTTAGCTTCTTTCTCTCCTTACCAACTTCTCTTAACCCCATAACAAGCTCAAGTCATTCCCACCTTTAAAAAAAGTGTATACCCCAAGCTACTACTCTGAATTTCTCCTTCTACTCACTCCCAAGCTTCTTGGGAAAGACTCTGCTTTCTTTGCTTTCTACACTTTCTGCCCTGCCCTACTAGCTCCTGCCCCCACTTCTCTACTGAACCTGCTCTATAAATGTTACTTGTGGCTGCTTAGATGCTAAATTTAGTTGGCAGTTCTCACTGTTTACTTATCCAGTCTGCCCGCAACTTTTAACCCTATTGACTAAAATCTTTCTTTCCCTGGTTTCCATGGAATATTTTCCCTAATTCTATAATCATTCTTCCTCATTTTTCTTCTACACACCCTTAGCTGCTAGTACATCCCAATGATATGTCCTTTGTAGTTCCTTCTTATCCTACATTCAGAGGGTGTTTCCAGGTGATGCCATCACCATATACAGAAGACTTCAAAATCCCTCCCTCTGCACCGGCTTTCTCCTTTACTAGACTCAGTTGCATGCAGGGCACGGTCATCTGGATGTGCAGCATAACTTTTCATGGTTTTCTTTCCCCAGTGCTTATCCATCCTCCTGTTTTTCATATCTCAGTGTATGGCAGTACCATCTTTCAATTGCCCATACCAGAAACTTGGAAAAGACCCCATGTTCTTCACTCTCCTGTATACCTAATTCAATTTGGCATGAAGTCCTGGGCATTTTACTAAAGAATCTTTGAACCTGTTTCCCTTATTCATCTCTCCTGCTACAGGCCTGGTTTTGGCACCCATCAATGTTTACCTGAACTATTACAGTAACTTCCTCACAATCTCCCTCCCTATACATCCCTCCTGAAGTTCTATTCAATCTAGTGAAGGAGTAATCTTTCTAAAATGAAAATTTTATCTTCTCACTCCCTTGTCCACAACTCTTCAGGGCATCTCTAGCACCTGTAGAAGTGATTGCAAAGTTCAGTCATCTATGTGCCAGCTTTCTGACTTTTGCCACATGTACTTACCATCCATACTATTTTCAATCAACTTCCCTTTTCTGACTTAAATGTTTTCATTCATTCAACAGTTCTCATTGAATGTGTACAATGAGTAGAATTCTATTCAAGAATATGAAGAAAATAAACAAGAAAAACATCAGATTGTGATAAATGCTATTCAGAGATTTAAAGTAGGGTGATGAAATGGAGAAGCTCCTTTTGAGTAAGTGATAAGGAAAGGACTTTTGCAGGAGATAATATTCAAGATGAATTCCAAATGATAATGAGCCATTCACCATCAGGGGAAGAATATTCTAGGACTCTTTTTGACATCTAGGGAGAGATATCCCTTAAGAAGTTGGGTCTAGCACTAAAATTAACAAGTGGTAGGTATTCAAGATAGACCATCACCAAAGTGGAACTTTTCCTTGATTATCCAGAAAAAAAGAACAGTAAAAGAAATAATTTAACATGTGAGCAAAAATTATTTAATTATGCATCTAAATGGACCATTTTGGGAAATAATGACTGTCATGGCAGGTTCAGGCGTCAACTTGGCCATGTGGTGGTGCCGGTTATCTGGTCAGGCAAGTGCTGGCCTGTCTGTTGCTATGAGGACATTTCATGGACTTAAATCATGATCCTGTTGGCATCATCCACAACTGATTGCATTTGCAATCAGCTAAGGGGAGTGTCTTCTGCACTGAGTGACACTTAATCTAATCACCGGAAGGCTTTTAGGGAGGACTCAGAAGAGACAATCACTCTTCCTGCTTCAACCAGTGAGCCTCTCCTGAAAGTTCATTGAGGACCTTCATTGGAGCTGCCAGCTTGTGGCCTGCCCTACAGACCTTGGACTCTACATCCCCATGGTTACATGAGACACTTTCATAAATTTTATATTTACAGATATCTTCTGCTGATTCTGTTTCTCTAGAGAATCTTAGCTAATACAATGACCTACAGGAAAAAAAATCTAAACTTTCTAGAGTGGCATGCAGACTTATTGACCTGTGACTCCTGACCCCATCCTCTCTGCCATTTCATCTCATTTTACTCCTTGATAATGATTTAAAAATATCAAATAGTTTTGCTGTCTCTTATATACCAACCTTACTTGCATCTTTTCCCATTGTGATCCCTCTGATTGAATTGTTTCTCTGATTTGTCCATTGGGGCAATTTATTTTTTGAGTTTCAGTTCCCATTCTCCTCTGAGTTTTCCTTGACTGCTCCCCAGTCAGATTTAGTGATTACATGACCATATAATATAGTGATTGCTCACATTTTACAGCTTAAGAAAATTCAGAACAAAGAGGTTAAATTGCTTACTCAATATCACATAGATGATACAGGGCAAAGCCAAGATTTGAATATAGGTCTCTCAGACATCAAACCTGTGCCCATTTTACTAACTAATCACATTTGTGTCAAGCCATTTCTTTTCCTCCTATTATTCCTATATCTTGGGCATATCTTCTTTAAATCATTTATTACAATATATATAATGTGATAAATGATTTAAAGAAGATATGCCCAAGATATATATATATATATATATATATATATATTTTTTTTTTTTCTTTCTTTTTTTCATGGGCAGGCACCAGGAAGTGAACCTGGGTCTCTGGCATGGCAGGCAAGAACTCTGCCACTGAGTCACTGTGGCCTGCCCCATCACATTATATTTTGATTATCTGTTTGCATGTCAGCGTTCCCAGTTGATGGTGAACTCTTTGAGGTCAAGGATTTTGTCTTTTCGTTATATATATAAATGATGCTTAAAAGTATTTATTGGGAAAAAGGAAAATCCAACAGGTGTCTGGGCTCAAGTATACTGTCTAAATTAAAGATACATTCCCCTTTAAGCTCCAACATTTAGTAGTTGTGTAAGTTTGGCAAGTTACTTCACCCTTTTGAGCCTCGGTTTCTTCGTTTGTAAAGTGTATCTCATTTAATTCCAATTATAAGGCAATAGATACAGGCCACTTCTGATTTGTCAATGCAAAAGAGCAGAGAACGAACAATTTAAAGGATTGTTAGACAAATAAACTCTTTTTTATGTGATATAACCCAAAAAGATTCTCATTCTCAAAAGATCAAGCCAGGTACAAATGTCCAATTTGCGGTCTAGACTAAACATAGTCCATGGCATGTTTTGATTAGGAGCTCATATATGAACTTGGAGTCAGTGACTTGGGAATTGAGAAACTGAATAAGAGGTTGCTTGAAATGGCAAATTGTATCCAGCCACAGGAACACAATTTTCTATTTAATTACTCAAAGATTAAAATAAGAGGAAACATATTATTTTAGATAACATGATTTGGACCTTAGGAACTTTGATTCAGATGTTTTCCAACAAGCTTTAAAATGTTTTTAGTGCGGTGTTTCTTTTCAACATGCCCTCATTTGGGACAATTTTTTTGTATACTGGCATTTGCTTTCTTTTGAAATAATGTTGCCCATACATAAAACAACAGTTTTTTAACTTTCTTAAGGAAGATGGCATTATATTAAGAATCCTATGAAACTTACTTTGTTAAAGTAAGTTGTCAGTGGTGAGCTTCAAATCATTTTTTAAGAACATCTGGAAATTTAAGACAGAAATTTCATTTTATTAATAATGAAAATTCATCACATTTTCCAAAAGTTGAGATGTCCTGCTTTAGAGTTCCAGGAGGATTTGTTTTTTCCTCAATGATACAAGGGGGTGTGGATTAATTAAGCAAGTGGTCTCTTGCCTGAAAGGTGCCACAAACCCATTCTAAAAGACAGTTGGGACTTTGAACTATTTCAAAGGGACTTTGAAACCCTTGGGTGAAGAAAAGAGATGGAATATTTATAACCATGAGTGATCCAGCTGCATTGTCTGTCCCTCTAGTGACTGCAGAGATTTTTCCCTCACAAACAGTGTATGCCTCCAGAAATTCTGCCATATACTGTGAATTTCCCAGCTGGAACAGGACCTTTCCCCCTTTTACTAAAGGGAAATTAACTCAATGCACCCCAAACCAAAATAGGACTATAACTAGGCAAAACAGTATAAAAATGCATTCTTAAAGTAATTATGAAGAAATGCAAAAGCTGAATCAAAGAGGGAAGCAGCTCAAGTTTAGAACTAAGCCTTTGGGACTTCTATCAGTCAGGAAAATACGTGTATTATTAAGTGCCAAAGTAAATACAGCATGCAAGCCCCAAACTGCTTATCTGTGTGGTTTCCATAGTGTCAATATATATGCAAAGTTGGTCTGGCTGCACCGAGAGCCATTATAGGTCACTGAAGTATAAACAAAAGTCAAACTGTGTGAACCTTTGGCAAGCAAGGGCCACATTTCCTGGATATTTTCTCAGTTCTAGACAAGTGAGCGAGAGGTGGCAGTAATGCTCTTTACCCTTCTCTTTTTCTCTTTCTTTCTTTCTCAATTGTGAATTAAAGCATTATTTTCTCTCAGTTTCAGGAGATAGAGTTCAAATTTACAGTGAAAGGTTACCAATGAAAAAGGTGACCTGTTAATTTTAATACATATTTCATGTATAATTGCACCATAGTAAAAGTGAGAGCTTTTTCTTTTGAAACTGACTTGATTTGCCAATTTTCCTCCTCATTTAAAACAAAATAGCTTCAGACTAATAAATATTCCCGGAATATCCAAATACCCATTGAAGTAACACAAGGGAATTAGATTGCCAGAAATAGCACTTCCCACTTTTTTTTTAGTTGTGCTACAGTTTTGGAGTTCGGGAGGCAGCTGAAAAGTTAGGTGGATATGGGTGACAAATTATATCAGTTTAAAAGTAATTACATTCGGTTGGATGAATTTGCCTTCGTATTAAGAGCTTCAAAAGCAGCTGTGCATTGGAGATAATTGTGAGTAGTTGTTTTTTTTTTTTGAGCACAAAAGTGTGAAAATGAGAAGCTATGAGTCAATTCTACTAGCATTTATTGAGTGATTACTATATGCAGAGCACTTTGCTAGGTTTCAAGTTATTTAAGGCTCACATGTATTGAGTAACTTTCCCCAAGGTCTCACAGCTAATAAATAACAGAACATTGGCCTTTGTGATTCTAAAGTCCATGTTTCTAACCCATTTTCTATGTTACCTCTCAATTACATTTGTTAATCAGGCATTGTAAGTCCTGCTTTATATGTCCCTATATCTAGGCTTCCCCCATCACACCTGACTCTCAGCCCAGATACTTTAGAACAGCTCCCCTTCCATCAGTCTGTTCCTATGAACAAAAACAGCCCATATGCCTTCTTAACTGATCCTAAGTTCCATGAACCTGCTACTGTTGCTATCTGATTGCTTTTGCTATAATTAATACTACTACTATTATACTACCACTATTACCAATAATCATGGTTGCTAATATTCATTGAGTACTTACTGTATGACTAGAATTATGCTAGGAATTTTGTAAGCCTTATTTCATGTAATACTTTCAGTGAAGGTATGTAGTCTGGAGAGATACTGCCTGTTCTAGTTTGCCAGCTGCCGGAGTGCAATATATCAGAAACAGAATGGCTTTTCCAAAGGGGAATTTAATAAGTTGCTAGTTTATAGTTCTAAGACCGAGGAGATGTCCAATTAAAACAAGTCTATAGAAATGTCCAATCAAAGGCATCCAGGGAAAGATACCTTGGTTCAAGAAGGATATTCAGGGTTTCTCTCTCATCTGGAAAGGCACATGGCGAACATAGTCACAGTTTCTCTCTCGGCCAGAAGGGCACATGGTGAGCAAGGTGTCATCTGCTTCTTTCTCTCCTGGCTTCCTGTTTCATGAAGCGTCCCAGGAGGCATTTTCCTTCTTCATCTCCAAAGGGGGGGAAGGTGCTTGTGGGCTTTCTGCTCTCATGGCTAAGCCATTCTTCTCTGCTCTCTCTGAATCTCCCATTCTCCAAAATGTTTCCTCTTTTATAGGACTCTAGTAAATCAAGACCCACCCGAAGGGGTGGAGACATGTCATCACCTAATCCAGTTTAACAGCCACTCTTGATTAAATCACATCTCCAGGGAGATGATCTAATTACAGTTTCAAGCATACAGCATTGAATAGGAATTAGGAGAAACGGCTGCCTTTACAAAATTGGATTAGGATTAAAACATGGCTTTTCTAGGGTACATGCATCATTTCAAACCAGCACACTGCCTGTGGTTAGATTCCTTTATTCATTAGCTTCGTGACTGTGAGCAAGTTATTTAACCTTCCATCTATACAATGAAAACAATAAAAGTGTGTATCTAAGACAGTTGTTGGGAAAATCAAATAACGATTTAGAGAAATGGCTGCTATACTTAATAAATATCAGCTATATTAGTATTAATACAATATTATTTATAGTTTCAACTATATTTAACATCGTAGCTAGGTGCATGCAGACCACTTATCAGGGCTTTTTTGCCTTTGATAACCATTTCTTATTCCAGTTTCTTGTGCAGAATTGATGCCCTATTTTGAACCCCAATCCAATTGGCTGGATCTTTAGCATCCTGTGCTCTAATCCTGTATCCTGAATCTTCTTTCCTATATCATGAGCTGCTGGCTTGGATGCTGTATGTCACTCACTTCCACTGGATCCCTAATGCTCTAACCAATTTTCAGTATCTCAGTTGTTGCCTTATCCCAGGCAGATTAGATCCTTTAGGCTCTGTCTTTGATAAAGCTCCAATTCAACATACTCCTTTGTTAACTGCAGTTTGGACTACTGAGTGGTTCCTTTGTCCTGCCCAAACTCTGCCTTATGCCCAGTCCTTTCCAGTTATCTTTGAATTCCCAGCACATCTTGAGATCAAACTCATCCAGTATAGAACATACAGTAGTACAGTGATGAGGGGCTCAAAGATGAGAAGACACAGTCCTGTGTGAAAGAAACTAATAATCTATTTAAATAGAAGATACATCAGGTATAACTTACACACCACCTCAGATCCCATTTGCCTTGCATGCCTCCTGGGCCATCAGCTCCTCCTTAGAAGCTTTTGTGGGACACCTACTCTATATAGTCTCCAGTGACTCTGTTACTTACGGGCTCATATGAAACACTGCACCACAGGGTGTGGAATTTGGCTCCCTAATCAACCAGATATCAAACCCAGGAGGTGCAGGAGGATTAATTCCCTGTGGGATTAACTTGAAACAATAGAAGCCAGGAGACTTGAAAGAGCCAAACAGATCAAGTCTCTCATAATTCTCCTACCTAACTGCTCCCAGGCATAGTTTCCAGTGTACCCAAACAGATGAATCTGGCAAGTGATCATCTCTGTGTCTTCATGGCTTACAAAGCAGTGGCTAGCCTGGGAACCTTGCACTGCTTCCCATCTGTCTTCATTTGCCAGGCCTGCCTTAACAAAATATCACGGACAAGTTGGCTTAAACAATAGAAATTTATTGTTTCACAGTTCAGGAGGCTGGAAGTCTGAAATTAAGGTGTTGGCAGGACCATGCTTCCTCTGAATTCTGTAGGCTTCTGCTAGTCACTTGCTAAAATCCATGATGTTCCTTGGCTGTGGCATAACTCAATCTATGCCTCCATTACATGGCCATCTCTCACTCCATCTGTGTACAATTTCCTCTACTTATAAAAACACCAGTAATATTGGTTTAGGGACCACTCTAATTCAGGTTGGCATCATCTTAAAAAATAATGTCTTCAAGGATCCTATTTTCAATAAGTTGGAATCACATTCATAGGAATGGAGGTTAGGACTTGAATATATTTTAGAGGCAACAATTAAATCCATAACACCATCTGTGGTACTTTAGAGTATGTATCCCATAAAAATATTTCCTTAAACATAATCCATTCTATTTTGAAAAGGAACCAAACAGAGCTCAAGACCACAGTATCAGCAATTTGAGATTCCCTAGAGGGGTTCAACAACAAATTAGAGCTGGCAGAAGAAAGAATCAGAGAACTTGACAATGAGGCTATTGAAATCATTCAGTCTGAAGCACAGGAAGGAGAAACAATGAAGAAAAGTGAACAGAGCCTTTGATTGTTTGGAGCTGTATGTACCCCAGAAAGATACATTCTTAATCATTTTTCCCATTCCTGTGGGTATGAACCCATGGTAAATAGGAGTTTTTGATAAAGCTACTTCACTTAAGTTACCTCAATTGAATCAAGATGGGTCTTAATCCTAATATTGGAGACTTTTATAAGCAGATGAAATTCAAGCACATGGAAGGAAAGCCAAGGGAAGGAGGTATAAGTCAATGGAACCCAGTAAGACTGGAAGAGACTCTCATGTGGATTTCCATGTGACGGAAAAGCCAAGGATCAAGGATTGCTGGCAGCCAGCCCCAGAACACTATAGTCTTCTGGGAGAAAACATCACCTTGATGATGTCTTGATTTCAGACTTCTCCCAGCCTCAAAACTGTGAGCTAATAATTCCTATTGTTTAAGCCAACCCAATGCATGGTCTTTGTTTTAGCTGCTAGAAAGCTGAACACCATCCCTTCTTGTTTCACCTCCTTCTACCCTCACTCTCATTGTCCTGGACTTGTAACTTGGATCAAAGCATGATCATTTAATCCATGCTCTGCTCTCCAGGGAATTCAGGTTAAGATAAATATGGACAGAACTTTTAAGTATATTCTGATAAGTGCTTTAATAGAATTATTAAAAGTACTTTGGAAACGGAGAGGAGGAGAGGAGATTAATTTAATTGAGGTGGTCCTTGAATGCTAATGATATCTAACATCTATTGACTTCTTTCTCACTGCCAGTCGCTGTCCTAGTATCATTTTATGTATTGTGGTTTCCCGCATTTTACACATGAGTAAACTGAAGCATAACAAGGTCCAATAACTTATTCATACCTTACCAGCAGAGAAGTCAAGATTCATATCCTACTCTAAAGTCCATGCTCTTAGTCATTATTTTATTGAATAATTTTGCAAAAATGCAATGAGGGGAGAGGATCAAGGTGAATGGACTCCAGAACTCTAAAATTTGAGACTATTGAATAAATGAATGAAAAGGCAATATTGGCTTAAGAGAAGGGAAGAAGTGGAATAGGGAGGGATTTTTATGTACCCTGGTGTCTTTTATGGTCATTTCTCTCCACACAAACCTCTTTTGCTTGCTGTATGCTTTGCCCGACCAATATACGCAGCACCCTAATGTAACTAAAATAGCTTTATCCTCAGGGTGAGCACTCAATCCGATTTACATCTTGCCAAGTCAGTTTTGCCTAAAAGAAAAAAAAAAAACTTTGTGAATAAATCTTTTCATTTCACAGAGATAAAGAGCTGAAAAATACAAATATCTCAATCAGTTTTAGCTATAATGGTGATATCAATTTTTTTTCCTCTTTTGATGGAAGAAGGGACTAAGAAGACGGTAGGCTTTTGGAATGTCACCAAGAGGAACAGAGAACTCTGGAGTCAGGGAAGGTGATTTTATTTAATTATACGATTTATTTGAGGTTTATCTTTTTCTGAAAACAAGCAAAAGAAAACCTGGGCATAGCAGTCCTGTGGATGCATTCCATATCACGTTGGAATCCTATGATCAGATAATAAGCTTAGGCAGTGATCTAGTCCATGATAAAATATTTATTTAGGAAGGATAGAATTCTATGTAGAGTGTCAACTTTGTTAAACTATGGAGTTGTAATCAGATGATTAACACTGATGGGCATTTTGAAACTGGAAGAAGATTACAGTTCAACTTTTGTTGCAATAAATGTCATTGCAGGAAAATTCTCAATAGAAGAAAACAGTTTTTGAGTCCAATGTTGGAAAGATAGCCCACTTAGTTAAAATCATATTTGGTACACTTTATCAATCAAATATGGATAAGATTACAGAGTTCATTTCAGAAGACATAGTCTTTCAGAAGACACCAGTGAGGAAGTTACAGAGGAAGTGGCAAAATTTGAAGTAAGAAAAGAATTACAGTCCTATGAAGTGACCAAGCCTGGCTTTTAAAATCAATTTTCCCATATGTGCTAAAAATCTTAATTTCCCTCAACTTTGTTCAGTCCCCTGTATGTGGTAGATGTTCCTAATTGTATCACCATTTTGACCAAGACCAGCAACACATTAGTGCTTTGCCCAAATCTATGCATGAGGAAGCTATTTAATGTCATAATAATTCCTGCCTTAATAAATGCTTTTAGTTACATCCTAATTCCTAAACATTTGAATATTTGCTTTATTAAATTTTGTTATATGAGTGTTTTCCAAGAAACAAGAGGAAGCCATTTCATGACAGTGAAAAGCTCCCTGAAGTCCCATAAGCTAATTGAAGTGGATTAGATTAGACTCAGTAGCAATGAGATTAATATTTAATATCAGATAACTAGTTTTCTGTTGTCTTCTGGTGTATTTTCCACAGTTAATTGGAACTCTTTTTTTTTTATTATTTTAGTAACATAATGATGTTCTATTGCTGCCATAAAAATTGTCATATATTTGTCAGCTTCAGACAACACAAATTTATTATCTAACATTGCTATAAGTCAGAAGTCCGGTACAGATCTCAACAGGTTAAGTCAAGGTATCAGCAGGGCTGCATTGCTTTCTGTTGGCTCTAGAGCAAAACCTGTTTCCTTGCTCATTAGGAGTTGGCAGAATTCATGTGGTTGTAGGACTGAGGTGCCTGTTTTCATCCTAGATATTAGATGAGGTCATTCTCAGTTTCTGGAGGCCATTGTATTCCTTGGCTCATAACTTTCTTCCTCCATCTTAAAGACAACAATGGTGGAGCAGGCTTTGTCATGGCTCTCTCTGACCACAGCTGCAAAAGGTTCTCTGCTTTTAAACGAATGTCATCAGGTTGGGCCCACCTGGTTTATCAAGGGTACTCTGGATGGATAGCTTCCCTAAGGTCTGTAATCTTAATCACATCTCAAAGTTTTACCTTTTACCCTGTAAGGTATTATAATCACAGGTTCTTGGAATAGGTCTTTGGGAGACCATTATTCTGCTTACCACACACAGGAAGGCACATGTAGGAGGAGGGGGGAGGGGGGCTAAGGGAGGGAAGGAGGAAGGGAGGAAGATAATGCTCTGGGAGAGACCTATACTTTACACATGGTTCTTTCAGCAAAATCTCTCCTCAAATATACCTCCTGTGTATGGTTTATAAC
Source organism: Tamandua tetradactyla (assembly GCF_023851605.1). Classification (NCBI taxonomy): domain Eukaryota; kingdom Metazoa; phylum Chordata; class Mammalia; order Pilosa; family Myrmecophagidae; genus Tamandua; species Tamandua tetradactyla. Next base: position 21,774,759 of record NC_135337.1, on the reverse strand, counting down.
CCTTGAAATGGCATACTGGTTTACCGTGCATAACTAAAGCTAATTGAAGAAAGCAACCATCAGGTAGCATGGTTTACTGGCTGTGTTTTTCTGTTGTTAGAAGGTCTCTTGGCCTCTCCTGATTGGTGCATTATGTCAATGAGCTGGAGAGCCTCCTGGCTTCCTGACCTCATGGTCTAATACCTGGATTCTATGACCTGCCCTAAATGTTTAAATTGAACTAGAGCAAGCTATAGTTTACTGGAGAATCTACTCCAAACCTTGGACTATCATACCAGTGGGATAGCCAGGCTCCAGACCTCTCAAGGGGCTCAGAGTTACTTTTAGTTGGGTTTCAATGACCTGATTTAATCCAGATATTTCTAACTCAGACTGCCCTGATGTTCATTTTTCGCTTGAGTCTAGAATATTGATTTAAGTTACTGGACAATTGCAGTAACCTTATAACTCATCTCCCTGCTTCCAGTCTCTCTCTACTAGAATGCATCCTCCATGTTATAAGGACAGTGGAGATTCTCAACTTCTTATTTTCCCTAACATACTCAAGGGATCAAATAAACTTCTTTGAGTACCAGGGTCCAATAATGGAAACTATTCTCAACATGAGGTTCTGCTAAGTTTGAAAAAGAACTTTAAAATGATTCTGAACTCTGTATTACATGATTCTCAAATGATTTTGCAACTTCCCTTTTACATATTTTATGGGAGCATATGCTCAAAATAATAAATTATTATTATAACACTTATATGATATTTACTGTATGCCAAGCATTGTTCTTACTAATTTATATGTATTAACTTATTTAATTTTTATAACAGCCTTTGAGATCATTGTTATTATTAAACCCATTTTAAAGATAAGGGAAATGTGATTCAATGAATTGCCTATAGTCATGCCTGTAGTCACAGCTACTAAGTGACAGAACTGTAATTTGAACTCAGATTCCACACTCTTAACCACTAAGCCAAATATAGCACATTCTGTTAAGAATCACTGCACTAGAATTATCTGTTTTGCTAGAAAACAAATATTTTCAAGTTGCTGCCTTTCAAAGCTTCCAATTAAAAAAATTTAGCATAGCAGTCAAGGCTCTTTCATTCTCCATCTATAGCCTCAACATTGACCCTAACTATCTCCTCCTAGTATCTTACCTGTATTAGTTTCCTAGCAAAATATCATAAACTAGGTGGCTTGAAATAACAAAAATTTATTCTCTCACAGTTCTGGAGGCTAAAAGTCTTCAGTCACAGCGTGAGCAGGTCTGTGCTAGTCCTGAAGGCTTTAGAAGAGGATCCTTCCTTGGTTCCTCTTTGCTTCTAGTAAAGGCAGGCAATCCTTCGCATTCCTTGGCTTTTGGAATCACTCCAATTCCTGCCTTTGTTGTCACATGGCCTAACCCCTTGTGTGTGTGTGTGAGTGTGTGTGTGTCTTTAAATCTCCCTGTCCTTATAAAGACACCAGACATTAGATTTAGGACTTGCCCTAATCTAGTTTGACTTCATCTTAACTTAACATCTCTAAAGACCTTATTTCCAGATAAGGTCACATTCTGAAGTTCTGTGTAGACATGGATTTGATGTGGGGGGATGCTATTCAACCACTCTACCACCACATTTGCTTTCCTTCAGTAAACATGTAAGTGCCTACACTGAGCTAGGCCCTGTGCTGGATAGAATGGATGTAAAGATCCTAGGCACTAGCAGGGAAATAAAAATATAATTATTATAATAAATTGGGAATTAATTTATTGAGTCTTTCTATGTGTCAGCCACTATGCTAGACCCTTCACACACTTTGGATTTACCCCGTACACACACTGTGGGTACAGATCGTCCTCTCCCCATTTGGCAGATATAGAAACTAAAGTTCAGAGTGGTTAAGAAATTAGACCAGGGACACACAGCTGGGATAACAGGCTTGCCCAAAGCTCATGGCCCATAACCAGTGGCTTTCAACTTTTTCTTTCTCCCTAAGGAACTTTTTGTTGAAATGCAAATAAGTCAAATAGATACAAACAGAACTTCTCTAATTAATCAGAATGCGAGGCCCAGAGCTATGACCTTTCTCCACCGTGGGGTCTCTGAAGGGACTTCACAGACCTCCACTTGAAACATTTGCACATGACAATGCTGCTTTTCTCTGGTTTTGTCTTTAAAACAGTGCTTGGTGTGCTGTAGTGGAGTCTGTGAAAGTGCTTTGGGGAGGGAAAAAAAGGAACTAGGACTTGACCTTTGTAAAAGTGAAGGACTTGGTAGAGAAGAAGTTACATTTGCTCTGGGCCTTACAGGATGGGTGGGGATTTTCCAGCAGGAAAATGAGTTGAGAACCTGTAAAGCAGACCATAGCACAGACCCAACAAACAGCCTAAGCACCCTGAACACGGTCGGCTTTCTCATACCACACTGACTTTGAAAGCAAAATGTGGTGGGGTGGAAAGACCCTGGACTAAACGCCTGGAACTGGAGCTAACCACATGGGGCTAGCCTTTTCAAGGCCAGGCTCCAGTCTTCTCATTTGTAAATGAAGAGGATTTCACTCATGACTTCTAAAGACCCTTTCAAGCTCCAAGAATCGTCATTCTAAAATTCAGGAACGGTATCTTTTTCACTATAATATGTATTAAACATGTGGAGGAAAAATCATAGCAAGTGCCATGGATAAGGGCTTATGGCTCTGTAATTCACTTGCTGTATGACCTGGAGTAAGTTTCGGTCTATGCCATGTTTCTGTTTCTTTAGTTGACTATGCAATGTTGTTGGAAGGATTGAGTATATTGATGCACAAAAACACATTGCCTGGCATATATCCAGGGCTCAATACGTGTTAACTCTCCATGTGTTTTTGTGCATGTACACATATAGGTATATGTGGGACTTTCAAAAACTGCTAAAGTATACAGAATATGCAGATCTAAAATTCAATAAAACAAGAAAACTCTAATTTGGAAACTAGAGCAGAAGCAAAATTTTTTTTCGAATGAGAAAGTAGACTTTTATTTATCACTTTGACCTGCGTTCACAAAAGCGAAGGGATTTACGCTTTCCAGTCTGTCCTTTTGCTCTCTTATTACTTCGTTGGAGAAGCTTATTTTATTTATGATAAATTTATATTTTAGATGGAAATAATTTACCCAACATCTATAACTCTTTACTTAAATGAAAGGTTGTTTTGGTTTAACTCATTCAAGGCAAATAAGACTAATGCAATCATGTGTAACATATAAGTGTGCCAGACAATTTATTCAAATTATCACTGTATCCTCAAAACAGTCCTATAGAGTAGAAATCATTATTCCCAGTTTATAAATGAGGAAATGGAGGCAGAGAGAATTCAAGACCTTGCCCAGGTAATGTGAACAGGAATACTGAACCAAAATTCTGTTCAAAGTCCTGCCATTGGAGCTGTGGAGTGCCCACCCCCAGTCTGCTTTGTAGGAGACCTTGGAATTGCTTTGAGATCAGTCTTTGGTCCTCTTCCACCAACAGTTTCCATGTATGGCAAATGATCAAAATCCTTTGTAGATCTCTTGAAGAAATGTCAATTCCCAGCTTCCACCTCATCCCTCTCCCATCCTAAGCCCCACCCCTGAGATTCCAGTTCAATAGGTCTTAGTTGATTCTGGAAATCTGTATTTTATCAAAGCTGTCCCAGGTTATTCTGGTAATAATCCATGTTTGGATATCATTGCTTTGGCAGTTCGGCTGGCCAAGAGCAAACCCCAAACTGGGCTGACCTTGTTTGAATCCAGAATTACAGGATAGACCCAGCTCTTCAAAATCGACATAATTTTTAGGGTGCCTGGTGGAATACTCAAGAAGCTAAAACTGGGCCGAAATCACCAAATACCTAATGCTACAAATTCTACTTGGGCACATTTTGCCCAAGAGTAAAGCAACATCCAATGAATTTGGAGGAATGAGGAATGTTGTTTTACCAAAATATCTTGAGATTCATGTATGGTTAAGTTATTTGCTTCTTGTACAATTTTGGCGATCCTCCTTTCTCTGTTGTAAATCAGTTCCAATCTTTTTTTTCCTCAGTTGATTTCTTTAGATTGCAAGTTTCTTAATTAAGTACCCTATCTTTGAGAGGTGGAAGTGAGGAATGAAAATATATTTAATATAGAGGAAAGGTTTTAATTCCAGGAGAAGAAAGTAAAATATGAAGAAGGTAGCAATGGATGGAAATTCAGTGCCTGAAATTTTATATTTTAATGATAGCTCAGATAAATGACTAGAAAATTTACATTTAAGGAGTTGACACTAAATTGGAAGGGGATGAAATGAGTGAGCTTCTAACTATTGTTTAACCATATTCCATGATTATAAATACTTAATCAGGTACATTTCTGGGGTTTTTACTATTCAAACATAAAACTTTGAGCCTTTGAAAATATTATATTTTATTATTCTAAAATTACACATGCTTTTCAGTTTCTTCAAAATGTGATATGTTTTTTCTGACCAAACATCATTGCCAGTGAAGGTTCAGAGCTACAGTTTGACCCCTTCTGGCAAATTAAATACAATTATGCAAACTACTAGGATTTGGGGTATAATCTAATTAATGTGGTACATGTGGAGCGGATAATAATTTCTCTGGTTGAAAACTAGCTTTTCTTATTCTATGTCTGAACGAAGATTTAGAAAACACTGTACTATGTAAGCAAGATTTTGTTATCTTATGCATTCTGTTTGCTCAATCCTATCATGGACATGTTTAGATTGGAATCTTCAAATGATGACCTTTTTTTTTTTTTCCAGAAAATGTAATAAGTACAATGCAGGATATTCCATGAATCTAGGAAAAGATTATTTCAATTAGAGATGATTGCTTTTTCTCTGATAAAGTGCAAACATAAAACTGCTATAATTTTTCTCTTTATATAGCCGCAATCAGTGTCAAATATGATTTAATAGAGATAATTCTGTTCCTTTAAACATAAAAGTTTAAGGGCTTAAAACTGATGTGGATTAAATGCATACCAAATAAATTTCAATCACAGATTTTCTGACTGATACTTACAATCCTGAGATTGAGTGCATTATTTTTTTTTAATGCATGAATTCCATTAGCATTAATCAGTGCTGCATGTGTGCAGTGAGCTGAAATCAGGAAAGAATTTTCTGTGGTATTCATTACCGAACAAATGAAAGGAATTATCTGTCTCACGTGGAGAAAAGAAGCTTTTTTTTTCTTTTTCTTTTTTACAAAAGTGAACTTCATACGTAATAGGAGTTCTGGCTTATCAGCATTGAATACTAGTGTTCTAATATTTCTAAGAAAATGTACAGAGTGTACAGGGCAGGGGTTTTCTCATGCTGGGCCTCTGGTGTGGAATTGCCATTTCCAAATGCGTGAACACAGTCTCTGCCCATTTGTTCCGTGGCTTCTCGGGGAGACTGCCAACAAGCATGCCAGCTCTCAAGCGGTATTGTGCAAAAATTTCTAGCCCATAAGGATCTGGACTTTTATTCAGAGGTAATGTTCAATGTCATAAAAGACCCTAAACAGCTGTTTGGGGATAACAACTTTTAGAAAGCAGTGGCCTGTGTTAGCTCTTTATTCTCTTTTAACAAGGAAAACTCAGGTTGGTGGATAAAAAGAAAAAAAAGCAAATTCTGTTCAGAGTTCTAATACTATCTTTCAGAATCTGCTTGTAAACCTGTAGTGACAATGTATTCCTAATAAATTGGCAATATTTGTGCTGTGAGTTTATGTAAAGGTATTACAGATAAGCACATTTCTAAGTGTGTCTTATTTATTTCTAAGTGCAGCTATTTTCATTATGCCAGTGTTTCTCACCCTTGAGCTGTGGATCCCTGGATTGGGAAGGGTGGTACAAAGTCAGAGAGAAAAAGGAGGCTTAATATTTCTGGTATTATTAAAAATACAGCTACATTACTGTGGTAGGGGAGAGCCCTCTAATAATTTCATACTGAAAATGAAAACAAATCATCTCATATCTTGGATATGCTTCAAAATTAGCCGGGGTGAGGTGAGTAGGTGGGTTATAAGTGGAATAAGATTAGTCGTGGGTTGATAATTGTTCGAGCTGAGTGATAGATACATGGAGATTCATTATAGTCTTCTCTTTAACTTCATGTTTTTATAAATATTCCCAAATAGGCTTCAAAGAGTATCATGTTCAAAAAAGTGGAAACCACTGCTTTATACTAAATTATCAAGTAGTTTTGTCTCCCATTGGGAACACAAGTAATGACAAATATAATAGTCAAGGTGGTAAAAGCAAAGTTTGAAATAGGTTGCTAGGAACCATGTAAGAGATACATTCTCAATCACTTATTTATAATGGGTGCAGCCAGATCTATTTTTTTTTTTTTTTACCCTTAACCTGATCTTTATCTCACACCAAGGATTAAAAAGGGAAAACAGTATCCAGACACCCGTAATAGGCTTATAGGATGCATTGATTGAGACAAGACTAATAATTAAAACCCATCTCACAGTAACCTGTCAAATCCTCCTTTCCCACTCACTTTCTGTCTCCTGCCTCCCCCCTCTTTATTTCTCTCAAATGCAGCTATATTTATTGAAAGTTTGCAGATAATGAATGGCCTTTTCCAAAATTTAAGTGGTGAGCACAAATTAGAATGTGTCCTTTTGGTCTATTACTCACAGCGGATTTGTCTTCGGCAACTATTTTACTTTTCTTTGGCTTTGGCAAGCTATTCAGAACAACATTTCCTTCTTTTCAATCTAATGCAGGGCGATTGTTTGGTGTTGATACGACATTGGCTTTTCCCATAATTTAGCTTGGACCGTTTTACACTAGGGAGTTTCAAAGTGTTTAGATTGTACAAACTTTTTTCTGAACACTTTTGTAACATAACTCCATGTTCTAACAGCCCCACCAAAGTTGTTTTTTGTACTTCCCACTCCCCTGAATTTTCATTAAAATTCAGTTTCATGTAAGTTTGAAGATTTATTGTCACTTTGTCCCAAAGATAATTTTTAAAAAGGAGAGAGATTGTCATTTCCTGCTTGATGTGTTATTATTCCTATGTACAATGTCAGTCTTTTTGTTTACGTATCTGCCATTCCATCAGGGTAAGTAACTTCCTTAGTAGTCGTTTGGAGCAACTCCTGGACGCATGTGATGCAATCCCACGTGTCAGCTAGGTGAGTTACTGGGATTCTGGGGGGGGTGGGTGTCAAGTATTATATGATCCTGTGTTCCTATATTATATAAGGAACTTGTTTATTATAGGATTGCTGATCACTACAAATCACATGATATTGTATGATTATTTTACATTAGCGTCCAGCATTTTATCTCTTCTCACCTGTTATTCATGATGAACTGGACAATTAGTTTTAAGATGTGGTAAGAGAAGAATCAGGCAGACAACTGTAAGAGATGTTGATGTAGATGAATATTTCAGTTAGTTCAGGTTGCTTTAGTGGAGAATCGCTATAATTCTTGTGCTTTCAGGGTATTGCCTTCTGCCTTTTAAGTAGATTTTAGAGATAGTTTTAGAACTATCTACATTTCTTATGGCAATATTAGAAATAATAGAATAGCTTAATAAACTTTTCTCATAATAATACCTGATGTAATCTAAATACCATAGCAATTTACCACTCACCCCATCCATTTCACAGTCTTTGAATCATTGAAGTTTCTTTTATAGTCAGATATTTAACATTATTTTTTCCCTAAAACTCATGTTTTCATTCTGTTTCACCCATGAAATTTAATTCTAACAGCATATATGTTTATGCTTGGCCATCTTTTGTTAATGACTTTATCATCTTTCATTTCCACAAGTATATTTATGTAAATTTTAAGTTTAAATTTAAAAAATTCCCTGTGATCATGAGGCCCAAACTTCTGGATGAGTCACCATTACAGTGATTAGTCTGCAGTTGATGGAAACAACCAAAAAAAGGTTAAAGGATTTGACAATTATTAAACTTAAGAAGTAAGTATAATTTTGTTAGAAATGCTTCTCTTAATAAGATGAATATAAGATGAATTGGTCTTTTCAAATTTCTAAACAATTCTGTTCCTATTTTCTTCTTTTGTTTTAGAGCTTTCATTTTGTTTTACAATTAGTTCATGTATCTATTGAAGAATAATTATCACTTATTGCTAGAATGAGACAGATTCAGCATCAATATAGTCCTTATTTTTTATTTTTATAGCTGCATGCCCTGAGAAGCTTTATTTACGTATATAGGTAGATGGTACTGGAAGGAGGGTTTTTGTTTTTTTATGGAAATTTACTTAATCCTTCGAATTGCTTCTGAATTACGTGGCTGAAATCACTCAGTAATCTTTGATGAAAAAATATTTTTGGAGATCTATAAATGGACAACAAAATGAGATCTCACACTCAGCCACTGTTTCCTACCTCTCTTTTCTAGAACCTCTTAAACGAAACACTGAGATCTCAGCAGGTTCCCTAGGACCTCCCACATGCCGTCCTACCCTCAGCCTGAGTCCAGCTCCTATTACCACTGCTTCTCTGACTAGCCATTCAGTAGGGGGTGGTCAACAGGCAATATACCCACCATCTGGCTCCTCCAATGGAAGAGATCACCTGGCACCAAGAGAGAGCCACCACTGCTTCTAGGTGACTGGATGTGTGGAGGCCAGGCCCCAGATGCACTTTCTACAGTAGAGTCCCATTCTTCTGTCTTATCCTTATCTGTGAATCGTGGATAATATTAATATGTGCCTCACAGAGCTGAGTCAAGGCTCAGTTGATATGGTATATATGAAGCTGCTTGGGAAATTTAAAAAATGCTGCATGAATATTAATTGCTACGTGTTGAAAGTATCTGAACATCATCTGTCCTGACCCTGTTGGCCTTTTCAAATAAATCAGGGACATGGTGAGAAACAAGTGAAATGTGAAAATACAACCTACCCATTTGGACCTGCTATGTGTCTTATTCTCTGAAGACTTGATTTCTCAGCAATGATCTCATTAACTAACAAAAATCCCCCTTTTCTGATGAACATTTAAGGTCAAGAGGTACTTTCCTCAGCAGTATCTCCTTTAAATAACATTTGATGCTTTCCTTCTCACTTCACATTCTATAGAGTGTTGAATAAGAGCACTCTATCTTCTACCTTGATCTTACAGGCTGGATTGATCCTGGATAATCCCCACTACAGAAAGGGAATTAAATTTAGATACAATCATAGATGCAATGATGAGGAGACTTAGGTATTTCTCCTTATCTTTTCTCTAAATAAATCTAGGTAAAAATAAGAATTAAAATAAGGAAGCTTAAGGGAAAGTGACTAAGGGGCACTTAACCAGTTGCGTAGAACTTTCTTGCACACATAGTTTATTTGTAGTTTCTTATAAAACTATGAATTTTTACATGGCAAAAATTAGACATAGAATCAAATTCTTAACAGAGCCATTATTGTATTTAAAAAAATATTTTTCTTTATTTTGAAACATCTTGATTATTGACCGGAATTTTGCCTCAAATCAATACCCCACAACAACTCCTGTTGCTGTAAATTTGGATGCTTCATATTGAGTGAAAAATCCCTTTCCAAACTCCGAGGTCAATGAATTTGCACAAAGGTAGGATTTGATGACATTTGATACTGAAGTGTCTTGATGCAAAGGTCGGGAAAAGATTACTGTGTCAGATAACATTTATTGTGCACCCACTGAGGGTGTGACACTCTACTAAGTATTAAGGATGAGACATTTTATGGATCTGAAGCACTCCTCAAAAGTGAGACTGATTTACTAAAGAAAACGTGAACCTGTCTGTCAATGGACATAGTCATGGCTTTTATGTGCTCACTGCTCAAACTCTAGTGGCTCTTTTAAACTCTGCTTACACTTATGTCAGAGGGAAGCGAGACATCAAGCCAATGACACATTAATGAGCTAGGACTATCGGGAATAATATGTTAGGAGACTGGATGTAACTAAATATGGAGAGTCACCATATTAACTAGTACAGTGCTGAGAATTTTGCTCAATTAACATCTGTTGATGAGACTTTTCAAAGATCCTTCCTTTCCAAAAATCCCTTTTAAAACTACGTATTTGGGGTGCTCTGAGCTCTGAAACCCATCTTGTATTTTCTCTGCACAAAAAGAAATAGATACCGCGCTCTTTTGAGACTACTTGATAATTTTTTTTTCTCTGTATGCTGTATGGCAAGGGTCACATTTCATTCTTTTTCCATCTGAGCGTCGCCTTATTGCAGCACCATTTGTTGAAATTTTGTTTGGTTTGATTTTTTCGTTTATTTGTTTGGGAAGTGCATGGGCTGGGAATCGAACCTGGGTCACCTGTATGGCAGGTGAGAATTCTACCACTGAACTACCCTCACACCCTTACTTGATAATTTTTTAATTACCTTTTCCTTTCACTTTAGTAGTTCCCACATAACATAACTTTTCCAAAAGTCTGTAGATATGCTCCTATCTATTTTTTTTCCAGCTGAAAAGAATTCCTGATGTTTCTCTGACAGAGATGAATAAAGTATTTGCTAAGAAACAATTGTAGTCAGCCTAAAGGAGATTTCGTTATTACAGAATACTTATTTAAAGAACATAAATATACACAACACATGAATTGAGTAGATCCTGAGTACCTTCCCATAGGGTCAGGAAAGCCTCATAACTGATGCATGATGTGCAGCATTGGATCTTAATTGGAACAGAATTGTCTTATGACAGGCCAACAAAAACTTGGCATTGATGCATAATTAATGAACTGGGAAATGGATTAACAAGATTTCTCTCTAATTAACGTTTCCCTAATATTTGGCATGAAAGCAAAGCTGCATCAATTAGTAGAGCAAGTGTTTTGTGTGTGTGTGTGTGTGTGTGTGTGTGTGAGATTGTGTAGGGGGGTTGTGTGTCTGTCTGTGGGTGCAGCTTGGCATATTTCATTTGCAGCTTTTTTCCTTCTCTGCTCTTAACCTCCTTCCTCATTTCCAGCCCCTCTCAGGCTTTTTGTTCTTCTCAGGACTGCCATTAGGGTTTTATATGTGAATGAGGGGGAAGGGTGGCAGAGTGAATGATTCCATTTTTAGATGGATATCTATGTATCAGTTAATCAATATTTCCTAATCGAGGTGTTGAAAATCCCTCTGTTTCTTAGAGCAAAGAGGACATTATGCTCTGTGTGTGCAGCTTAGCTACCATTAATGCTAATGGAAATCATGCAGGCAAAGCCCCTTTCTCGAGTTGATAACATGTGCTAGTGCATATTCTCATCAATTACACAGTCACTCTTAATCATCCTGGGAAGCGGGAGAGGAAAATCCTGCTGTTGAGCCAGAGCAATTGCGTAGGGATTATTGGCCAGCATTCATATCTGAACTGAAAATCTTACTTGTTTCTTTTCCTTTTAACTTACTCTATTTTTGTTAATTAAGTCACGTAAACCCCCTAGGAAGTCAGAGAATTTGTGCGTATTTGTGCATGGGGTAGGGGGTAATGAACAATAAAGGAACATTGAGGGCAAAGAAGAAAAATAATTCACTTTCATATTCTAGTACTATAAAAGCGTAACTCATCTTCCCAAACTCTTGAATTTGAGTATATGTCTTTCCCACGTAAGAGGTTCTATGTAATGGACAGTTGGGTATGTATTTTTAACTGCAGACATGATAGTGACTATTGAAAGATTTACTTTCGTATTCTTATCTCTTCGCTCAGCAGACATTTATGGAGTCTGTTATGGCTCAGGTAATAAGTACTACAAAGACTATTAAGACTAAGTTTTTGCCTGATGTCAGGAGCTTCCTGGCTGGCAGGAGAGATGCACGCACAGACAGCTTAGTGTGTTACAGCTGACGTCCAAGCCAGAGAGTGGTGGACAGTGAGACTGGAGAGCTTGGGAGGGGGTTGGGTCATACCATGGAAAGCCTGGTGTTCCATGTTGAACTAGTCAGGGTAAGAACTGTCATAACCAGTGATGATCTAACGTGATGGAAGTGGTGTTCCCCTTCCTGGAAAAGTATAATGTTTCCATCCTGTGTCTCTGCCTCGGTCACGAAAGTCCACTGCCAGCACTTCTGCATTTGCCCATGGACTGGGAAAGAGCTCGAGGAATTAGGCCTGGGGTAGCGCTGGATGGCACACTTCACCTTGCCCCATGGTTATCCTATGCCTCACTTTATACCTGAATTTCCAGCACAACAATTAGGAGTGTCCCCTTCCATGCTCAATGTGTCTGATTTGGACAGTAAATTACATCGTCACCCTAATTTCTCTCACGTTCTATGGGCCAGAATCACAATCACGTGGTTGCACCTAACATCATGGTAGGCTTGAAAATCTAAACGATGAGGATGTAAAGCAACAAGTTTTGAACGTAACCCACTCACTCTTCCTGCTAAGCTTAGTGAGGCCCTGAAACGTTGTCTTCCATATCCACTGCATTTTAAACTCCTCCACCTAACTAGTGACATTTCTTTGAAGTTTCCAGTTTATCTTTTTAAAAATTTATTTTATTTTTTAAATACCAAAAAACATAAAGCAAATGCAAACATTCCTATTTTGATCATTCTGTTCTACAAATATAATCAGTAATTCACAATATCATCACATACTTGTATATTCATCACCATAATCATTTCTTGGAACATTTGCATCTATTCAGAAAAAGAAATTTATACATACCATACCCCTTACCCCTCCCTTTCATTGATCACTAGCATTTCAAACTAAATTTATTTTAACATTCGTTCCCCCTATTATTTATTTTTATTCCATATGTTCTACTCGTTTGTTGACCAGGTAGATAAAAGGAGCATCAGAAACAAGGTTTTCACACTCACACACTCACACTGTGAAAGCTTTATCGTTATTCAATCATCATCAAGAAGCATGGCTACTGGAACACAGCTCTACATTTTCAGGCAGTTCCCTCCAGCCTCTCCATTACATCTTGAATAACAAGGTGATACCTACTTAATGCATAAGAATAACCTCCAGGATAACTTTTCGACTCTGTTTGTAATCTCTCAGCCATTGGCGCTTTGTCTCATTTCACTCTTCCCCCTTTTGGTCAAGAAGTTTTTCTCAATCCCTTGATGCTGAGTCTCAGCTCATTCTAGGATTTTTGTCCTGCATTGCCAGGAAGGAAGGTCCGCACCCTTGGGAGTCTTTTCCCAGGTAGACAGGGGGAGAGTGGTGAGTTTGCTTGTTGTGTTGGCTGGAGAGAGAGGCCACATCTGAGCAACAAAAAAGGTTCTCTTGGGGGTTAACTCAGTCTAGTTTATCTTAAAATTCATTAGCAGTTTGCATCCTACTTCGTAACATATTTGTTTTTATAAAAATAAAAAGAATGTTTTCTTTGGTAAAAATACTGTTTCTACCAATGGTACCACACTAAAGCCAGGTATTAATAACAAGGCCTTGACACAATACGTGTGTGAAAGTATCTTGTACTGTCCATGCAATTTTTCTGTAAACCTAAAACTGCTCTAAAAATAAAATTTCTTCTTCTTTTTTTTTAAAAAAACTTCACATATAGAAGTTGCTCCAATAACATTTGTTTAGCTTTTTATTTTTTAACTTCTGGGAAAACCATGTCACAAAGCCTTGGCTGATGAATACCCAACTTGAGACACATACTACTGAACAGTATGAGGCAGAAAAGATTGACCTGGACAGATTTTCATGTCAGCTAGAGCACCCTACAGCTGTGTGGAGCATGGGCAGGGATGGAGGTTCATAGGGGAAACCAGTTCAGGCTGTTACAGTCACCCAGGTGAGACATAACAAAGGACCTGATTTAGGTTAATGATAGGAGGAAGTCAAAGGAGGGATGGTGCTTACAAATGCTAGGGTATTAAATCAATAGCACTAAGTCAAAAAAAAAAAGATAGAAATTATTGGCAAGTATGACTATGTAAAAATTAAATGTCTCAGCAAAAACATTTAAAATTAAATTTGAAAACAAAGGACAAACGGGAGAAAAAATCTGTGATGATACACAAAAGATATGAAAGATGAGAGCGTTTGTAGCCCTGGTATACGAAGAGGTATTACAAATCAATAAGAAAAAAAAAGACATTCTACTAGAAAAATGAATGCAGCAATTCATTAAAGAATATAATTGGCCTCCAAAATGTTAAAACCTTACCAGTGATTTAAAAAAATGCACATAAAAACATGTGCTATTTACCATGACTGAATTAGTAAAATAGGACACATGATAGCACAAATATATGTACAAGGACATTAATCTCAGCATTGTTAGAGACAGAACATGGAAAATATTTGAAAAAAAATTTTCAAAATTGAAAAAATAATTTCTTTCAATGAAAGAGATGTTAAATAATTTTATATTCCACTAATGGAATATTATACAGTCGTTAAAAATGATTTGTAGATCTATATTTGTTGAAATAGACAGAGGCCCATGGCCTATTATTAAGTAAAAACAGGTTGCCAAATTTGATGTATAACTTGTCTCCTCTTTATCTAAAATTATCTGTGTGTGAGAGCAAGAACGTGCATGTGTGCATAGAGAGATGTCTAGAAAGATTTTCAACAAAATATTAAGCAGTGCTCTTTTTGGAAAGTAGAATTGGAGATGGTGTCTATTTTTTCTTTATAGTTTTGAAATTAAAAATATAGATATCATGTGTTATTTATATCATTTTTACATAAACAAAACATTTTTTGGTATTTTGGGAAAAAAAACCAGCAGGTACTTTTGCCCTTGGGGTTAACAATGAGGAGGATTTGGCAATGAGTTGAATGTGAAAAGTGAAAAAGAAGGATGGTCAAGGATGATTTCCAGCTCACTCGTCCTTATAATTCTCTGGCGGTGGATGAAAGGCAGCCACCCCCCACCCCCGCCCCTGGTCTCCTGTCCGTTCTTCCCCATCGTCATTCCTTCTGCTTTGCAACTTTTCATCTTAGATTCTGCCCCTCCTAACTCTGTCCCCTGTCCTCTTTGGAAGGCTTGTTCCACTGTTGATAACCCCTCGGCAGTCTCTGCCTTCTTTCAGAGTGGCAGAAGATTAGAGAGAGGAGAGATGTAACTGGAAATGACTAGCCAAGATAGCCTCACATTGGTGTGGGCTGTTTTGATGCCAGCACATGCTGCCAGTTCCACCCAACCTGGTGTCTAAGAAGATGTGGGAGCTAATAAGAGATTTGTAAGGAACCAGTCCTGGTTGGATCTGTCTCATGGTGTTTGAAGTGGCCATTCCTGTATAGGGTGAGGATATCCAGTGGGTTCTGAAGTTTAAAGAAGGGTAGGGAAGCCCTCACACTTACTTGGAATGACTAATTAAAGCAGGCATAGGAGGTTGGGTAATAGCAGCATTGGCCAGTCCTGCTTAACAATTTAAGAGGACTGTCAACTCATTTGTTTTTTTGCATTGCTGTTCACCTTACGAACAATTTAAAAAAGGGGACAGGGGTGCAAGCTATTCAGACTCAACCCTAACTGCTGTAATGTTGGGGCTTGGCAAGTCAAGAAACATTAAAGATTGAAGTCAGGGATATGTCTGCTTCTTGACTCTTATTCTCTAGGGCCACCACGCCCCAGACCCTGTCTCTGCCCTTCTTGTCATCACTGAGATCTTTGCCACTTGAGGCTGACTCAGCCCAGCCTTAAAGGGCTAGGACATTTCTTAGTATGCCTTGAATGCCTGCCAAACTATTGTTTCTCACTATTATTGTCTAAAAGACAACGTGTACCAGAAATGTGAAGCAGGAAATGTCCATCTGACCTTATTACGGTAGAAGAAATTTTCCAGAGTCCATATGCTGATGTAATTATTTTAAGAAATTTTTTCTTTTAAGTGCTTAGCGGTCAGATCTTCTGAACAACCGTGTTCGCTGTCACACTCACAGGCGTAGCACATAGCACGTTATCTCTCTTTTAGATGAACAAGACTATAATTGGTGCAGCAGGGTTTTAGGTTATTTTCTAATTAGGTTTGGGGGAGTTCTTTCTGCTTGCTTGGTTTTTGAGCATGTGTTCATGTATATGTATGTGTGTGTGTGTTGAGAATATATATTTGTCAGTCTTAATTTTTATGTTCTTTGTAAAGTTTTAAATTTATTTTATATAGCACTTTCCCCATCCTCAAAGGCTGAGACCACATACCTTATTCCCTTTTACTCCAATATTGTGCTTTGTACCTATAAGTGGTAGCAGACAAGTTCAATATACACTGGCTGGTTGGTTACTGTTCGTAAAAGTACATTCAATGAACATTTTTATTTTGGTAAAATAAACTAATCTCTTTTTTATTTTGGTCCTATCCTCATCAGCACCAATCCAATATTTTGAAATGAAAGAAGATGCTGTACTCATTGAAGGGGTGAGGGTTAAAGTTTAAATTGTCTCTAGGGATTAAATGAGGGGAAAACTACCCCACAAATCCGGTGCCTTTTCAAGTCTTCACTTGCCATTCCCACCTCCCGCCCATCCCCTGTAATCTATATTCTAGATTTGGACTCTATAGGTTTGCTTATTCTAGCTGTTTCAAGTCAGTGAGATCATGCGTTATTTGTCCTTTTGTGTGTGGCTTATTTCCCTCAACAGGGTGCCTTCGAGGCTCATCCATGTCGTCACATGTATCAGGACTTCATTCCTTTTTAAGGCTGAATAATAGTCCACTGAATGTATATTCCACATCTGATTTGTCCATTTTTCAGTTGATGGATACTTGGGTTGCTTCCACCTTTTGAAATGCACGTGGTTCCTGTTTGGAAGGATGGAAATGTTTTAGTAACGGGTAGTTGTGACGGAGGCACAACATTGTGAGCAAAATTAACGGCACTGAAATATATATCTGAATATGATTAAAGGGGGAAATGCTAGATTGTATATTTTGGCAGCATGGTCCAGGAATCGAACCCAGGTCTCCCGCATGAAAGGCGAGCCTTCTACCACTGAACCACCCGTGCACCCTCGAATAAAAATTTTTTAAAAACACTTTGTTCATTGAAATTTTGCACAGTGAACTGAATATACATTTCTAATGAGGGCAACATATTGAACATATTGTAATGATGTTAAATATTTCATGTATTGAAACGAAACATCCATAAACCATTTACTAGGCAAAGAAAAAAAATCTGGTGCCTTTTTTCTCCTGAGGAAACAAAATGCAATGAACTGTGCTCTGTGAAAGAAAGGAAGCAATAATTGTTTTCCTCCACCATTGTATACCTCTCTGGTTTAAAGTAAAGCTGAAGTCAACCAGTAATTTATTTTTCTAGCATATTTTTAAGTGTGACATTTGATTTACATAAGTACCAAAAATATGGTCTTAATTCATATATGATCATATGCCTTTTTCTCTCTGATTTATCTTGAGTAACTTCGTATTCTTTTATTTTATATTTGTTTAAATTCATGATCTTTTTATCCTATAGCCTATTTATCAGACAGGCTCCATTTCATCCCATGTTTTAGTTATTCTTTCTCACCAGACAGTTTTACAGATTCCCAGAAGTCCTTTTCTCCAGTTAAAATGTTATCACTAGTAGCATTATTTCTAAGGCCAGTTTGAAGTTCTTTACTCTAAAAGAGAAGAGCAGCACGAATTCCTTAAGGGGAACTATAGCGATTGAATGACTGGTATTCGGCCAAGCTTTGGCTACCTCTTTCCATCACCAAAAGCAATCAGGTGAAAAGGGAAAAGTTCACTTAGTCAATTGTGTTTTGTCTTCCTGGCTCCAAACATCCTATCTATTTTGGGAAGTTTTCTCTCATTGAATCCACTGGGCATGTTTTATGGACAATGAGTCTTCATTATGTAGCCGTATAGTAAAAACTTTTGAGTGAGAAAAAAATTTATTTTAAAAAGAAAAGTAGCCATTTCAGAAACAAGTGAGGTCAATGGGTATCTTATTGTAGGAGGGGGAGGATGGGAGAGACACGGAAGTAAGAGGAAGTCGTATGTCAGAGGGCTCTGGGCACATTTTCCTGAAGTACCTTAGCTATGCATAAATGTGTTCTATTTTAGCCAATCACAATAGTTGCATTTTCCCCTTTCTCACATGAAATTATAAAATCAATAACTATTTTAAATAAGACAAATCTTTGCTTTTCAAGGATTCCTCTTCCTCTTCCCCAAGTCTCTAACCAGTTGAAATTTCATCCTTTCCAAACACCTCAAAAGCTACTCGAGTTTTGTCAAAAAAAGAAAAGAAAAAGAAACATTGTTTTGAAAGGCTAGGCCCATTAGGGAGTCATCCTAAGTTTCCCTAACGTTTTCCAGCCAGCAAAGAAGTATGGCAAAACGCCTTTCCAGGTCTGTATATACTGGAGCGTCCATATAAACCAGAACAACAAATTAATGGCCCCCAGTGAAAACATGAAACGGTAAAACTATAATGCAATGTATTTCTGTGCCTCAAGTAGAAACTTTGTATTCAAAGGTTAAGGGGACTTAGTTTTTTGTATATTTCAGCTTTGTATTGAATTGTTCTTTGTGTTCATAAAATATTTAGAGATTACACGAGGAAGAAAGACTTCTGAATCAAAGACAAGATTCACCCGATACACTTCTGTTAGGTGTATTCAAGACAGCAGGCTCCAATAAAGGGCCCGTGTTAAATTCATCAGCACCTGTTGCTCATGTTTTGATTTCCCAATTAATGCAAATATGGAAGGACATCAGTTAATTAATATTTGAGGATTTTTGTCTGGGTGTATACTCATCATAATGTTCCAATCACTAAGACTGTCGTTCATATTGCCTTGGGAAATTGTAAAGGTGAATTTTTACAGATGAAAGCATAGCTTAAAAACTTAGATAGTAATTGCTTGAATATTTTAGAAAAATATGTAATGCTATTTATTTTTCAGGATGAGGTTATTACTAAACCAAAATCCTCAAACTGTGAAAAAGTAAAGGAAAATATGAGGTGAGAACAATTTTTTTAATTCCAAAGATATAGTTAATCAATGATATTTTTATTATTGATTTAATATTCATAAAATATATAAGGGAGTATATAAAAGATACTGGACCAAAAGCACAATCAACAAAAGAAAATACAGGGTGTTCAAGGGTAGTTCAGTGGTAGAATTCTCACCTGCCATGCAGGAGACGCAGGCTCGATTCCTGGTCCATGGTCTTCCCAAAACACAAACAGACAAGCAAAACAGACTAACAAAATCAAACAAACAATAAAAAAGTCAGCAAGTGGTTTTGCAATAACAGGATATTCACGTGGAAAAAATAATGAAATGTGACCCCCCATGCAGCCTACAAAATAAATAAAGAAAACATAGATAAATGGACTTCATAAAAATTAAAAACATTTATGCATCAAAGAAATTTCAAGAAACTTGAAAGATAACCTACAGAATGGGAGAATATACTTAGAAACCTTATCTGATAATGTTTCATATCCCGAACATATAATGAACTACAACTCAACAACAAAAAGACAGTGTTTTTAGAAATGGGCAAAATACTTAAATAGACATTTCTCCAAAGAACATAAACAAGTGGAAAATAAAAACCTGAAAAAGATGTTCAACATCGTTTGTTATTAGGGAAATACAAATTAAAACCACAATGAGATACTACTTCATACCCCCTAGAATGGCTATTTTTTAAAAAAAGGAAAGAATCATGTGTTGGCTAGGATGCAGAGAAATAGAACGCTCATATATTGTTAGTGGGAACGATGGATACCATTTGCATGGTATATATTTTTCCCATACTTCCACTTCATTCTACTTGTGTCTTTAAATTTAAAGTGTGTTTATTTTAGGTAGCATATAGTTGGTCTTGCTTTTATTATCCATTCTGGCAACCTCTGTCTTTTGATCATTGTGTTTACTCCATATACATATAAAGTAGCTACTAATAATGGATTTTCTTCTGCCATTTTGCTATTTGCTCTCTGTAAGTCTTATACCTTTTTTGTACCTCAGTTGTTCCATAAATGCCAGCTTTCATGTTTATTTGACTTTTTGTAGTGTACCATTTTAAGTCCCTTCTCTTTTCCTTCTCTATGTATTTTTCGGATATTTTCTTTGTAATTACCATGGAACTTAAATTTAATATCCTAAATATGTAGCAATCACATTTTTACACCAGCATAACTTCACTGCATACACATACACTGTCCCTACAAACTTCTGTCCCTCACCTTATTCTTGTACTTATTACAAATGTATATCTTTATACATTTTAGGCTCCAAATCTGTAAATTTCTCATTCCTTTTTGTACTTTTGCATTTTAGAACCTGTAAAAGTCAAAAGTGGAATTACATACCAAAAACCAAAAAACAAGACCATGGTACTGGCATTTATAATTACCCATATGGTTTCTTCACAAGAGGTCTTTAGATTCCATGTTGGCTGGTGCTCTCCTTAAGAGTTTACCCCTCCTATTGAGAAGATCATTCTGAGGGAAAAGTAAAGTAAAAGGTCCTTCCCATCTTTGCTGAGCCTGTATCTTATTCTGGGCTTGTGCTTACTTCTGGTCTTAGGAATTCCCTCACCTACAGGATTTGTATGCTCTTTCTGGTCTTTTTGTGAAGACTTTCCCCCTTCCAGGTGCTTAATTGTATGTCTTAAAGCAAGTAAGTAATCCTTTGCTCCAGGCTTCTCTGACTTAGTTGTTTCTTATACTGTTTGAGCTGTCAGCAAGCTGCTTCTGCCTGCAGGACAAATTATGGGAGGGTGAGCCAGAGCCCAGTTTCCTGATTCAGTCTCTCAGGCTACCACCCAAAAGCTCGGCATGGACATAAGGTCAGCACAGCAGGTATATAGAAGTTACTCTGCTCCCTCTGAAACAGGGCCTGACACCCACAGTGGAAGCTTTTTTCAAAGCTACATTTTCTTGATTTGGTACTCATCCAGTGACTGCAACCCTTCAATGTTTCCTGGAGTTTTGAGAAAGATGGGTCTGCCAATTGTTACTAGTTGTTCAAAGATTCTGTTGGAAAATTTACCCTGGAGTATCTTATGCTGCCATCTTGGTTGACTAGAAGTTTTCCCTAAAGGTTGTAAATGTTTTGACGCCACTGTTCTTGAACTATTTTGTGGGTTTCTGGGATTAAAAAAAAAAAAAAGAAAAAACAACTCTTTTTTACATTCGATAAGATGAGGTTGGTTCAAATTCCCCAGATTTTATTTTATTTATTTATTTTTTAATTAAGAAGGTTATTATTATTATTATTATTTTTTACATGGGCAGGCACTGGGAATCAAACCCGGGTCCTCTGGCATGGCAGGCAAGCGTTCCTGCCTGCTGGGCCACCGTGGCCCGCCCCTGGATTTTATTTTCTGACAAATGCCTTACTGTTTATCTTAAGTGCAGGTCACTTATTGAGTGTATGCTCAATGAATACTTTTGACTAATTAATATATAACTTCATCAGGCCCTGAACTTGGCATTTGTTTAGAAACTCCTATCTTGAAAAATAGTGCAAATAATTTTTGCAAGCAAGATCAGGAGAAAGGAATGATAAAACCACTTAATAAGAAAAACCTTACATGTAGTTGTTTGTGTACATTTAATACTTTGAGATGTTCTAGGCCCATGTTAAAAGAATTCCAGTTCTAGGTCTGCAATCTGTACACTTAGTTGCAAGAGGCATCTTTTTAGCATCTGCTCTTGACTAGTTCACCACATGTTTCTTACAGTTTCTCTTAAGCTTTGGTGTTTTTCCTGTCTGCCCTCCCTACCCTTTACTTCCAAGCTCCCAATCTTCATAGAGGTTCCTATGCCCTCTTTTTTGTGTTCTTACCTGAGTTTTTGTGTAAATCACTATCTCACCACTAGTCTATTTGCCCTATATTTTCATTTCTAATTTCTTAGCAGTGCATTTGAACAGCCATAGATAAGCCTTAGACCCTCTATCATGGATTGATTGCACATGATCTTTTACCCATCGGTTCTAGTTTCCTGGTTCAGTTATCATTCTAATAAGGATGTTATGGGTAATTGGTAGAAAATGAGGCTGGAAAGGTTTGTAGAGGTGGGGAGTGAAGGGCTTCAAATGCTATGCCCTTCACGGGATATGCACACACATACATACATAAGTGCACCTTTGTTGAACTCTTACTATATACCAGGCAGTATTCTCATGTAAATATCATGATGACTCTTTAAGGTAAGTCTTTCTACTGAAGAGGGAACTGAGACCAAGGAAAGCTCAGTACACTTCCCAAGGTTTCACAACAGGCTAATCTAGATTTGTTTTACCCAAGATCCTGAAGTTGTAAGCACTATCCTAATATATGTGTATATATTAAATATATTCTATCACTGGGAAGCCTTAAGAGTTCTCAAGCATAGGCGTGAGATGATCATTTCCGTGTGTGGGGTGGGGGTGGGGGTTGGGGAGTGGAGCATAGCTAAATCCAGAGGGAATAACAGAACAATGTAAGAAAGTATAGAAGTCTTGAATTATATATAACATAGACATGCAAAAAATAGTTGAGTGTTTAAGTGAGCACACTGTTATTTAACATGTTATCTGCAATATTTGTTATTCCTTAATGAGGAGAATTCACATATCACTCAAAATTTTCAATGTTAAATTTGTATCACAACAATAAAAAACTATCTGACTTTGTAGAAAACAATAAGGCAAGAAAGCTCAAAAAAGTTCTTTCAAACTTTGCCATCAGGCATTAATTTCTTTCTCAACCTCTCTCATAGCTCTCTAGAACAATACTACAGCAAACCTTTATTTTGTTGGCACCTATTAGCCAACTTCTATTTTCTCTCCACCAGGCTTCCTACCCCTTACCAGTCTGGACTGGGTCCCATATCTGTACATTCCTGTAGTACTTTCTTCTTACTACTATCCTAGAACATATGTCACCATATACAAGTCCATGATCTCTTAGCTGCAATTCCAAAATCCAAAAACCTCTGAAAATCAAAAACTTATATTATGTTTGATACAAAAACTTATTTTAATGCAAAACCTGACCTGAACCAACATGAGGCTGTTATAGTTTAATATCTCCTTGGGATGAATGTTTATATTTTACCACAGAAATATTACTTTGTTTGTTTACAAGGGTACTGTCCCGGGTTCTGTTGGAGGTGTTGCCTATAACATATACTGTCTTATTTTTCTAAATTTCCAAAAACATTCTTGATTCTTGAGCATTTTTAGCCCAAATGCTTTGTATGAAGGAAGTAAAGAACTGCACTGTCACCTACCATGGTGGTTTGAAGCAGTATGCACCCCAGAAAAATATGTTCTTAACTCTAATTCATTCCTTTGTGCATAAACCCATTGCAAGTAGGACCTTTTGATGGGGCTACTTCAGTTAAGATGGAACCACCTTATTCTGGATGAGTCTTAATCCTCTTACTGGAGTCCTTTATAAATAGAATGAGTACAGACGGAGAGAGAGAAAGCCATGGAAGCAAGCAGCTGAAATCAGTGAAACCAAGAAAAGAAGGGAGAGACCAGCAGACACCGCCAGGTACCTTGCCATGTGGCAGAAGAGCCAAGAATCTCTGGCAGCTGGGCTTAGGGAAGAAAGCGTCGCCTTCGGGATGCCTTGATATGGACATTTTCATGACCTCATACAGCAAACTAATGAATTTCCATTGTTTAAGCCAATGCAACTCATGGATATCTGCTTTAAGCAGCCTAGGAATTAAAACACCTACTTACTAGCTGTTGTCCCCCGCAGATTGTGAACTCTTTGGAGGGAGCTGCAATTCTTCACACCTGCCTGCAGTCTAGTGTGTTTTTAACAAATGTTGAACCAAGGAATAAGCCGAGGAATATTTGTTATGATTTTAATGTATCAATCTTTTAATAGATCAGTCTTTCTCCATTCTTATTTTTCAATGTTACTACTTTGAGAAAGTTTCACTATAAATAGAAATATTGACCAGATTGAAAAATCAGTGATAGAACCAAACCAAGAATAATATCATGTTTCCTGGGTTTTAGAGCAGTGTTTTCTTACCTACATAATACAAATATCATGACTGTCAGATAAATCAAAGGCCAAAAGAAACTACTTTCCTTAAAATGTTATTGAAAATTTACTAGTTGAAAAGTTGAAAAAAAATAAAAACCCATCATACTGTTAGCAAGTATGTAATGAAATGGGAATTGGCAAGTAATATTAGTATGAGCATGGATTGTTAAAATCAATCTAGCAAATACTTTTCAACATATATCACAAGGCTTAAAAATTTACATCTGCAGTAGAATAATAGGACACTAGCACACACTACTACAGAAACATTTGTGTTCCTGAGGTATATCGGTTTAGTTTTTTTCTTTGGGAGACTCTAACAGATTAGTTACTTTCTCTGAAAGCAACCAATATTACATTTTGTAAGTCCTGCTATGTTAAACTTTTTATATGAAAAATTTTATGGCTTTTTTGAATTCCAACATCCTTTTTAAATGCTATAGGTGCTATTCCACCTTGTTGGAATATGTCGTATAAGATATGACAAGATAGTTTAAAAATCTCTGTGTACTATACTGTATTGGTTTTGGCCAATAACTCTGTTATGCTACAATATTATACCACATAATTATTTTTGAACACACAATCAAAATAATGGGAATGAAGTACAGTAAGCTCCATATATTAGCAAGGGTACTCTAGGGAAACAGAATGAACAGGAGATATTTTTAAATATTTTAAAATTTTATAAAAGTGTCTCATGCAACTGTGGAGATGCATAAGTCCAAAGTCTTTAAGCTGAAGCTGACAACTCTGATGCAGGCTTTTAATGAATTCCCCAGGAGGTGTTGGATGCAGAAATAGAGATAAAAGTTCTCTCTTCTGTCTGTTGAAGTCATCACTCTCCTTTTAAAGCCTTGAGCTAATTGGATTAAATGCCCCTCTTTGCAGAAGACATCCCCCTTAGTTGACTGTAGATGTAATCAGTTATTGATGCAATCAATTTACTGATGATTGAAGACCATGAAATGCCTTTACAGTAATGGAGAGGCCAGTGCTTGTTTCACTAGAAAACTGGACACCATTACCTGGTCCAGTTGACACATGAACCTAACCATCATACACCACATTATATTGAACAGTGTCTATGTAGAAAAACAGAAGCTGCTCTATGTAAACTAAATATGAAGGATTTTGATATGGGAATTAGAGACCTCCACAACCATTGGAAGTGTTGGGAAATCAAAGGCCAGGGACATTGTTGTTAATAATCTCAGTTTATATCGCCAAGGTGGTTGGTTCCCCAGAATTTTATTGAAGCTGGTGAATTGGAAGAATCTCCTGGAAGCTCCTACAAGAAATAGCAGCTTGCAGCACTTAAACAAATAATTTTCCAGAAGCCACCACTAGCCATCTCAATTGCCCATAGAATCAAATAGGGTAATTTGCAGGAAATCACCCAGAAGCTGCTGTGAATCTCATGTACACTGTCTGCCCACATATCCAGCTGTAATTTCTGTGGGAGAATAATAGCTTCTCTTCCTATCCTTTCCAGATATCACATAAATGCCTCTTTCACTGGCAAACTATAACTTGGAACCATTGAGGGAAAGGGATTCTGGGAACTATAGTCCTTGGTTTCTTCTCTGAGATTTTTAAAGTTTATTATGTTGCAAGTTTACAGTTCTAAGGCCATGAAGATGTCCAAATTAAAGCAAGGCTATAAAAATGTCCAATCTAAGGAATCCATGAACATGGTATGCCCTTCCATTTATTAGGTCTTCCATGATTTCTTTTAGCAATTTCTCATAGTTTTCTTTGTGTAGGTTTTTTTGTGTCCTTGTTAAATTTATTTCCTAAATATTTTATTCTTTTGGTTGCTATTGTAAATGGAATTTTTTTCTTAAATTCCTCTCAAATTGCTCATCACTAATGTATAGAAACAGTACTGATTTTTTTGTATTTATCTTGTATCCTATCACTTTGCTGTACTCATTTATTAGCTCTAGTAAGTTTGCTGTACATTTTTTGGGGTGAATTTAGGTATATAGTATGTTATCTGTTAACAGTGAGAGTTTTACTTCTTCATTTCCAATTTGGATGCATTTTATTTCTTTTTCTAGTCTGATTTCTCTGGCTAGAACCTCTTCCAACACAATGTTGAATAACAATGCTGACAGTGGGCACCCTAGTCTTGTTCCTGATCTTAGAGGAAAGGCTTTCACTCTTTCTCCATTTAAGGTGATGTTAGCTGTTCTTATCATGTTGAGGAAGTTCCCTTCTATTCCTATCCTTTGAAGTGTTTTCCTCAAGAAAGGATGTTGAATTCTATCAAATGCCTTTTCTGCATCAATTGAGATTATCACTTATTTTTTCACTTTGCCTTATTGATATGGTGTATTACATTAATTGATTTTCTTGTGTTCAACAGCTTTACATACCTGGAATAAATTCTACTTGGTCATAGTGTATAATTCTTTTAATGTGCTGCTGGGTTTGATTTGCAAGTATTTTTTTTTTTTTTGAAGATTTCTGCACCTATATACATTAAACAGCTTGGTCTATAATTTTCTTTTCTTGTAGTATCTTTGTCTGGCTTTGGCATTAGGATGATATTGGCTTCGTGGAATGTGTGGATGATATTGGCTTCGTAGAAGCTTTCCTTCTTCAATTTTTTTGAAGATTTTTAGCAGTATTGGTACTAATTCTTTCTTGAATTCTTGGTAGAATTCACATATGAAACCATCTGGTCCTGGACTTTTCTTTGAGCTTCTTGATGACTGATTCAATCTATTTACTTGTGATTGCTTTGTTGTGGTCATCTATTTCTTTTTGAGTCAATGTTGGTTGTTGATACTTTTCTAGGAAGTTGTCCATTTCATCTACATTGTCTAGTTTGTCAGTATATAGTTGTTCTCAGTATCCTTTCATTACCTCTTTTATTTTTTCAGGGTCACTGGCTATGTCCTCTCTTCCATTTCTGATTTTATTTATTTGAAACCTCTCTCTTTTATCTTTTCAGCCTAGATGAGAGTCCATCAATTTTATTGATTTTCTCAAAGAACGAACTTCTGATTTTGTCCTTTGTTTTCATATTCTCCAATTACATTTATTGCTGCTCTAATATCCATTATTTCTTTCTTTTTATTTGCTTCAGGATTAGTTTGCTGTTCTTCCTTTAGTTCTCCCAGGTGAACAGTTAACTCCTTGATTGTTGCTTTCTTCTTTTTTAATATGGGCATTTAAAGCAATAAATTTCCCTCTCAGCACTGTCTTTGCTGCAACGCATAAGTTTTGATATGATATGTTGTGTTTTCATTTTTATTTGCCTTGAGATATTTACTGATTTCTCTTGTAATTTCTTCCTTGACCCACTGGTTGTTTAAGAGTATATTTTTTAGCCTCCATATATTTGTGATTTCATTCCATTATGATCCATGAAAATGTTTTGTATAATGTCAATCTTCTAAAATTTATTGAGACTTGCTTTTTGACCTAACATGTGGTCTATCCTTGAGAATGATCCATGAGCATTTGGAAAAAATATGTTTCCTTCTGTTGTGGGTTTAATGTTCTGTAAATGCCTGTTAAGTTTAGTTTATTTAACATATTATTCAAAATCTGTTTCCTTATTTATCCTCTGTCTAGATGTTCTATCCATTGATGAAAGCAGGGAATTGAAGTCTCCAGCTATTATGGTAGAGGTATCTACTTCTCCCTCTGGTATTGTCAGTGTTTGCCTCATGTATTTTTGGGCACTCTGGTTTGGTGCATAAATACTTATGATTGTTATATCTTTTTGTTGAATTGTTCCTTTTATCAACACATAGTGTCTTTCTTTGTCTCTTTTAATTGCTTAACATTTGAAGTCTAATTTGTCAGATATTAATATAGATATCCCAGCTTTCTTCTGGTTGTTATTTGAATGAGATATCTTTTTCCAACCTTTCACTTTCAATCTGTCCTTGTACTTGGGTCTAAAATGAGTGTCCTGTAGGCAGCATATGGATGGGTCCTGTTGTTTAATTCATTCTGCTAGTCTGTGTCTTTTGATTCTGGAACTTAACCCAATAGCATTTAATGTCATTACTTTAAAGGCAGTACTTTCTTCTATCATTTTGCCTTTTGGATTTTATTTGCTGTGCTGGTTTGAAAGGAAGTATGCCCCCTAGAAAAGCCATGTTTTAATCAAAATCCCATTTCATAAAGGTAGAATAATCCCTATTCAATACTGCATGTTTGAAACTATAATCAGATCATCTCCCTGGATGATGTGATTTAGTCAAGAGTGGTTGTTAAATTGGATTAGGTGATGACATGTCTCCATCCATTTGGGTAGGTCTTGACTGGCTTATTGGAGTCCTATCAAAGAGGAAACATTTTGGAGAATGGAGATTTGGAGAGAGCAGAACTGAACAACATAGCCACGAGAAGCAGAGTCCACCAGCCAGTGACCTTTGGAGATGAAGAAGAAAAATGACTCCCAGGAAGCCTCAAGAAACTAGAAGCCAGGAGAGAAAGCTAGCATATGATGCTGTGTTTGCCATGTGCCCTTCCAGCTGACAGAGAAGCCCTGGCTGTGTTCACCATGTGTCTTTCCAGATGAGAGAGAAACCCTGAATATCATTGGCCTTCTTGAACCAAGGTATCTTTCTCTGGATGCCTTTGATTGGACATTTCTATAGACTTGTTTTCATTGGACATTTTCTCGGCCTTAGAACTGTGAACTAGCAACTTATTAAATTCCTTTTTTTAAAAGCCATTCTGATTCTGGTATATTGCATTCCAGCAGCTAGCAAACTAGAACAATTGCCGTATCTTTTTTTTTCTTTTTACCTTTACTGATAGTCTTCATTTCTACACTCTTCTCCAGACCTCTCTCTCCTGTCTTTTCTTATCTGCCTGTAGTGTAATGTGTTGATTTGAAGGTATTATGTACCCTAGAAAAGCCATGTTTAAACCCTGATCCTATCTTGGGGGCAGGGGCAACCATTTCTCTTTATCCTAATTCAATATTGTTGGACAGAAAATTTTAATTGCATTATCATTGCAGAGGTGTGATATACCCAACTGTGGGTGCAACCTTTGATTAAATGGAGATGTGATTCTATCCATTCAAGGTGAGTCTTGATTAATTTACTGGAGTCCTTTAAACGTGGAAACATTTTTGAGAGAGCTCAGAAGAAAGGCACTCATGTTTGGAAATGCTTGGAGCCCAGAAGAAGTCACCATATGCTTCCCCATGAGATGTTAAGCAAGCCAGAATCTGCAGAGAGCCAAGGGAAGCAAACAGGTAAAAGCAGCCCCAGAGAAGCAAGGTGAGTAACCCCACAGGAACAGAGGCTGGAAGCTGTTTGAAACCAAAAGCCAAAGACCCAAGCAGATGCCAACCATCTGCCTTCCTAGCTGATAGAGTTGTTCAGATCCATCAGCCTCTCTCGAATTAAAGTATCTTTCCCTAGATGCCTAAGTTTGGACATTTTTATAGGCATAGTAAACTTGTAACTTATTAAATTTTCTTTTTTAAAAGCTGTCCCATTTCTGGTATAGCTTAGCAAGTTAATACATGCCTCATTTAGTATTTCTTGTAGAGCAGGTATCTTAGTCACAAACTCTCTCAGTGGCTGCTTGTCTGAAAATATTTTAAACTCCTTCTTGTTTTTTTTTTTTTTTTTTTTTGGCTTGTTTGTTTGTTTTTTGGTGCATGGTCTGAGGATCAAACCTGGGTGTCCAGCATGAAAGGCAAGCATTCTACCACTAAGCCACCTGCACACATTCCCCATCATTTTTGTTTGTTTTTTGCCTGGGCAGGCACCAGGAATCAAATGCAAGTCTCCATCCTGGCAGGCAAGAATTCTGCCACTGAACCACCATCACACTGCCCTTCCCCATAATTTTTGAAGTACAGTTTTTGCTGTGTATAGAATTCTTGGTTGGCAGCTTTTCTCTTTCAGAATCTTAAATATATTATACCACTGCCTTTTTGCCTCCACGGTTTCTTCTGGGAAATCCACACATAGTCTTATGAGCATCCTTTGTATGTGGTGGATTGCTTTTTCTTTTGCTGCTTTTAGAGTTCTCTCTTTGTCTTTGACATTTAAAAATCTAAATTACTAATTGTTTTGGAGTAGGTCTATTTGGGTCAATTCTGTTTGAGTTATGCTGCATTTTGGGTATCTGTAATTTCATGTGTTTCATAAGAGGCAGAAAATTTTCAGTGATTATTTCCTCCATTAGTCTTTCTGCCCCTTTTTCCTTCTCTGACACCCATAACACATATATGAGTGCACTTCATGTTGTCATTCAATTCCCTGAGACCTTACCTGTATTTTTCCATTGTTCTCCCTGTCTTTTCTTTTGTGTATAGGATTTCAGTTGTCTTGTCCTCTATTCACTAATCCTTTCTTCTGCCTCTTCAAATCTGCTGTTGTAGATCTCCATTGCTTTTCATCTCTTCTATTGTGTCATTCATTTCCTTAAGTTCTTTCTCCAAACTTTTGAGTTTTTCTTTATGTTTGCCCAATGTCTTCTTTATGTCCTTCATCTCTTTCGCCATATCTTCCCTCAACTCTATTTGATTTTTGATACGATTTTACATGTCTGTTCAAACATCTTTAATTACTTGTTTCAACTCCCGTATCTCATTTGAAATGATATTGGTTGTTCCTTTGACTGGGCATTATCTTCTGCTTTCCTAATATGACTCATTATTATTATTATTATTTTGCTTGAATCTAGGCATTTGATTTCCTCAAGTAGTTTTTCTGAAAGTTGTTTTCACTCTTTTACCTAGGGTCTCCTTATTGGTTGGCTTTGTTCTCTCTCTGTTGTTGGCATTGCTCAATCTAGTATAGACCTCTAGCATAGCTTCTGCTTAACTGATCAGAATTTTTCAGCTCTTGTTTTTCTGGTTCTTGCCCTGCTCATGTGGAACCTTTTTTATTTAAGAAGGCTCTCCTCAGATATGATCAACCCCAGCCAGATTTTCCCAGACCAAACAGGCCTCTAAGGAAGAGAGAGTAGTCAGTATTAAGTTCCCCTGAGGGTGAGATCCAGCAAGTTGGTCAGACTTTCCTATGAAGCCTCTTGATTCTGTGTTTTTCCTATCCTACCCAGCATGTGACACTTATCTTCCCGCAGCTTCCCGCAAGTGTAAAGTGATGCAGCTCCTTTAATTTCAGCAGCCTCTCCCTGCATGGTTGAGACAGAGGCTGAGGTAGAGAGCAGGCTTAGGTTACTTCTGTTTTCCAGCCCCAGGGCCCTGATTTCCCTGAAGGAGATCCTGTCACTTGATCTGGGCTCTGCCCCTTTTCTTGGGGAAGGTACGCCCTTTAGGGAATTTTCTCCATTCACCTGAACATTTACTTTGTTACTCAGACATGCCTTAATTCTGCCCTTGCCTGGGGCAGTGTTGAAGCCTGAGAGTACTCACAATTCTATCTAATGAGTTGTTAATAAGTAAAAAAGAGAAAAAAAGCCTTTTCAGAATGGAGCCCCTGCTCCCCTTGTTTGTCAATCAAGAGGTGGAGTTAGTGCATGGCTCTATGTGCCCCTTTTCTTGGGGTCCAGCCCTTTTCCAGTATTTTGTGCTGTCTACCTCAAAAGCCTCTTTTTTTTTTTTTTTTGATGAGTCCAGCCCCCCTGTCTGTGGGGGCAAAAACTCCTGATTCCTTTAGTATTTTCTCCAGGTTTATCTGTGCTCATGGCCAGTTTCCAGCAGTCCAAATTTGTTAAATAATTCTGTGATTGGAGCTTGGTTGAGCTATTTTTCTAACTACATAGTAGAGTCTGTTTCTTTTCCCCTCAGGGGACCAGGTTGCCATGCCCACGGGGAATGGGTGCCAACCTCAGTGGCTTGGGACACTTACAATTTTGTGTGGGATCTCAGCCATTCCATCCATTCCATGTATGATGTGTGTCCAGCCCCTGATCTCCCTGCAGCAGTTGTTTCATACAGTTCTGGTTATTTAATTAGCTGCCCTAGAGGATGAACTAAATTCCACACCTCACTACACTGCCATCTTTCCCCACAACATGAATCCCTCTACTTCTTCTTGAGTCAGTGTAGCTCATTTGTGTTTTCCTAAGAATTTGTCTACTTCATCTAGGTTATCTAATTTATTGGCATATAATTGTTTATAATACTTTCTTATAGTCCTTTTTATTTCACCAGGTCACTAGTAATGTCCTCCTTTTCATCTTTGATGGTTCATTATTTGTATCTTCTCTCTTTTTTCTTTGTCAGTCCAGCTAAAAGTTTGTCAATTTTACTGATGTTTTCAAAGAACCAACTTTTGGTTTTGTTTATTCTCTCTATTGCTTTAATTTTTTTTCAATTTTATTTATTTCCACTCTAATCTTTGTTGTTTCCTTCCTTTTGCTCCTTTCAGGTTTAGTTTGCCCTTTTCTTTTTTTTAGTTCTTCCCATTGAGGGTTGTTCTCTGATCTGAAGACTTTCTTCTCTTTTAATATAACCATATAAACCTTTATATTCCCCTCTTAGCAGTGTCTTCACTGCATCCTATACATTTTTTATGTTGTATTTTCATTTTCATTTGCCTCAAGATATTTCTTTGTTTTGCTTGTGATTTCTTCTCTAACCAATTGATTATTTAAGAATATGTTGTTTAATTTCAACATATTTGTGAATTTTCTATTTCTCCTTTTGTTATTGATTTCTATGTTCATTCCATTGTGGTTTGAAAATGTATATTGTATAATTTATGTATTTTTGAATTTATCGAGAATTGTTTTGTGACCTAACGTATGATCTAACCTGAAGAGTGATCCATGTGCACTCAAGAAGAATGTATGTTTCTGTTTTTGTTTGGTGCAGTGTTTTATATGTGTCTGTTAGTGCTAGTTGGTTTCATGTCTTTCAATTCCTGTACTTCCTTATTGATCTTATGACTAGGAGTTCTATCTATTATTGAAAATGATGTTTTAAAGTTTCCTACCATTAATGTAGAACTTTCAATTTCTCCCTTCAAATCTGTCAGTATTTGCTTCATATATTTTGGGGTGCTGATGTTAGGTGCATATATATTTATAATTGCTACATCTTCTTGTTGAATTGTCCCCTTTATTAGTGTGTAATGGCTATCTTTGTCCTTAACTGTTTTTTTACTTAAAGTCTATTTTATTAGATAGTCACCCCAGTTCTCTTTTAGTTACTATTTGTATGTTATATATTTTTCCATCCTTTCACCATCAACCTACTTGTATGTTTGTCTTTAAGGTCAGTTTCTTGTATAGAGCATATAATTGGACCCTGCTTTTTAATCTATTCTGCCAATCTCTGTCTTTCAACTGGAGAATTTAATCCATTTATATTTAAAGTCACTACTGATAATACGATTGAGCCTTTGTAAGTTTTATACTTTTTTTAATCCCTCACTTCTATTAAAGCCTACTTTTATGTATTTCCTTTTTAGTGTTGTACCATATTGAGTGACTTCTTGTTTCTATCTGGACACATTTTAAATTTATTTTTCTTGTGGTTAACATGGGGTTAAAATCTAACATCCTAAATATATAACAATCATATTTCATTTGATACCAACTTAACTTCAATAGCATGCACATATCTATTTTATATAATCCTATGTCCCCCCACCATTTTTTTCTACTTGTTACCACTTATCTCTATGTACATTGGATGCCAAAACCATAGATGTACAATTAATTTTTATGCGTTTACATTTTAGCACCAGTAGGAAGTAAGAAGTTGAGTTTCACAGCAAACAGTGCAATACGATAGTATTGGCATTTATAATTACCCAAATGGTTACCTTTACTGCAGGACTTTATTCTTTTATGCTGTTTTGAACCACTTTTTATTATCCCTTCTTTTCGGTTTGAAGAATTCCCTTTAGCATTGTTTGTAGGGTAGGTCTAATGGTGATGAATTACTTCAGCTTTTGTTTATCTGAGTGTCTTAGTCTACCCCTTATTTTTGAAAATCATCTCACTGGATATAAAGTTCTTGACTGGCAGTTGTTTTCCTTCAGCATTTTAAGTTTTTCAACCCACAGCCTTCTTACCTCCATGGTTTCTGATGAGAAATCAGTACTCAAACTAATTGGGACTCCCTTGTACATATGGGTTGCTTTTTTCTTACAGCTTTCAGAACTCTCTCCTTGTCCTTTCCAATTGATGGTATAATCAATATATGGCAGGGTATATTTTTCTTCCTGTTTATCTTGTTTGGGCTTTTCTGAGCTTTTTATATGCACATATCCACATCTTTTGCTAAATTTTGAAAGTTTTCTGTCATTATTTTTTGACTATTCCTTCTGCCCCTTTCTTTCTTTCTTCTTCTGGGACTCACATAATGTGTATATTGGTGTGTTTAATGGTGTCTCATAGCTGTCTTTGATTATTTTCACTTTTAATAATTACTTTTTATTTCTGCTTCTCAGCCTGGCTCATTTCAAGCATCTTGTCTTCAAGTTCACTTATTATTTCTTCTGCTAGCTCCATTGTGCTCCTGAAACCCTCCTGGGCATTTTTCATCTCAGTTGTGGCCTTCAACTCTAGTAGTTCTTTGTCTTCTTTTTAAAATTTTTGTCTTTTTACTCGGACACTCATTTTGTTCATTCACTGTTTTCCTGATAGCTTTTAGTTCTTTCTTTTTACTTTTCTTCGTGCCCTTGAGCATTTTTAAGATCATTATTTTTAAGATTTTGCTCAGTATGTTCACATTTTCATCTTCTTCACTTCTGTTTTCTGTAATTTAACTTCTTTCTTTGGATGGGCTATCATTTCCTATTTCTTTGTCTTGTACTATTTTGTTGCACACTGTGCATTTTAATATTTTAAAATGTTAACACTGGGATTTACTTCCTAAAATGACCGGTTCTTGATTTTGTAACCAGTCGGTAATAAGACAGAGATTTTTCTAATCTTCAGTCCTCCTATCAGGGAGGTCTGCTCAAAGTGAGTGCACTGTATAGAGTTTGGGGCCTGTATCTTGTCCTAGCTTTTGCTTGTTTGTTGTTTTGAAATCCCCTCATTTAAAGTAGTTTAGTCATCCTTTCTGTTTCTCAGGAGACAGATCTCCATTTCCTGGGTGTTTGAAGCTGGAAAACTTTTCCCACAGATCCTCTGCCTCTATACTTTATTTCACTCCTCTCAAGTTACCTTTGCCTGGAAGGCAAATTCTGGGAGAAAGTCATCCTGGAAGAACTTTCCCTAGTCTTTCCCAGCCAAAACAGGGCCAAGGACTAACAAAGGACACAGACTAGCTCCAAGCACTCTAGGTAGGGGATCAGGAAGGGCACCAAAAGCTTCTCCAAAGGCTTCTTAAAGCTGGCCTTTCCTGGCCTTCCCAGAAAATTCAGCCCTTTAGGTAACTGTCCCCCTTAGCCCTGAAGAAGTACTGCATCTCTACATCTCTGCCTCCTCTGCCTTTGCTGTGAAGGATTGAAACAATGGCTGCCATCACCTTTGTCCAGGGTGGGCTGATGCAATATCTGCCCTTAAAACTGGGTCCCCAGCAATCCAAATTCACTAATCAAAAGTCGTGATCAGACTCCTGGGAAGATCGCCAGATAGAGTAGCTTGAGATCAGCCCTGCTCCACAGAAAAGTTAGAGTAGGGACAGGAGGCAGTGATTCTGGGAGTGCAGCTGACTTGGGAGTGCCTTCTGCACCATATGGGGCAGCCCTGGCTGCAGAAGCTGAGGAACTGAGAGGCAAAGGGCTGAAGCCTGGTGCAGGGCACAGAGCCTGCAGGAGTACGCAGATGGGAGTCAGGGACTTGGAAGTAAGCCAGGCTGTGTTCCATGGTTGCACTACCCTCACTATTGCAACCCCGTGATCAGTGACTCACCCCACACCCCACGCACCCAAACCCCCATCATCCATTCCCATTCTCCATGCTCCAGGCATCCCCAACCCACCAGCCCCCAATGCACATACCTGTCCCACACCCTCACCCTAAGTGCAGCCCAACCCACCTCTCCTGCACACTTCCTGAGCACTACCTCCCCTCCCTGTTCCCTGCAGACTGTTGCCAGCGCATAAAGGCTGCAGACACTAACCTCCATACCTAGGCTACTCTTTCCCCCAGCCCACAGAGTGGCACAGCCTCACCCTGCTCCCTCCTGAGTTCAGCACATCAGTTTATGGCACTCCTAGCCCCATGCATGCACACAGACTCCCCATCACATCATTCAGCTCTGGTAACCACACTTTACAGCCGTCCTAGAACTGCACATGCGCATGGCCCTCAGCCACACTTCCCAGCTCTGAGAAAGTGCTGAACTGCACAGCCAGGTCACACCTGCCCCAGTCCATGAAAGCATAATGTCAACCTGCTGCCACAGTTCTACACATGTGCACAAAGGGCCCCGTGCCTTAGGCCAGCACATACCAGGGTTACGACCCCAGACTGGTGCACCTTCACAACTACACCCTCTCTGGCCGCTGGGTGCCTATATTCATGAGCATCAGCATTACTTCCCCAACCTGCACCTATACCTCCCCTGAAACAAATCACCACATTGAGTGCCCCACCCTGTACCCTGCTCCCTACTGTACAACCATCCCACAAACACAAGGCCTTAGAGTACCGAAAGAAATCAACTCCCAAAGTAATTCAATCAAGATACTTACATACCATGAAGACAGCAGACATTCACTAAGCATATCACAATGCAGACAGATAGAGCCCAGGCAAAGGAGACAAAGATGTTGGAACAACTAATCAAAGATGTTCTTGTGACTCTACTTAGAAAATTAAGTATGATAACAAATGACATAAAGGGAATCAAGAAGACAGTAGAAGAGCATAAAGAGAAATTTGAAAGAATAAACAGAAAAATAGCTAGATAAGGATGCCCACTGTCACCACTATTATTCAACATTGTGCTAGAAATTCTAGCTAGAACAATCAGGCAGGACAAAGAAAGAAAAGGCATATAGATTGGAAAGGAAGAAGTAAAACCCTCATTATTTGCAAATGATCTGATACTATATTGGAAGATCCTGAGAAATCTATGGCAACGTTACCTGAGCTAATAAATGAATTCAGCAAGGTGGCAGGATATAAAATTAATGTGCAAAAATCAGTAACATTTTTATACACAAGCAACGACCTAGCAGAGGAGTCAGTTAAGGGAAAAATTCCATTCAAAATAACAACTAAAAGAATCAAATACTTAGTAATGAACTTAACTAGGGATGTAAAGGACTTGTACACAGAAAACTACATAACATTGCTGAAAGAAATCAAAGGTGACCTAAACAGGTAGAAAGACATTCCCTGCTCATGGACAAGAAGGCTAAATATAGTTGAGATGTCAATTCTCTGCAAATTGGTCTACAGATTCAACACAGTACCAATGAAAATTCCAACAACCTACTTTGAAGATTTGGAAAAGCTAATTACCAACTTCATATGGAAGGGAAAGAGACCCCAAATAGCTAAAAGCATCTTAAAAAAGAAGAACAAAATGGAAGAATGAACACTCCCTGACTTTAAAACCTATTGTAAAGCCATAGTGGTCAAAACAGCATAATACTGGCATAAAAATAGAAGCATTGACCAATGGAATTTAATTGAGAATGCAGAAATAGACCACTAAATCTACGGCAAATTAATTTTTTTGACAAGGCCCCCAAATCCTCTGAACTGGGACAAAATAGTCTTTTCAATAATTGGGCGTGGAAGAAATGATATCAGTAGCCAAGAGAATGAAAGAGGACTCCTATCTTACACCCTACAGAAAAATTAACTCAAAGTGGATCTAACACCTAAATATAAGAACTAGCACCATAAAGCTTCTAGAAGAAAATGTAGGGAAACATCTTCAAGACTTTGTGATAGGAAGTAGCTTCCTAAACTTTACACCTAAAGCACAAGCAACAAAAGAAAAAATAGATGAATGGAAACTCCTCAAAATCAAATGCTTCTGCACTTCAGAAGACTTTGTCAAAAAGGTGAAGAGGCAGCCAACTGAATGGGAGAAAATATTCAGAAATCACATATCGAACAACCTAATTATAAAATGGGTAAAGACATAATAGGCACTTTTCTGAAGAGCAAATACAGGTGGCTCAAAGCACATGAAGAGATGCTCATTTTCATTCGATATAAGGGAAATGCAGACTACAACGAGATACCACCTCACACCTATAAGAATGCTGCTATTAAACAAACAGGAAACTATAAATGTTGGAGAGGATATGAGGAAACTGGGAAACTTATGCTCTGCTGGTGGGAATGTATAATGGTGCAGCTACTACAGAAGACTGCTTGGCGGTTTCTTAGGAAACTAAATATTGAGTTGCCCTATGACCCAGCAATAGTACTACTTGGCATATAACCAGAAAAGCTGAAACCAATGACACAAACAGACATTTGCACACCAATGTTCATAGCAGCATTATTCACAATCATCAGAAAATGGAAACAAACTAAATGCCCATCAACAGCCAAGTGCATCAACAAAATGTGGAATATACATACGATGGAATATTATGCAGCAGTTAAGACAAAATGATGCCCTGAAGCACATCACAAGATGGATGAGACTTGAGGACATAATGCTAAGTGAAAGTAGCCAGACACAAAAGGATAGATACTGTATGATCCCACTTTTATGATGAGCATAAAGGTATAATCAGAGGCTTATAATACAGAATATAGGGGACTTAGAGATACATAGAAGCTAGAGATGAGTGAACCGTTAGCTAATGAGGTTGAACTCCAATGTAAGGGAATATATAGGAGTGAGTATGGTTCTCTAGTGGGTCTATAAGTAATATTGCCATATGGAAGATGAACAAGATTGAAAGGGGAAGTAAAGACTTAAGTGTCCCACGGATAAACACTCGAAATATGAATTAGTTCTCACAAGAACTACTTCAAAGACATGATTCTTGTACAGAGAGTGTTTAAGTCCAGGGTATAAGGGAAAACTGTTATTGCATGCTATGAGCTATGCTCAAAAGGAAATCATCATCTCTACCATAGCAACAGCAGAGGTAAATAATGGGGGGGGAGGGAAAAGAGTTAAGAGGAGAATTAGACTTCCTATTTGGTGAAGCTGTGTTTATTTGTTTTCTTTCTTTTAAGAGCAATGAAATTATCTTAAATTGAGAATGTTGATGGACTATGGACTTGGGCCCTCTATATGATGCCCGATGAATGCAGGTGGCTGAAGGATGCACTGATGGAGAAGTAGATTGGTGAATGATGGTGTATACTTATGAATGAAGGCTGTGCTGCTACAAAAAGGAACAAAGTCATGAGGCAGGCAACGATGTGAATGAACATGTGGGACAGTTGGTGAGACAAAATAAACCAGAAACAAAAGAAGAAGAATGGTGTGGTCACCTTTAGAAAATGCTTATAAGAAAACAGGAGCCTGGATTGTAAGCTTTTAGAGCAGACACATTAAGTCCTGAGTGATTAGTATTTCTGGATTTTGAAAGGCTATTTTCAAAATATATAACCTAATATTTAGAGATAGGAACAAAGCCAAACAGGGGTTAAAACAATTCAGGACATAAGGGTAAGGAAGACCGTGTCTATATTTTAGAACTACACGTATTCTTTGAGACCAATGGAAGAAAGGTTTATTTGGTCTAGAACTGAATTCTTCTGTAGTGCATAATCTAATTCAACCTGTCTTTATAGCTCATTTGAACAAGTGAAAAACAGGGAGCACAGAATAAGAGAGAGGTCCATTAATCCTGTATAGATTATTGTAATGCCTGCATGCATCCTAGAGTATATTAACCAGATAATCAAAAAGTATTGGCAAAGTCCCCTGAGGGATGGGAGAAAGAATATGGAACTATTAAATCTTACCATCAGGAAATCCTCCGATACTGGGTCAAACTTTAGGGACACCCAAATCAATAGGCCATATGCTCGATCATGAGGCTTACTCTTGTGAAGCTTACATAGGTAGCAAAGAAACTTGTACTAACTATAGGCATGCCTAATC
The DNA here is from genome assembly GCF_023851605.1 of Tamandua tetradactyla. Classification (NCBI taxonomy): domain Eukaryota; kingdom Metazoa; phylum Chordata; class Mammalia; order Pilosa; family Myrmecophagidae; genus Tamandua; species Tamandua tetradactyla. Next base: position 21,734,941 of record NC_135337.1, on the reverse strand, counting down.
ATTACTTCTGGGGGACCTCTTTTGCTCAGACATGGCCTTAGTCTCTCAAAGTCCCCCCCCCCCAACATGGGACATGACATCCTGGGGTGAAGGTCTCCCTGGCAACATGGGTGATGACCCCCAGGAATGAATCCAGACCTGGCACTGTGGGATCAACAATTCCATCTTGACCAAAAGGGGAAAGGAAGTGTAATCAATAAAATATCAGTGGGAGAGAGAGTTCAAATAGAGTTGAGAGACTACTCTGGGATAGCTTTTATGCAAGCTTCAACTAGACCTTGCTACCTATCATAAATTGCCAAACCCCACGGGACCATTCCAGCCAATCCTAAAGAACACCTAGAGCAATTTATAAAATTCCACAAGGGTTCCATGCACTAGAGTAACTTTAGAGAAACCTACAATCTCCAGATGGGTCCCTTTTCCAGATAAGTCCTGAAACCTAGCCCAGCCTCTTCAGAACATGAGATAGTTCCATCTCCTTACCCCATATTAGTGACAGACCCTTCCAATATGAAAAATTTAGAATTGCCATAGCCTAACATCCCTAAAGAGAAGGATGAAAAGATCAAAGGTGATGGTGGAATTATACATAGAAGATAGGACTTAACAATTTAATGAATATGAATGCTGAATCATTAAATTGATATCTCTTTTAGTCTCCAGTATTTTAGAGCAGCTAGAAGTAAAAACCTAAAATTGTGAAGTTGCAATCCATGTCAAACTCTGAAATATGTTCTATAACTAATTGTGGTGATGCGCTTTGAAATTTATAGCTTTTTAATATATATGCTATTTTTCACAATAAAAAATGAAAAAAGTCTATTGTGATGATAAAAAAATATTTAAGCCCTCTCACCTCCTATATTCTGGAGCAGCTAGAAGGAAAAATATGAGAGGATCGTATGGTAGCCCCACGACAAACTCTGGGATCAGCCCTGTAACTACTTGTTGAAGAGTGCTTTGAAAACTGTTGCATTTTTATTTCTTTGTTTTGTATATATGTTATACCATACAATAAAAAAAGTTAAAAAAAAAAAAGTCGTGAACAGTATTGGCCATGCCCACCTATGTTCTTGAGGGAAGAGGATTTTTATATCTCTGCTATCAGTAAGCCTGCCAGGGGCTGGACTCCCTGGTAGCCTGTGGAGTAGGGATGCTGGTAATCACCATGAGAGAGCAACTTATAGTTCTTTACTGTAATTTATCAGCCTCTTCTTCCTGCTCTTTCCTAGAACTTCTGCAATGTTATTCTGGCCTCTAGAGTTTCAAAATAGCTGTTTCAGACAATACTTGCATATTGAATAGTTGTTTTGGTACAAGGACTGAATTATGGAGTTCCCTACTGTGCTGGTTTGAAAATATTATGTGCCCCAGAAAAGCCATGTTTTAATCCTTATTCAATCTTGCAGAGGCAGCCATTTCATTTAATTCTGATTCAATAATGTAGGTTGGAATCTTCTGATTAGTATATCTCCATGGAGATGTGACACGCCCAATTGTGTGCATTGGCTTTGATTAGATGGAGATGTGACTCTACCCATTCCAGGTGCGTCTTGATTAGTTTACTGGAGTCATTTAAAAGAGGAAGCATTTTGGAGAGAGAATCAGAGATGACAGATATCTCAGAGCTGATAGAAACTTCACAGCAGATCTGATACAGGTGCAGACATGTGGAGAACAGAGACACGGATGTTTGGAGATGCTTGGAGCTCAGCAGTCGTTGCCATGAGGTGTTAAGCAAGCCGGAACCTGAGACAGCCAAGGGAAGCTAAGAGATGAAAGTCAACCCTGGAGAAGCGAAATGAGGAACCCCTACAGGAACAGGGGCTGAAAGCAGCACATCCTAGGAGCAAGGGAGCAGTAGATGCCAGCCATGTGACTACCCAGCTGACAAAGTTGATCCTGGCCCATCGGTCTTTCTTGAGTGATGGTAACCTCTTGTTGGTGCCTTAACTTGAACACTGTCACTTCCTTAGAACTGTAAATTTCCAACTTATTAAATTCCCCTTTTAAAAAGCCATTCCAGTTCTGGTATATCACATTCTGGCAGCTTGCAAACTATTAACACCTACTCTGCCATCTTCCCCACAAGTTTTATTTATGAAATTTTGAGGGTTTAAAATTGCCATTCCGCTTCATAAATCACTCTCTCAGGACATGATTAATTGACAAATTGTAGTTTTTCATAAAAGGCTCATGGCTTATATTGAATAAAATAACAAATAGAGCTAAAAATATGAATGCCAGTATACAGGGTCTGTTACAAACAGAGTTATGATAAAATCTAATATCTATTATTCCATCTTGCATTATATTCAAAATTTTATAAATAGTTTTAGACTAAATGATTTTATAATTATAAATATAAATCGCCCCAATAACTATTTCCTTATTTATTTGTGTTAATAATTTTATATACAAAATAATTTTCACAATAATCATTACTTGTCCCAGAACTTTACTATTGAAATAACAAATATGCATTTATACTTCAAATGAGGTGGGCATTAATCAGAAAGCCAGTCTAGGAAAACTAATATGGCAAAAATGAATACAATAGACTGAAAGAAAATAGGCTTAAAGCAAAGATGTATTGGCTAGGACTCTACTGTCATTATTTAAGCAAGAATTAACAGATCCTCAACTAAGAAAGTGACAGAGGACATAGAAAGAGGACAGTTGCAAGATATAAAAGGGAGGGAGAATTAACAGATCTTGGTAACTAGTTAAGGTAAGAAGTAAGGGAGATTCTTAAAGATTATTCTTAGAAATTAGCTTGAGGATAATGTGAACGTGAGAGATAAGGATGCTGAGATAGTAATGATTATAGAGAAGGTCAAGGAGAACCTTTTGGGAAGTACCTACCCTTTAAAAGTATGTGGGAAGGTGACAAAGAAGGAATGAGCAAAGAATCTCATAAAGACAAAGACAGTAGCTTAAAGAGGCAGTAGGTAGCAATATTCAATGCTACAGAAAAGCCTCTGAATTTTGAAACTAAGATGTCTTTTGTAATCTGTAAGAGCAAAGAATTCCAAAGAGAGATGAGGACAAAAGCTGAATCTAAAAGAACTAAGGAGTGATTGGAGATTTAAGAAAAAAAAGTGTTGTTTTAAGGGTATTCTTTCAGGAAGAATATATACCATTTTCCACTCCTATAAGCTTCTAGGTATGTTCATATATTCATCACTTTTATTGTATCATTTTGTAGCTTTAAAAGTTTCAACAAAATATTTCAACTTATCTTTGCACTTAATGAAATAACTAGAGTATGGTGATATTGCTTGATTAAATATTTAATAGACATGTGAAATTAGTTACATTTATTAAATGTCAGCGTGGTGTTGAATATTATACTAAATATTATGTATGAATAAAGAAGTATTAGAATTGACTTCCAATGCTTATTGCATGTTCTGGTTATCTCCTGCTGTGCAACAAACCATCTCAAAATGCAGTAAACAGCTTATTACTATTTTTCAAGGTTCTAGGATTTGACAGACTCTCCCGGGCACTTCTCAGTTGGGATCCCACAGGTGGTTGTAGTGAGATGATGCTGAGGCTGGAACTTAGCAGAAGGCTTCTTCACTCGTACATCTGGTTCCTGTACTGGGGTGGCTACAATAGCTTGGGTCTAGTTGGGCCCCCCTGCCTCTTTCTTCTCTCCACATGGCCACTTTACAGGTCTAGCTTGGGCTTCATACAGCATGGCCACCTCAGGAGAAAGTGTTCCAAGAGACCCAAGCAAAAGCTTCAAGTCTTATGAGTTAGTGTCAGAAGTCATGCAGCGTCATTTCTCCTAGGTTCTATTAGTCAAAGCTGCCAAGAAAATCCGGTTTCAGGGGGTAAAGCAGTAGACACATACAGGAAGGGAAGAAATTGATGGCAGTCATCTTGGAGACAAGCTGCAACAATCTATTTGGTGGATATTTATAGATAAATGCACTCTTACATATCCATATATAGAGATAAGTTCATCCTTACCTATGAGACAACTTGAAAATAATTATAATGAATTTTCAATTATAAAATTTTGTGACAAAGGAAGACCTTAATACTTAAAGTGGGAAATATTATTAACTCTTAGATAACTAATCAAAGACACTGAATTTTTTAAGCAAGTCAAAAATTTTTTTTTCCCAAGTGGGAAAACTTCCCTATTGCCTATGATGACCTGAGATCGCTAATCAAACAAATCATTGCAATCTAACTGGCCTCCCAATCCCCAACATCTCAGAACCACTCAGTCCAAGAATCATGTTACAGAAATCTTTTGACCAAGGTGTCCCCTATTTTATTTGCTTAGGGCTACCTTTTCCCAATCTTTCCTCTAGTGGTATAACCCCTGAAGTCCACAGCTACCAACGCTCCCAGCAGCACATCTTCAAATTTACCATATATATCTGATTCTGTAGTAAATTATCATTTCAGTAAGCATGAGATCATTTGATATTGAAGACTAGAATTTTTTCCCTTTATTCTTTTAGTTAATCGTTTGGCTTTTTGTAGTTTTTTTCTTACTTTCATTGAACTTTTTTCAATTAAAAAATTTTATTATAGGAGTTGTAGGTTTATAGGACAATCATGCATAAAATATAGGATTTATGTTCACTGGTGTGAAGTTTGTTATAATTGATGATAACACTTTTTTTGTAATTCTACTATTTTTTAACAGTAGTTACATTTGTTACAATTGATGAAAGATTATTAAATTAGTACTATAGCTATTGTCCATAGTTTATATAGGGTTATTTTTCTCCATATCTCAAACTTACTATCATTATTATTTTATCATTCATGTTTTTATTTTATTATTCATCTACCTACACACTGGATAAAAGGAGTGTCACTCACAAGTTTTTTTTTTTTTTTTCACTCACAAGGTTAAAGATAAGCAGTAAATAGTCATAAAGTCATTATCAAAGGTCAACACTACTGGATTACAGTTCAACAACTTCAGTTTTTCTTCTGGCTATTCTAATACACTAAAAACTAAAAAGAAATATCTATATAGTGATTCAGTAGTCATAATTATTGCTTGAATCTTAATTTTTCAGTTACACCTCCTCCCTCTCATTTGACCATTCTCTCAATCTTCAGGGATATCTTTTGAACTTCTTGCCAGAAAGGGGTGTGAACTTATGGGGCAAAGGAAGGAAACCGTTCTTGGAGAAATTGGTACCTCTGGGTTTCAGGGCTTATTTGGCATAGGTAAAATATGGAGGCCTTAAGTTTTTGCAAAATAAACTTAAACTTTTATAGAGTCTTCGACAGAGCTTAGGGGTATATTTTAGGATTTTCAGGAATACTTTGGTTGGAGTGTGGCGTACTATGGCAATTTGCAATATCTGGCTGAAAGCTTGCACAAGAATAACCTCCAGAATGACCTCTTGATCTAAGCCACTGAAACTTTATTTTGTTTTATTTCTTTTCGCCTTTTTGGTCAAGAAGACATTGTTAATCCCATAATACCAGGGCCAGGTTCATCCCTGGGAGTCATGTCCCACTTTGCCAGGGAGACTTACACCCCTGGAAGTTATGCCCCATGTAGGGCGTAGGACAGTGAGAGAGAGTGACCATATCTGAGCAACAAAAGTGGTTCTCTTGAGGTGACTCTTAGGCATAATTATAAATAAGCTTAGCTTCACCATTGCAGAAATAAGTTTCATAAGGGCAAGCCTCAAGATCAAGGGCTTGGCTTACTAATTTGAGAGTCCCTAATGCTTGAGAAATATAAAGAATTCCCCAGGTAGGGAAGTTTAATAGTTCTACATTTTCCCTGAATCCCTCAGAGGGTCTTTACAAATATATATTTTTAAATACTCTGGAATGTTTCAGGATATTACATTAACCTGTACAGAATAACAAGATCTTATACCCTGTTCTAGGCTCCATAGGTGGTTTAAATAAACTAACCAAACAGGTTAATTCAGACAGTGTGCTATGAAAATTTAAATTTTGGACAAAATAAGCATCTCTTCCTTTTGTCTTGCACAGAAGTTGAAGTTTTAAAATACAGACAATATCATTTTTCACTCTGAGTTCTGATTGCATTAGTTCTAAACAGATCTGCTTCATCCACGTCTCTAATTGAAGTCTGACCTCTTCAGCTCTTTTACCAGTTGCTCTATGGACTAATGCTGACTTTCAAAGCTGCAGAATTCTAACTCCGAGTGAGTCTCAGGTGTCACCTACATACCTAAAGTTCCAGGGAACTGGAATACAGCATCTCAGAATTTAGAAATAACAGGTAAAACTCCGTAATAAATGTGACTGATGTAAGAGTTTGTAACCTAAGAATCTTTATAATGAGCCTTACTGAATGTTCTGTACTCCTTAATCATCAATTGCTCAATCTCTGCCCAATTTCTATCTCCTGATAACCTAAGCTTTCAAATTCAATTCTCAGTTTGCTTACTATGGTTTATATTAATGAGATCATACCTTATTTGTCCTTTTGTTTTGGTTTACTTCATGCAATGTAATGTTCACAGGGTTCATTCACCTAGCTGCCTTCATTCCCTTTTTGGCAGCTGCTCAAGATTCCATTGTATGTATAAACCACAGTTCACCATACCATTTCAGTAGTCAAGGTATCCTTGGGCCATCTCCATCCATTGGCAATCAGAAATAATGTCGCCATAAGCACCAGTGTGCAAATGTCTATTCGTGTGTCTCCTTTCTGTTCTTTCAAGTATATACCTAATGACAGGGTTGCAGGATCTTATGGCAACCTTATATTTAGCCTCCTGTGGAACCAACTTACCTTTTTTTTTTTTTGGTATGTTATTTATGGAGGGGTCACATTTCATTATTTTTCATGTGAGTATTCCATTGCTGTAGCACTATTTGTTGAATTTTTTTGTTTGTTTTGTTGTGTTTTTTTTGCCTGCTTGTTTGTTTTTTGGGGAAGTGCATGGACTAGGAATCAAACTTGGGTTGTCTTGCATGGCTGACAAGAATTCTACCACTGAACTACACTTGCACCTCCTTTTTTCAATTTTGCTAAGATTTTTGTCTTTCATTATGTACACTGTTTTGAAAAAACTTTTCTAAATGAGATTAATACATAAATTGTTACTTTAATTTGATAAAGCATATAATCTCAGCTTTATAAAATATTTTGTATGCCTCAGAAACTGCTTTTGCTGAACACACTGAGCGTATGGACTAATATTTTAAGATTTCCTGTGACTAGAAAGGTATGGAAAGTCTGACTGATTTATATTGTGTTCTGACTTCCTGAAGCAGTTTTCCTAATGGTCTTCCATTTTAGTCATACCATGAAACAAAGCTTCTTGCTTTTTTTTTTTTTCTACTCAAAACTCAACCTCAAACTCTGTGTTTCAATTTGATTCTTTGTCTCTTAAGTTTAACTTACGGACTTTTATAGTAGTGGCAATTTCATTTTATAAAACTTCTCCTTTTGGGAGTATAATTCTGGAAGCATTTGAGAAAAAATTATTGTTTAATTTTCGAAATTATTTTTAAAAATTAAATAACTAGACTATTTAGCATCATTGATTGCTCTATAATTGCATTTGTTGTTTGTACCATATAATTTAAAATTTTATTATCTATTCTTCACTCTAATTGCTTTGTGAGCGTCACATCTTTTGCAATGACAGTGTTTATCCTTTTAGATGGGACTCTTGCCTCTGTTATTTTATATTCCCTAAAGCCTATAACATAGTGCTAGGGGTAGAGATGGAGTCTCACTGATAAATTGGTGTTTATCTTATATTCTTCTGATTCAATTGTTCTTATAATTTGTGCTTTATTGGCCTTCTTTCTACACTCTATGGAAACATTTTAGACTTTCCCCTGGCATAGCTTAGTACTAAACAACACTGTTGGTTATTTGTAGATATGGATTTCATGATTTGAGTTTTATACAAGGAATTAGAACAGAGATAAGAAAATGTAATCTTCCTGGACAGATCTCTGCCATCTGGTTTTTTATGGCTTCTTCTTAATATAATGTAGAAGTTTAAAACATGGTTTTGAAACCAGACTACCTGGGTTCAAATCTTGGTTTTGCCACTTATTCGTTCTTGTTAGGAACCTTCTGTACCTAAATTTCCTCATTTTCAAAATGGGGCTCATAATTTTCAAAAAAGGGAAAATCATAGGGCTTTTATGGAGGTTAAATTAGTTTATTCATGTAAAGCAAATAAAACAGTCCTTAGTACATAGCAATTAAGCAATAGATGTTAGCCGTTATTGTTGTTATTTTGTTTATTTAGATTTAATAGTTTTCATTCTTTGCTAATTGTATATTCTCTTAATCGTTTCACTAAATGTCTATTGAAACAATCACATTTTCAGAACTATGTAAGCATATAGCCCTCATCAACAAGCCTGTTTCTGAGTTGCTTTGTGAGAGTTAAAAAAAAAAGGCAGGAAATTTTCATTTTTCAGTACCAGCACTTAATCCTTCCATCCTTTCTTTGGTAAGAATTTTTAACTATGTGTTCTGGAAACCAATATGAATAAACATGCAGCTTAAGTCCTTGAATTCACCATGGGACAATAAGACACACAAGTAAGGTATTGCTAGTGGGAGAGTCCAAAAGCTAAGTAAGTAGGTTATATTTAGCATGATGTAGAATGTGTGATAGTCAAGTGATCAATTGGATAGAGCAACCAGCTGCCTGGAAAAGTCAAGAAAATGTCTAAGCAATTGACTTATGAGTTGAATCTTGATGGTTGAAAAGAGAAGTGTGCCAGACAAAGAACAGAAGATCATTCCAGGCAGGAATTAGCACGTGCAAAGGCACAGAATCAAGGAAGAGCTTGGAAGTCTGAGAAACTGTGAGAAATCCAGACATGAAAGAGTTTACAGTACACCACAGGAGTAGGTAGATAAGGGAGATGTGAAAAGTGGGTGGTGCTACGCTGGGGAAGATCTCTTTTTCTTTGTATGCCAAGCTAAAGAATTTATGTTTTATTCTATAAACACATGGGAGCCCTTAGTAAAAACTTATTTTTTAACAAGAAGATAACATGACAACCAAAAAAGTGACCCCATCAGGAGGGCAGCAAATGTCATTTTTATGTTTAAATGCCAGTTCCAATACTTGGCAGTTATGTTTCTTAGAGTAAGTTCTCAGACTTTCTGCAGTACCATTATCTACACCACTGCCACATATGTATCTTGAATACAGCTTTTGGTATTAGCCGTTTTGAGTTTGTCATTGGTTTCAGTTTCTTCATTCTTTCACCTTACAACAAGAAAAATAAATCATTTGCCCTAAATTTGTCACATTTTCTACTTTATTATTGATGCATCTCCATATCTTATGCGTTCTCAATCTTTGCAGTCTGAGTTTAATGAAAAATCTTGTTTTAAGTACTTACCAAGATTTCAAATCATTTTGGAGATATTTTTAATGGTCTTATAGGAGGAGGAGTTATAAGGAGAGGCCAGATGGTCTGGGTACCCAAGTGAAGTGCTCATTTAGGAAGACTGTGGGTAAAGAGAGTACACTAGAAGGAGACAAAGGAAGGAGTGGAGCCCCACCAAAACAAGAGTCTTAAAAGCATAGAAGAGGGCAGTGCAACTGTGGGTCAGTGGCAGAATTCTTGCCTGCCATGCCAGAGACCTGGGTTCAATTCCTGGAGCCTGCCCAAGTAAAAAAAAAAAAAAAAAAATGTAGGAGAGAAAAGAAGTGGGGTGTCAAATGTCTGCTTTTCTTTAAGGAGATGATAGCATTTTAAAATACATGCCAAGATATTTTAAAACTCCAACTTCTGTGCGAGACTAAAGCAAAAAATGTTTATTTGGTACAAAATTTGTATTTGACACGTGTCTTTCCTAATATAACATATATGGACAGGTTAATTGAACACCATAAGTACATGGAACCTTGAATAGGGCATGAGATTTTGTAAGTTTGTCCAGTGTGATGCCCCGATAAATCCCAGAGTGATATGAACATTGAATAAAGAAGTATTTGCAAAGTCCTTTTTGGGGAATGGTGAGAAAGGGGGAAAATTCAACTTCCCCATTGGAGAATTCCTGATATTCTCACAAGCAATTGAGACAACCAAATCAATGGGCTGAGCCCTCAATCTTGGGGTTTGTTCATATGAAACTTATCTCCACAAAGTATAGACTAAGCCTACTTAAAATTAGGCCTGAAAGTCACCCCCAGAGAATTTCTTTTGTTGCTTAGATGTAGCCTCTCTCTCTCTTAGCCAACATGGCAAGCAAACTCACCGCCCTCCCCCTCTCTATGTGCGACATGATTCCCAGGGGTGTAAACTTCCCTGGCAATGTGGGACAGAAATCCTAGAATGAGCTGAGACTCAGCGTCAAGGGATTGAGAAAACCTTCTCAACCACAAAGGGGGAGAGAGAAATGAGACAAAATAAAGTGGCTGAGAGATTTCGAGTAGAATCGAGAAATTATCCTGGAGGTTATTCTTATGCCTTATATAAATATTTCCTCTTTAGTTTAAGATGTATTAGAGAGGCTAGAGGGAAGTGCCTGAAACTGTAGAGCTGTGTTCCAGTAACCATGTTTCTTGAAGATGATTGTATAATGATACAGCTTTCTTAATGTAACTGTGTGATTGTGAAAACTTTCTGTCTGATGCTCCTTTTATCTACGGTATGGATAGATGAGTAAAACTTATGGGTTAAAAAAAAATACATGCCAAGAAAGAATGTAAGTGACTGTCAGTTAATTGCCATGGCTGTCCATAAAGTAGGGTGGGACAATGATTCCTCAGAGGAAATACTTAGCCTCTGATGGTTCAACTAAGCTTTCCGTATAAAGGAAAATGGTCTATAAAGATGATGCTTGAGGGGGCACAAAAGAGGGCTCAGGGGTACTGGCAATTCTGTATTTCTTAACTGAGTTGGTGAATCATCATTTTGGTGATTCATTGAGCAGTATGTTTATATTTCAGGTCCTTTTCTTTATAAGCATTACACTTCAATAAAAAAGGGGATAACAATGAATCGACATTTAGTTTCTCGCTTATTTAACCCTATACTGTGCTTTTTTAAGTACATCACAGATTACCTATCCCCTTTTTATCACTTCTGTCTCTCTGAAGAGATCTGTTGTTTTCCTTCTAATTGAAGTCAACTTAAGAAACATTTGCGTGTCTGAACATGGCAGATGCAAAAGAATAAGGAAGACCTGCTTTCAAGAAGCTCAGAGTCTAATAGGGCAGATACAATGCATGGGAAGAGAATAAGTCCAGAAAATGGTGTCATGGTAGAAGTAGGAGAAGCATGGAGAAAGGGAAGGCATTGCTCAGGAGGTGATTTTTGAGCTAGTTCATACTAGCATCAAAGAGTTATTAGTTCCTAAGCTGTGTGACTGGAGAGGACACCTTAGAAGAACTCTAAATAATGAGAAGATAATACTGTCCCCTATTTTCCATATATAATGCAAAATAAAAGCTAATACCAAACTTTAATGAGTGTAGGGAAACTTAACAAAGTTCTCATTTTTTCTAAAATCATTACTTTGGTGAAATTTCAGTAGCAAACATAAAAAAGTATTTTCCAAATATTTTTCAGTATATAAAGAATTTACAATAAAGACCAAATAGTAATAGCAATTATAGCTAACATTTATTGACATTTTACTCTATTCTAGGCATTGTGATAAACCTTTTACGTAGCTAATTTCATTGAACTTTCCCAACAGCCTTATGGGAAAGATGCTATTAGTACTGTGACTATTATTTTTGTTACAGATAAAGAAATTGAAGCTTGGGGAGGACAATTCACTTGTCCAAGGTCACATAGTTAGGATAAGACAGAGTTGGGAATGACTGGTTAATCTGACTACAGAGATGGAAGTTTTTGCCTTAACATCACACTGCCACAAGTACATGCCAATACAGATATGTCACCAAGGTCCTTTGCTCTTTAAACCTCAGATTCATTCATTTACTCAGTCAATATTTATTGACTATCTACCATGTACCAGCACTGTGGTAGGCATAGAAGATATAGAGATGGTTGATACAGAGTTGTGCCTGCTGTCATGGATTTATCAGTGTAGAGGGGAAAACAGATAAGTCACTAAATATGAAAAGGAATATGATAAAGGCAGTACTAAAGAAATGTGGAAAGTTTGACCTGGCAGGAAAACCCTACCTAGTCTGGGAATTTACAAAGTCCTCCCTGAAGAAGTGGAAATGAAGCTGAGTTCCTAAATTAAGTAAGTCAACTGGAGGAAAAGAGAGTTTCATGCAAAGTAAATGCAAGATGGGGTGAACATGAAGATGCATCACCCAGATTTCCCTTTAAAGAAGGACTTGTCCCAGGAGCTGGCAGGATGGGCAGTGGACAGCCTTTGGCTGTCGGCCCTTTCAGGCATTGCCTCTGCACAGTGGACATCCTCCCTCTTCTCCGCTCCCAGACCAACTCTGATGGATCATTTCAGCCGTAGAGGACCCCGTGGACTTGGCTGAGGCGTCAAGCTTGCATCGCAGCTTGATTTCTCCTTCTGCCCAATCCTGCTTCCGCCCCTCCCTTCCATGGGTGTTGGCCCTAAGAGCAGTCCCAGTAAACATCCTGAACGCGAAACGCTCTGAGTCTGTTTCCTGTGGACCCATACTGCATTACAACATGAAAAGCCTTGATGAGTTAAGGTATTAAAAGGCATCCAAAAGGCTGTAAGATTGGGTGAGCGGCAGAAAGAAATGAGATGAGGCTGAAAAAGGTTAAATCATAAAGTACTTTAAAAGCCATGTGAAAGACTTTTCCTAAAGACAGTGACTAGAGGGATGCCACTGTAGGAGAATGACAGGATCAGATTTGAGGTATTGAAATACCACTTTGGATGGAATTGATTGCAGAGCTGCTTTGAACACCAAACTCATCTTTCAAAAAACTTTTCCCTTTTTAGATACTAATGGGAAAAAGAAAGGCAGCATATTGTCTTTTACTTTCCTTAAATCATTGTTTTTCATTCCTCTTCCCTTTTTCAGTGAAAACTACTAAATCTGCCCCATGGTTTTTGTAGTTACAATACTATGAGATTTTTATCTAACATTACCTTCTTGAGAGACCATAGAAAATAACATTATGTAAGGACTTGGAAAGTTATTTGTTCTGTGGTGATGAAAGCACACTGTTCAGTTGCTGGAAAAGCTTAATGTGATAAATCAGTCACTAGAGACTGATCTCCAGATTCAGCATAAAAAGAAGAACCTGTCTTTCTGCCAATCATACATCTGGGATTCTGTTTTCTTACTTGTATTTTGCACCTTAATCCCCAGATATTTGTAAAATATAGCAGTTATGTTACTACAGTTCATTTGGGCAGGGATAACTTGACAGTCAATATCAGATCTTTAAAAGGATTTATTGAGATATAATTGACATCCAATAGAAGGCATATATTTGAAGTACACAGTTTTGGTAAGTTTTAACATATGTGTACACCTGTGAAACTGTTGCCACAATCAAGAAAACAAGAATTTCCAACACCCCCCGTAAATTTCCCTGTGTTCCTGTGTTGTCCTTCCTGCCCAGTCCTCTCCCACTATAGGGAGAGGCACTTTCTAGGATTTTATATAAACAGAATCATAATCATACAGTATATGTTCTATTTTATCTGGCTTCTTTCTCTCAGCATAATTATTTTCTAAACCAGATTTTAAATATTCAGTTAAGTCACATTTTATGCAAGTGGTCACACTTGTTGACATATGAAAATCTGTCTTTATTTACATGCTACTATATGCACTTACATATTGATGGTGAAAGCGATGCTCAACTTTTTAAAAATAAATATTTACTGTAGCTCAGCGTGATATTTTGATCAAGCAATCAAATCCATTGTCCTTTGAAATTATAGACAAAGTGATCTGGTGATCTTGTGATCTGTGACATTTACCAACAAGACTAGAGTAAAAGTAGCATATATAAGACATTTGATGAAAGAGTCTCCATCCCCAAAATACATGTTTAAAAAGGCTAGAAAACTGAAAGCTGAAGAGTGATTTGTTATGAGGGGCTGAAGCAAGAGTCTATAAGAGATAATCTGCTGAATTCAATTTGAGACCCTCACATGCAACCATTCACATGTGAACATACAAACGACACTACCCTTTTTACTTCTATAAACTGATTTTAGCCCACATAAGTTCAGCAATTGCTTCATGCTGCCCTTTTAATTTCCTTATATCTCTAAAAAGGGATTAAAACTAAAAATTGCTTTAAAAATATCTCTATGTCAAAACTTCAGCACCATCATTCAGTTGTGTACGTAAAAATCCAAACTCCAGAATTGATCACTAAGTTCCATCATTTAACTTTTTAAAAAAGATTGTGGTATGTAAGGAACATGATATATACATAGGAGGCTCTGAGAGTATATTTTTCAAGTTAAAGAAGCAAAGCTTTTGTTCTGTGATTGCATCTTTGTCACCATACTTTGGCATATCTGAAAAAATAATATTACCACTTCCTTCAAGACAGCATACTCTTAATCTAACTATTTCGTGTAAAGTTCATTAACCCATTTTTCTTTTATAATCGATTTTATGTTTTAGTCTTTTCCTTCTATTCCACATAGATTTGTATTTCTTTGGAGAATGGGTAGATGGCTATTTTCCATTCCTTAATTTCTGGCTCACTCTTTCACATTTCTAACTAACATGACCTACAGAGGACCCCTTTAATTCCATAGTCCTGCTTAGGACAACATACCTTATAACAAGTTCATGGTGGATTTTAAACCTGATCCATATTATTTTCCTGGGCTGGATGATATGATGTGAAAATTTTCCCCTGAGCCTGCACTCACCATAAACCATTATTTTCTTTATTCATGTTAACTCCCACAACATCACAAGAATGGAGTCCTGTTGTCTTGAACTGGCTGGAAATATGGTGGCAATATTGTACGTGTTAAAGCTCTAGTTTTCTTTCTCTTGTCAAGTGTTTTGTCTAGTTTCAGAGTTGTGATAGTGTTTCTTAAAGATTCTTTTTGTGTATTTTATCTTAGGTCTTATAAAGTTTCCATTGATTTTTCAAAATTCAACCGTTAAGTTTGTTGACCAGGCACCCCCACTGATATTGCATGTTTTGAAATATGAACCTACACGCAAACTCTTATCCATTGGAGAAATATTCTAGATCCTTTGAAACTCTAGGGTGGAAAAATAGTAAAAGTGAAATGAACTTTTTGGTTTCTGGATAAACAGGCACGCCATTTAGCTTACTTAAACAGGATATGAGTAGTACTTCTTTTGTTCTAGAGGCTTTAACATCATTTTATTTGCAAGCAAAGAAGTGAAAAGAAAGAAAACTGAAAACTTCATTTTCCTGGAGTTTCCTTTTAGCGTTTCCTCACAGTTTGTAGTTAAGAAACCAAAGAGCTTAGCTTTGGGAAATGGCAACAGCAGACATAATTTTTAATTATCAATGATACCAAGCTAATGACATGGCTTGTGTCAGGTTTTTTAAAAATATCTCAAAGACAACAGCTGTCTGACTGTCTTTTATATCTACTGTTACAAAAAAAAAAAAATTATTGCCTCTTCCCAGTTCCTCTACACTATAGAGATAAGCTGCCCAAGGGAAGCAGCCCATTTTTAGCCACCCACACCCCAATCCAAAGACTCCGCTCTCCAATTCTCTTATTGAATCTCTTCTCATCCTACCACACATCATATTTGTATTAAATCATTCTTGATGGAAAAAACTAAGTTGGTACTGTGTATATAAACGGAATCTTCCAGCTGTGCTTGGAACATAGTGCTTATTAGAGGAATGGAAAGTTAACTTAAAACAATAAACAGGGAAAGCTGAAAGAGTAAACAAAACATGGAAGGGTGAGGCTTATTCTAACGTGTGACTAACTAGGCAACTTCCTGAGAGTCCTTTAAGGAATGATTTTTTTGAAAAATGTTCTTTCCTTTCAGTTCTTAACCACAAAGCAGACTACTTTGTTTTTTTAAAAGTTGGTAATTAGGTAAAGCACAAATATATGGGGTATTCTAGTTTGCTAGCTACCAGAATGCAATACACCAGAAATGGTACAGCTTTTAAAAAGTGGAATTTAATAAATTGTAAGTTTACAGTTCTAAAGCCATGAAAATGTCCCAATTAAAGCAAGGCTATAGAAATGTCTAATCTAAGGTATCCATGGAAAGATACCTTAGTTCAAGAAGGCCAATGACATTCAGGGTTTCTCTCTCAACTGGAAGGGTACATGGCAAACATGGTGTCATCTGCTAGCTTTCTCTCCAGGCTTCTTGTTTCATGAAGCTCCCCTGGGGGCATTTTCCTTCTTCATCTCCAAAGGTTTCTGGATGCTTGGACTCTGGTTCTTTTGGCTCTCAAGCATTCTCCAGAAATGTCTCCTCTTTTAAATGACTCCCATAAACTAATCAAGACCCACCTGGAATGGCTGGAGTCACATCTCCCTCTAATCAAAGGTTAATACTCCCAACCGGGAGTGTCACATCTCTGTGGAAATAATCTAGTCAAGTTTCCACCCCACAGTGCTGAATAAGGATTACAAGAAAAGGCTGCTTCCACAAGATGGATCAGGATTAAAACATGGCTTTTCTAGGGAACATAATCCTTTCAAACCAGCATGTGGGGTTTAGTTTTTTTTAATATGTATTTTTATTGAAAAATCTTCACATACATACAGTCCATACATGGTGTCCAATCAATGGCTGGGGTTTAGTTTTAAAACACAAAAGAAGTATATTCCATATAATCATAGTTTATAAAATGGGACCTCTTCTGCAAAATTTAAAATGAAGTATTTTACTTATTCCTGTCCATATAGATCCCTTATCTATAAACCAGATCGACACACTAGCCCCCATGTGTTGTAAAAAAATATAAATTGATCTCTTTCACTAATATCATTTTAATTTATAATAGGATAACACCTGCTACAATGTTAAATGTCTAATGTGCTTTAGCTACTTAGCACCATCAATTAGCTTTCTGTTTCTCTGTGTCTATCAGTGTTTTCTCTCCAACTTAGTGCACATTTAAAGAGAACAGACTACGTTTTACTCTTCTATTTCCCCTGCAGTCCCCAACTCAGTGCTGTGAATAAAATCAATGCTCGTAAATACTCGATTGATTGACTTAGGGTAAAATGGATGTGTGAGAAGTCAACAGTAGGTACCATGAGCTGACAAATCTCAGGCTCTATATAGGTAAGAATTCATGCTCAATGGAAAGAGCATGGGAAATCTTGAAATGAAGCTTGCTCTGGACCATACTAGCAAAGTGATCTTGACCAAGTTATTGAACTTCTATTGGCTTCAGTTCCCTCAGCATAATAAGGAAAACAATAGATTACTAAGGATTCTTATACAACTTAGAGATAAATGGTTTAAAATAGCTGTTTTGGGTCTGGTGTGCAGCTTTAAATTCATCATGTTATTAGTCCCACTTTTTAAAAGGAGGAAATCCAGATTCTGGGTTGAAGTCACTTGCCCAAGATCACACAGCCATCAAATGCCAGAGCCCGGCTTCAAGCCCAGCTCTGTCTGACATTGAATATAGTGAATAGATTTCCTACATGACATTTACTTTTTAGAATAGTCAACCCCAGGGTGGAAAATGAATAAAACAGGGACAAAAATGAAGACAAAGATGACAAACTGGCATAGTGCCTTTCAAACTGTTTGATCACGACCCACAGTAAAACAAATATTTTTACCCTTTGAAGTCTGAGAGCATATAATTATGCAAAAAAGTTAAGCCTTACTATATGTGCTGCACTCAGATATTTTCTGCTGTATTCCATTCTATTTCACATTTTAAAAATTCTGGTTATAGTGGGCTGCAGTGAAACAGAGTCAGAGATAAGTGGGAAGGGGAGGTAGGAATACATGATTTCAGCTGTGGGTTTCCAGGTGTCACTGGCCGGGGTCTCCTAGTCTGGGAGTTGGAGGTGATGGTCTGCACCTGGCAGCCTTGCTGAGCCCAGGGAGTCTGAGTACTGTGTTTCCCATGGCCTCAGGCCTAGGTCAGCCCAGCGTACCCAGGACTCTCAGCCAGGGTGGTTTCAGGGACCATGAGATGTGTTTCTGCACCAAGGGAATCAGTACCTTTCACACATTGGCTCTGAAGAAATTGAGTCAAGCCTTAAGACTGCTTCCTCCTCAGGCCACAAAGCAGAGAAGAGTATATAAGGAAAAGTATATAAGGAAAAGTATATAAGGAAAAGCCCAAGAGAAACAGTGGTTAACAAAACTCAGTTCCTGCAATAACCAAGAAAACAACTAAATAAGATGATGTAGGCCACACCAGTAATACTAAAAGATCAGACAGCTTGAGGAAGAGATGTTTGGCTGGACCTTCTCCCTGCAGCCTTATGCTGGCTTGCCTGTTGTTTCAGGAAGGTGAAAGATTTGGTCTAGAAGTGATTTCTGTACTTGTTGACACTGGGGACACTTCATCGTGTCTGGAAAACTTAGCTCCTGATCAGGGAGTGGAACTGGAGAATAACGCTGTACTGACCAAACTGAAGCATTGCTATTTCAAATCCAAGGTGGTTACTGAAACTAATACCTGGAAAAGGGGGGGGGGGGAATATATTCCAATTAGATCTCCCAGAGGAGGTTATCCCTTTGGGGCAGGAGACATGATGAGTAAAGATTCCCTAGAGTAACATTACAGAGAAACAAACTAGATAGTTACGTAATGATAACCAGTACATAAATCCCATTAAAACTGAATTGCCCCATGCCCACCACCACCCACAACCCTGCTGGCCAGGCTCTGAGCCCTCCTGCACCCTCGTTGGTACAGCCTGCAGACTCCGGGGTGCCTGGAGCACAGGAGAGGGAGCCACGCCCCTCGGGGAGCTGCAGTACCTGGGGCAGCTTCGCTGCCGCTCCAGGAAGGAAGAGTGCACCAGCACCCTGTCCATGTTCAATCTGCAGGTGCATTACAGCCTGAGAATGAAATTTCCTCTGCTGACCAACCACCAAACATGTGTTCTGAAAGGGTGTTGGGGAAGAGTTGTGGTGGTTTTTCAAAGGACCCACAAATGCTAAAGAACTCTCTTCCAAGGGAGTAAAAATCTGGGATGCCAACGGACCCTGCGACTTTCTGGACGGCCTGGGATTCTCCACCAGAGAAGAAGGAGACCTGGGCCCACTTTATGGATTTCAGTAGAGGCATTTTGGGGCAGAATACAAAGATAGGAATTGATTATTCAGGCCAAGGAGTAGAGCAGCTGCAAAACATGATCAACACAATCAAAACCAACAGAAGAATCATCACGTGTGCTTGGAATGCAGAAGAGCTTCCTGTGATGCTGCTGCTGCTGGGCCACTCCTTCAGCTAGTTCTATGTGGGTAATGGTGAGTGCACTTGCCAGCTGTACTAGCGGTCGGGACACATGGACCTCGGAGCGCCTTTCAACACCACCAGCTACGGCCTGCTCACCTGCATGACCGCACACATCACAGGCCTGAAGCCAGGTAACTTTGCACATACTTTGGGAGATGCACATATTTACCTGAATCATATCGAGGCACTGAAAATTCAGCTTCAGCAAGAACCAAGACCTTTCCCCAACTCCAAAATTCTTTGAAAAATTGAAACGGTTGATGACTTAAATGCTAAAGACTTTCAGATTTAAGGGTGCAACCCAACTATTAAAATGGAAATGGCCGTCTAAAGTGCTTTTAAGGGAATTGTTTCAAAGGTTTTGTCAGTCTTTAGGGGTTGGGTGGTGTGCTGGTTTGAATCTATTATGTAACCCTCAAAAGTTGTACTTTAACCCTAATCCAATCTTGTGTGAGCAGCCGTCTCTTTTAATCCTGATTCAATATTGCAGGACAGAAATTTTAATTAGATTATCTCCATGGAGATTTAAAACATGCAATTGTGGGTGTGACATTTGATTAGATGAAAATGTGACTCTACCCATTACAGGTCGGTCTTGATTAGTTTACTGGAGTCCTTTAAAAGAGGAAACATTTTGGAGAGAAGAGTTAGAGATGACAGAAATGACAGAGCTGACAGAGATACTGACATTTGGAGAACAGAACCATTGATGTTTGGAGATGTTTGGAGCCCAACAGATGTTGCCATTAGATGTTAAATAAGCCAGAACCTGGAGAGAGTCAAGGAAAGTCAAGAGATGAAAACGAGCTCCAGAGAAGTAAAGTGAGGAAACCCTACAGGAAAAGAGGCTGAAAGCAATGGAGTCCAGGAGCAAACGACAAGCAGATACCAGCCATGTAACCTAGCTGACAGAGGTGCTCCTGACCCATCGGCCTTTGTTGAATTGAGGTGTCTTTCCTTGGATGCCTTAGTTTGGACATTTTTATAGGCTTAGCATTGTAAACTTGTAATTTCTTAAGTTCTTCTTTTCAGAAACCATTACAGTTCTGTTATGTTGCATTCTGACAGCTTTCAAAGTAACACAGAATTTGGTACCAGAGAAGTGGGGTACTGCAGTTTGCAAATACCAACCATGTTGGAAGGCTTTTTAGTGCATAAAGGGAAGATTCTAGAAGAGTTGTGAGGAGATTGATAGAGAAAGCCTAGAATACTTTGAAAATACTGTTTGTAGAAATGTGGACTCTAAGGATACTTTTGATGAGGTTTTAGACAAACATTATGAGCATGTTCTTCCAAACTGGAAGAAAGGAATTCTTTGGGTCTGGAAGGCAGAATTTGAGAATAATGAACTTCAATATTTAGCTGAGGAAATTTCCAGACTAAATGTGGAAAATACAGCCTGGCTGCTCCTTGCAGTTTATAGTAAAATGAGAGAGGAAAGAGATGAATTGAGAACTGAAGTCTTAGGTACAGTTGGTGTTCTGGAAAATTCTGGGCTTTGAGAAAGTGAGACCCCAGTAACAGGGTCTCATGTGAGGATTTACCCAAGCATGGAAGCAGTCAGTCATTATGAGATAAGCAAGGATTGGAGATGCAGTTATCCAGAAAGAATTTGTGGAAAGTCCTTTTGTCTGATGGACATGATCCCAGTGTGTTGCGTAGAAAATTAAGAGTATTATAGTATCCATATACATGGAACCGCTGTGAGTCTGGACTAAAAGGGCCAGAAAAGGAACAAAGTGAAAGTAAAATGTCTTCAGAGGCAGAACCATGGAGGTTAAGGTCTGGAGCCAGGAAACCTCATGCCAGAAGAGCAGACTGACAGATACACATGGAGAGGGTTAGCGTGCCCTGGAAGAAGAGGGTGGGCCTTCCACCTCCATATTCTGGAAGAGTTGTGCTCCAGGCCTTGGAGAGGGTGGAGCACATTCCTTGGGGATTGAGGAGGGCCTGGCTGCCACCCCATTGTTCTAGGGGGATTGAGTGTGTGCCCCAGAAATAGCAGAGAGCCTGGGTGCAGCCCTAATGTTTGGAGAGGGTGGAGCTGAGAAAAAGGTGGTCTCCCCAATATCTTCCAAGGTTGTAAACTTCATGCCAGCATTTGGAGAAAGCAAGCTGGTACATAGGCCCTTGGAAAGGGAGGGACTGTTGCTTTCAAAAGTCCTGAAGATAAATGACTCCCAGACTTTGAAATCTAATGGAGTTTGCCCTGCAGGTTTTCAGAACTGTTTGGGTCTGGTGACTTCTTTGAACCTTTTAATGTCTCCCTATGGCAGTGGAAACATGTATCCTATGACTGTCCTTCTTTTGTATATTGGCAGCAGATTACTTGTTCTGAGTTTCACAGGTCCAGAGGCAGAAGAGAATTTTTGTCCTAGATTAGGCCATGCCTATAACTGACTTTGATGAGATTTTTGTACTGGTTTTAACTTTGTATTGCATTTGTATTGTTACAGAAATGTTTTAAGATTTTGTGATATTGTAATGGATTGAATGTACTTTGAATATAGAAAAACATGTCTTTTTTGGGGTCCAGAGAGTAGAATGTGCTGGTTTAAATCTATTATGTACCCCAGAAAAGCCACACTTTAATCCTAATGCAATTCTTGTGGGAGAAGTTGTTTCTTTTAATCCTGATTCAATATTGCAGGGCAGAAATTTTATTAGGTTATCTCCATGGAGATTTGATACACCTAATTGTGGCTATGACTATTGATTAGATGGAGATGTGAATCCACCCATTCCAGATGGATCTTGATTAGTTTACTGGAGTCCTTTAAAAGAGGAAGCATTTCAGAGAGAGAGTCATAGATGACAGAAACAACAGATTTGACAGAAACTGAAGAGCAGAGCTGACAGAGATACTGACACTTGGAGAACAGAGCCATGGAAGTTTAGAGATACTTGGAGCCCAGCAGATGTTGGCATGAGATGTTAAGCAAGCCAGAGCCTGGAGAGAGCCAAGAGAAGCCAAGAGATGAAAGCCAGCCCTGGAGAAGCAAAGTGAGGAACCCCCACCAGGAACAGAGGCTGAAAGCAAAGGAGCCCAGGAGCAAGGGACCAACAGATGACAGCAACATGGTTACCCAGCTGACAGAGGTGTTCCTGACCCTCGACCTTCCTTGAATTAAGATATCTTCCCTTGGATGCCTTAGTTTGGACATTTTTATGGGCTTAGAACTGTAAGCTTGAAATGTATTAAATTCCCCTTTTTAAAAGCTGTTACAGTTCTGGTATACTGCATTCTGTCAGCTTGTAAACACAGATGGCAAGTGAATCTTTTTTTTTGGCTATAAAGGGAAAGAATGAGATAAAAAGCTTATTGGTTACCTATTAATTGTTATTCACTTCAAAATTCTTTCCTTTTAAGGATGTTGCTGTGAGCAAATATAACTGCTGGTTGTTCTAGGAACAAGAGGCTTTGAGTTTGATTAACTCACTGAGGTTTTGACTTTGATTAAGGATGTATGAAAAGGCTAAGATTATAAATAAGGTCAGGAGAGTAAAAATTTACATACAAAAAATGTGCCCATGCATCTCAAATCTGTATCTCTATAAAGAAGATCAGTAAATTCCAAGAATTGTATAGACAATTCCTTCAAAATTTAGGAAGCTGAATAACACCATAATGGAGTTCATAATGCACTTATGAACATTTGATTATATTGTTTGATATGTGGCTATAATAAAGCCATGTTCTGCCCTCAAAAAAACAAACCCCATTTCTCATGGCATTTGATAATAGTATCCATCTATCCATCAAGTGTTGTTCATATAAAATGTTTCTTCACTCAGGTTAGGTGTATGGAGGGTAGGGGGCTGAGTTTCTTTGTTAAATGTGTCTTTGGGTTCACTGAAAATGTTTCGAGTACTCTGATCTTTACAAAAAAGTAAAAGCTAAACTTTACAAAAAAATTTTCTATGTACTACTAATTTTGGCCCTGCTTATTTCTGGATTGTATAGGTAATAATTTTAAGGTTTAAAAAATGCTTGTTATGATTCATAGTTTGCCAAGGCTGCTGAGACATACCACACAATGGGTTGGCTTGAACAACAGGAACTCTAGAGTTTTTTTTTTTTTTTTAATTAATTGAACAAATTAACAACAAACAAAACATTAAGATATCATTCCATTTTACATATATAATCAGTAATTCTTAATATCATCACATAGTTGCATATTCATCATTCTTAGAACATTTGCATCGATTTAGAAAAAGAAATAAAAAGATAACAGAGAAAGAAATAAAATGATAACAGAGAAAAAAAGATTATACATACCATACCCCTTACCCCTCACTTTCATTTACCACTAGCGTTTCAAACTAAATTTATTTTAACATTTGGTCCCCCTATTATTTATTTTTATTCCATATGTTCTACTCTTCTGTTGATATAGGAGATAAAAGGAGCATCAGACACAAGGTTTTCACATTCATCGAGTCTCATTGTGAAAGCTATATCATTATTCAATCATCATCAAGAAACATGGCTACTGGAACACAGCTCTACATTTTCAGGCAGTTCCCTCCAGCCTCTCCACTACATCTTGAACAAAAAGGTGATATCTACTTAATGCGTAAGAATAACCTCCAGGATATCTTCTTGACTCTGTTTGTAATCTCTCAGCCATTGGCACTTTGTCTCATTTCACTCTTCCCCCTTTGGTTGAGAAGATTCTCTCAATCCCTTGATGTTAATTCTCAGCTCATTCTAGGGTTTTTCTCAGTCCCTTGATGCTGAGTCTCAGCTCATTCCAGGATCTCTGTCCCACGTTGCCAGGAAGGTCCACACCCCTGGGAGTCATGTCCCATGCAGAGAGGGGGAGGGTGGTGAGACTGCTCTTTGTGTTGGCTGGAGAGAGAGGCCACATCTGATCAACAAAAGAGGCTCTCTTGGGGGTGACTCTTAGGCCTAAATTTTAAGTAGACTTGACCTATCCTTTGTAGGGTTAAGTTTCATATGAACAAACCCCAAGACTGGGGGCTCAGCCTATAGCTTTGGTTGTCCACACTGCTTGTGAGAATATCAAGAATTCAACTTGGGAAAGTTGAATTTCTCCCCGCTGTCACCATTCCCTGAAGGGGGCTTGCAAATGCTTTTCCACTCACTGGAATTCTAGAGTTTCTAAAGCAAATTCTCCCACCTGGAGAGTCAAGGCTGACTTTGGTGTCACTGCCACAGTGTCCCTGTTTCCACTGCTGACTCTGAAAGCTGCCTGCATAATATACAAGATAGCCCAATTCCAAAGCTGCTCTGACTTACAAAATTCTGCCTCCTTCTCCCCACCAACCCCAACTTCAGTATTTCACTTCAGTTGACCTCAGATGCTCGACCCCCCCACTACACAGGCCTCAAATTTAAGATTCACTCTCCTAGTCCTTCCTGAACCAACCTGCCCTGCTTCTCTCTGTGCCTAGCCTGATGTTTACTAAGTACTTATTTTGTACAAAATACTGTGATGGAAATGCTCTCTATTTGACTAATATGATGATTAACAGGTGTATATATTTTTCAGAACGCATCAAACTATACACTTAGGTACCACTCTTTTTTTTAAATCTCAATTTTAAAAAAACATAAAAATAGTTGTTGCTCAAATCTTTTTTTTTTCCATTCCAAGAAGCTCATAATCTAAAGAAAGCACCAAAAAAGAAAAAAAAAAAAAGAAAGAAAGAAAGGAAGAAGGCACAATACTGAATGCCTACATACCAAGTGAGTAGCCCCTAAACAATTATTATAGGAATTGTATTATATAGGAAAACTTCACAGAGAAGATGGGATTGAATTGAACATTGGGAGTTTAGTAGAATATGAAGAAGTAGAAAGAAAGAGAAAGATGATTCCAGGCAAAGACAGACGTAAGAATCAAAAGGCATTTTGGAAGGGTGGTGCAATGGTGGCTTAGTAGCAGAATTCTCATCTGCCATGCTGGAGACCTGGGTTCGATTCCCAGAGTCTGCCCATGCCAAAAAACAGACGACATTTTGGGAGATAATGAGTAGACCAGTTTCACTTTATTTTTAGGAACAGTGCAAATTAATATTGGAAGGAAGTCAATTTTTCAAGAATCTTCATTTCTAGGACAAAGTGTTTAGAAAGTTTTGTGTGGGCCGCAGGAGCTATTAAAAGTGTTTGAGCAGAATGAGGATGTCATCTGTGTGTGTATATTTTTGAAAGGAAATCAATCCTCTCTGCATTCCACTGTGGAATGATTAGCTTATGTAACTCATAGTTTGAGACATAGAAGGCCATCAATATATTCTCTTTAACAAGGCCTTCTGGGGTACTGGTGAAAGGAAAATGTCCTAGGTCATGGGATATTTTCATGTAGCCATGGCCCTGTTTTCAATTCACCCCAGACCTTTTTCTATCTTTACTCTGAGATCCATCCATTCCAGCTCTAGCTTCACATTTTCATATTGACTTGACTTTTTCCTTCCACCTTTAAGCTGTGCAGAGACCTGTGTCAAATGCCCTTTGGCCTCATTTACTACTGCCAAAGTATTTCTGGTGAGAGAGAAGGAATAAATGCCCTCATTTTGTATTTTCTTCTTCTATGTTGAATATATCTGACCTCTCCTTCTTTGAAACACTCCCTTGGATCCCTTAAAGGCATGAATTGGTTCTCCTCTTATTTTTCTGAGGGACCTTTTCTGTTTCTCCCCAGTTTTTCTAATACCCTAGCATCCTCACAGCAAATCATTCCTCAAGGATCTGTCACCCTTCCTCTTCTACACTCTTTACAGGGCCATCTTGACCACTCTTACATTTTCAACTGTCTTCTCTGGGCAGATGCCTTCAAGTGACCGAAGTTTGTGTCTATTCAGGTGCTGTTCTAGCAACTCAGTCTCAACACAAACATAACCTCTTTCCCAAGGTAGTCTTTGCTTGTGGCTTCCCTGTTTCCATAACGGCATCATCATTTTCTAAAAATTTACTCCTGAAAATCTTGCAGTGGCCTGTAAATCCTTCCTCTTTACACTTCTAGCCAGTTTCATGAGTTTTTCGGCCCATTAATAGTTTGTCTTGTCTCACCCATGTTTTCTTCCCATTTATATTTTTCTTCTTTTCTTCTTGTCTACCCACTTAGGTCAAGCACTCATCTCCTCTTGGTGGATCATTTTAGATCCTCATCCTTTAGGAAGCTCATTTGAACCCATCCTTCATACTGCTGTCAAAATACTTTTCCTAAGGCCTTGTATTATGTCCCTACTCAAAATTCAGTGGTTCCCATTCCCTTAAAGAAATAAAGCCAGATGCCTTACGTTGGCATTCAGAGTTCTCTGCACACTGAATTCATTCTACCTCTCCATGTTTCTAATTCACCACTCCTTTTTTAATACCCTGTGATACTGCCAAACTCAACGACTTGCTGTTTCCTGAACATTTCGCACAGCTTCCTGTTCTAGTGTTTTCGTTTACACTATTCCCTATGATTAGATAGGCACTTCAACTGAAACCCACATCCAACACTGTCCAGTTCAAATTCAAGTCACACTAGCTACAAATGAAGGAAAAATATCTTTGCAAGAGATTGGGTAAATCTACATGTACCATTCACACACAAAGCACCTACTGCAGTATATAGAGAAAACTAGGTATTCACAATGAATGTGGAAATGTTATCTGAACGAAGGAATACCTTCTTTTATGTCTATAACTGATGGTTAATATCGCTCTTAAAAAAATTAGAACTGTTGTAAGTTTACAGAAAAATCATGCACAAAGTACAGAGTTTTCATATACCACTCCAAACACACAGTTGTCCTTATTACAGGTATACCTTGTTGTGTTGTGTTTCACTTTATGGTGCTTCACAGATATTGCATTTTTTTCAGCTGAAAGTTTGTGGTAACCTTGCATCAAGCAAATCTATTGGTGCCATTTTTCTGACATGTGCTCACTTCATGTTTCTGTGTCATGTTTTGATGATTTTTGTGATATTTAAAAATTTTTCATCATTATTATTATAATATCTTTTATGGTGAATTGTGGTCTTTGCTGTTACTATCATAATTGTTTTGGGGGTGTTACGAGCCACCAACCATTTCCTGTTTCTCTTCCCCTCCTCAGGCGTCCCTATTCCTTGGATGCAACAATTTTAAAATTAGGCCAAATTAATAATCCCATAATGGCCTCTAAGTGTTCAGGTGAAAGTAAGAAACAGCAAGAGAACCAGACTTAGAAGTGGAGCCTGAAGACGTGACTGAATTGCTGTAATCTCATGATAAAACTTAAATGGGTGAGGAGTTGCTTTTTATGGATAAGCAAAGAAAGTGGTTCCTGAGATGGGATCTAATCCTAGTGAAGACGCTGTGAACATTGTTGATATTACAACAAAGGATTTAGAATATTACATCAAGTTAGTTGATGAGACAGTGGAAGACTTTGAAAGAATTGATTCCATTTTTAAAAAAGTTCTACTGTGGGTAAAATATTATCAAACAGCATTGCATGCTACCGAGTAATCTTTAATGAAAGGAAGAGTCAATCCATGTGATAAACTTCACTGGCCACAGCCACCCCCAACCTTCATTAATCTCCATCCTGATGAGCCAGAAGCTATCAATGTGGAAGCAAAACTCTCCACCAGCAAAATGATTGCAACTCTTGGAGAGAAAGCTTTTAGTCTTTCTTGTTGAGTATAATGTAAGCTGTGGTCTTCTTATGTTGAGGATGTTTCTTTCTATTCCTAGTTTTCTAAGTGTTTTTATCAGGAAGGGGTGCTGAATTTTGTTGAATGCCTTTCTGTGTCAATTGAAACAATCATGTGTTTTCCCGCTTTTGTTTTATTAATATGGAGTATTAGCTAGCATCCCTTTTATTTTTTTTTTTGGCATGGGCAGGCTCCGGGAATTGAACCCGGGTCTCCGGCATGGCAGGTGAGAATTCTGCTACAGAGCCACCCTTGCCCCACCCTAGCATCCCTTTTATAGAAATTTTATTATCTTTTAAGAATTATTTTGATTCATAAATACATTTTCTTCATTAAAAAGAAACCAAACACTTGATTAAAAAAGCTGAAGTCTTCCTGACCATCTCCGCTCTAGTTCTCCACGAACTAGACATTGTCATCAATGCCATGTGCATCTTTTCAGGTCTACTTCTGTGCATTTGTGTACATATATGTGTCCCTATGGAAATTGATACGAATGTATGTACGCTCTGTGAGAAAATGCTAAATTCTAAATTGAAAAGCTGAGTCACATATTGATATGAAATGTTCATAATCAGGATCATTTTTTAAAGTCAGTTTATGTCTGTATATATACCAAACAGCAATGTCACTTTTATCGGGTACTTATTCTATCTGGTACTCGCAAAGTGCTCCAGGTAAAATACTTAATTATTATAAGCATGAGATAGGTAGTAGTATTGTCCTCCTTTTAGATGTGAAGAATCATAACTCTATCAAGGTTTGGCATCTTATCTAGAGTCACACTTTAAACAGGCCATGGAAGAGCTAGGATTCTGACCCAGAAAATCTGGGTCCAGAGCCTGTTACTTCAATACCTCATTCTGCTACCCATTCGCTCCATCAGCCTAGAGTGGAAAGTGTTAACAGTGCATATTTCTGTATTCATTCTTCCTACCAGTGTAAGCTCAGTGAGAGCAAGGACGATGGGTCTCTTGCTCACCAACCTAACTGCTGATATTTATGCTTATCAGCGTACTCAGGTGACTGAGATGAGAATGGAAGGATAGACACTGAAATTAGATAACTGCTTGTTTACATTCATTTTTCCCACCAGTGTAAGCTCAGTAAGAGCAAGGGCCATGTCTCTCTTACTCACCACCTTACCCTCCTTGCCTGGCTATAGTAGGCAACAAACACATGTTGAGATGAACAGAATTATATGCAGTTGACCAAGAAACTCCTGAGTCAGTCTGGTCCCCATTCTAACAATTGAGAGCTAGATATGGAAGCTACTGGGGAAAGAAAGGGCTGAAGAGAAAAGGCTAAGCAGGCTTTATGCATCTTTATTCTTTATATTTTCTTATTTTTATCAAATGAATGCATATGGTAGAAAGATAAAATAGGAGGGTTTATAATGAAAAGGAACGATTCTCTGACCCCACTTTTCTCTGCCACTGGTTCCTTTCCTAGGGGCAAACACTTGAAATTTTTCTATTTTTAGTACTTCTGGTAGTTAGCTCCATATCTTTAGATGACATGTTTGTAACATTACTTCTTAATCAACTTTAGACATTATCCTTGTCTCCCCACAAAGAATATGAGGATTTATGGTTCTGTTCTTTAAAATATAAATATGTTATAGACTCAGAGTGGAGAAAAATAACTACTTATCTAAGGACTGCCAGATTTCCCTGTGTCTAGCTTTATTAAGGCAATCACCATATGATCTGAAATCATTGATTTTTCTGTTGGTGTCATTATGAGAAGAGGAACAACTTGAGGACAACGGTCATAACTCTATCAATCTGTGTCCCCCAGACCAATTATAGTGCTTCCAGGTAGCAGGCAGGCTTATTAGGACTACTTATTGAGTGGATCAATGAATGAATGACTCTTATTGATAAATGGTTACTGAAAAGCTGATGAATCACAAAAATAAAATAAGATATTAAAGAACAACCACAACTAGTTTCAAGGTTGATTGACCAAATCTTCCTGCTACTCCAGATAGTCAAAATTTGAAATGGCCAAAGATTATCTTCATCAAACATGGATAATCTGCATCCCCTGTAATGGGAAAATATCCTCATAGTTTCTAAATAAGTAACGATATATGCTGTTTAAGTACAAAAGTTATCATAAGTGCTATAAGGTTGTGGTTGGTATGTTATTTTACTGATTATTTAAACTAATTGATCTTATACAAAAGAAGTTGGAAATTTCAGTCAGAAAGTTCATTCTGCTTTTAATAAATATTTCAAAACACTTTAATTTTAATCAATTTAACTTTATTATAGTTCATGGTCTGGGGATCAAAACCTAAAAAGTACATAGCCAGGACTACCATTAGCTGTTTTACAAAGTACTTGCAATTTCCCCTTGAAACTTAATTGCTCTCTGTGCCATTTTTAATCTGTTGTGTACCCCAGAAAAGCCATGCCCTTCAATCTTCACTCAATATTGCTGGGTGGTATCTTTTTTATTGTTTTCATGGAGATATGACCCACCCAATTGTGGGTGGTAACTTTTGATTAAATGGTTTCCATGAAGGTGTGTCTCCACCCATTCAAGGTGGGGTTGCTTACTGGAGTCCTTTAAGAGGGAGCCATTTTGGAAAAAGCTTTAGAGCAACCAGAACCAACAGAGCCCACACAGCCAGAGACCTTTGGAGATGAAGAAGGAAAACATCCCCAGCGTAGCTTCATGAAATAAGAAGCCAGGAGAGAAAGCTAGCAGACATTGCCATGTGCCTTTCCAACTGAAAGACACCCAAACTTCATCGGCCTTTCTTAAGTGATGGTAACCTCTTGTTGGTGCCTTAATTTGGGCATTTGCACAGCCTTATGACTCTAAATTTGCAACCTATTAAATTCCCCTTTTTAAAAGCTGTTCTGTTTCTGGTATATTGCATTCCAGCAGCTTGTGAACTAACACAGAATCTAGTACCAGAGAAGTGGGGTACTGCAAATATATATTTGCAAATACCAGGCATGTTGGAATGACTTTTTAAATGGATAAGGAGAAGATTCTGGAAGAGTTGTGAGGAGCTTGATAGAGAAGGCCCAGAATGCTTTGAAGAGCTTGTTGGTAGAAATGTGGACTCTAAAGATATTTCTGACAAGGCTTTAGACAGAAATGATGAATGTGGCAATGCAAACTGGAAAGAAGGTGACCCTTGTTTTAAAGAGGCACAGAATCTTACAAAGTTTTGTACTGCTGTCTGATGGAAGTTAGAATTTAAAGGTGACAATCCAGGATACTTAGCTCTGGAAATTTCCAAATTAAGTGTGGAGAGAGTGCAGCCTGATTTCTCCTTGCAGCTTATAGTGAAATGCAACAGGAAAAAAATAAGTTGAAAACTAAACTCTTGGGTATAAAAAAACAGAAATTGATGGTCTGGAAAATTCTGGGCTTCCAGAAAGGGAAATCCCAGAGAATAGTGCCCCCTGTGAGGATTTAACCAAATGTGGAACCAGTCAGCCATTTCAGAAAAAAACAGGACTGGAGATGGAGTTATCTAGGAAGGATTTGTGGAATGTCCTTTTGTCTGATGGGCATGATGCGAGCCTATTGCAAAGGAAACCAACAAAAGTGCTGGGTATAAATGGAACCTCTGCCAGTCTGGAATAAAAGGAAGAGAAAAATGACACATTGGAGGAAAAATAACTTCAGAGGTAGAACTATGGAAGCTAAGGTCTGAAGTCAAGAAACCATGGGCCAGGAGAGCAGACCCACCCAAGCACTTGGAGAGGAAGAGTTTGCCCCAAAGGCAGAAGGTGGGTCTTCCATCTCTTTGAAGAGGTAGAGTTGTGTGGCCTCAGGCCTTGGAGAGAGTGGAGCACATTCCTTGGGGATTGGGGAGAGCCTGGCTGCCACCACATTGTTTTGGAGGCAAGAGCATGCGCCCTGGGGGGAGCTTCATGAAACAGGAAACCAGGAGAGAAAGCTAGCAGATATCACCATATGCCCTTCCAGCTGATAGAGAAACCCCAAACTTCATGGTCCTTTCTTGAGTCAAGGTAGCCTCTTGTTGGGCCTTAAGTTGGAAATTTTCACAGCCTTATAACTGTAAATTTGCAATTTATTAAATTTACCTTTTTAAAAACTGTTCTGTTTTGGGTATACCGCATTCTGGTAGCTTGCAAACTAACACACCTTCTTTACTTTCTATCTCCATTGACTAATAAACCCAAGCCAAAACCTGTTTTCTTGACTTGTCCCTTGTTCCCTACATGTACTCTGTGACCAACTTCTGTTATTTCTATTTCTGATCATCCCTCACCTGTGTCTTCCTTCCGTGGCCCTTATAACTTTTTTAATTCAGGGACACTCCCATCATCTTTGTCCAAGTTTTTTGCAATAGACTCCTGCTCCAGTCTTCCTCCCTACCCAACAACCTCTCTGCCAAATGCCACCAGAGTGGTCTTTCTTAAACGTGTCAGGTTGTTTGATTCTCAAGAGTCCCCATTAAAAAGTAATGCTTTCCCCTTCCTTTTCTCTCCTCAGTGCAAGCTATCCTAGAGCTTAACATTAGCTTGACTGTTCATCCTGATTTGTCTAGGACAATTTTAATCTCTTTCCTCAAGGTATTTATTGATTACAACCCTTTGGGCATCTCAAAAGTACCTCAGGTTGGGCAATGATTTATTAAATAAGATTTATTAAAATAGTTCTGTGAACCTCTGCTGTAGTTCCTATAGCTAGATAACGGAAGATCAGGTGAAGATGAGGCTAGAAATAAGAGAGGGAAGTATTATATATATCTCTGGGGATTCCTGACTTGCTTCCAATAGCCCAGGGATAGAAAAAACAGGCTTGAGGGGGAGAATTGATAAGAGCAAGGTAGCTGCAAAGTTGATGTTTAGAGTAGATATTCAATGGTAAATGAAGGACCAAGGAAGGAAAGTGAGGCATAAGTATAGGAGTGCAGGTAATGTGAAATTCAGAGGCTTCCCAGCACTGAGGCTTATGCCTGGGTCCATCAGATACTTACTCTGTTGCCAGCAAGACTCAGATCCAGGCCTCACCCCCAAAATGGAGTTGGGACTCTTAATATACTTACCTGCTCCCAGTTAATTGGTTCTGGAACAAGACTGAGCCTGGGCTATAAGAGCAAGGAACAGCATACCTAAGGATTGTTTCTAATTGTAGGAAATTTAGGTCTGTTGAATCACATGGAAATATAGTTAACTTCACTAACATAAAAAATAATTGTTTACATTGTCTTAAACTACATCAAGGTCTGATAACTCCATAAAAGTTGTACTATGACTTCCAAGATTCACAAGAAGTCAAAACATGAAGTCTTGCTCAAAGAAAAAGGATAACTATTTATCTTTTTGTTTTTAACCGTGATTTTTATCAATGATGTGATTAAGTGCTTTTCAAAATGTTACAATTTGGGGAGAATAGTAAACACTAAGCTTTGATTCATTAAAGCCACTCTGTAACTGTATGATTATGTGATTTACTCGAACAAAATTTTTCATTTTCTTCCTTCTTCCTTCTTCCTTCCCTCCCTCCCTCCCTCCCTCCCTCCCTCCCTCTCTCTCTCTCTCTCTCTCTTTCTCTCCCTCTCTCTCTCTCTCTCTCTCTCTCTCTCTCTCTGTCTCTCTCTCTGTCTCTCTCTTTCTGATAGAAGAGGATATGGAATTTTTAAGCTTGATGAACATCAACAAAAACAACAGACCCATCTCACCTACCCATGAGATGAAAACACAAAACCAAGACAAGTTTTTATACAAAACCAGGTTGATTTTTTTTTTGTAAAATAAAGAACATGGCCCACTGACTTAATCTCTTTGGATTCTTCCAAAAGTACTAAATATTGTTTCCATTTTGTATGATACATCTAAATCACTGATATGTTCCACCTTTCTTGCAGTTACTTTTACTTAGCAGAGCATTGCATTTCACTGTATTTAGTTTTTCAAATTGCTTTTAAAGAACTAAAGTCTCGACTGGTACTTGTCTTCGTTTCTTAGGGTTTCCCAAAGTACCACAAACTGGGTGACTTAAAACAAAAGAAATTTGTCTTCTCACAGTTCTGGATGCTGGAAGTCTGAAATTAAGGTGTCGGCAGGACCTTGCTTCCTCTCAGGTCTGTAGGGAAGAACCTGCTCCACACCTCTCTCCTGGCTTCTCGTGGTGGACTGCTGGCATCCCATGTTGCTCTCTGCCTCAGCCATCACATGGTGTTCTCCCTTTATATGTTTCTGTCCAATTTTCCCTTTCTTAGAAGGACAGCAGTCATATTGGATTAGGATACACCGTAATCCAGCTTGGTGTCATTTTAACTAATAACATCTTCAAAGATTGTATTTCCAAATAAGGTCACATTTACAGGACTGCGGGCTAAGAAGTAAGCATGTCTTTTTGGGGTGATAGAATTCAACCCATAACACTTAACTACAAAGAGAGGATTATCTTAAGTATAAAGTATTTGTTTTTAACTCAGTATTATTGTTGGTTTGAAGTCCTTACACATAACCAAGGCACATGCACAAATGAGGGAGGGAACTGACATTCAGAGATACGTCTTCCCTTCAGTGACCCAATTGTGCTTTTATTTCACACTGGATAAAAAAATTAGAATTCCATACTGATTAAATATTTAGAACAGAATGATCAAAATAGGAATGTTCGTGTTTGTTAGGGATTTTTTTTTGTATTTAAAAAAATAAAATAAAATAATTAAAAAAAATTAGAATTCCATATTTCTAATTGAGGGAGGAACTGGGTGGAGGTAAGGATGTCAGATATCTTAAGAGGATGAGGATTTCTTTTGGGTAGATACAATTTTTAATTTTTTATGGGGTTAAGAAAAAGAAGATATTTTATCATAGAATAGCATGCATTCTTCTTTCAAAATAGCTTATTAAATAAAACTTTGTTTTAAACTAAAAATATGAAAAGCACACTTTAAAAAATACTGCATCTCTTTTAATGACCAGTGTCAGAGTTAATTTCTATGGTTTGCGTTATTTGAAAATATAAGAAATTTAAGTATTTACCTTCGTTTCAGTTCGCTAAAGCTGCTGGAATGCAATGTACCAGAAATGGGTTGGCGTTTTCAATGGGGTTTTATTAGGTTACAAATGTACAGTTCTAAAGACATAAAAATGTCCAAATTAAGGCATCAGGAGGAAGATACTATCTCTGAGAAAAGGCTGCTGATGCCTGGGTTTCCTCTGTCACATGGGAAGGCACATGGTGATGCTGCTGGTCCTTCTCTTCTGGTTCTGGTTTCAATGACTGCCTTTAAATGTCCCTGAGTGTTTCTCTTTCTCTCTCCAAACTTCTCCACTTGTTATCCACTTATAAAGGACTCCAGTGAAGGATTCAGACCCACTTTGAATGGGCTGGGTCACATCTCCATTGAAATGGCCTAACTGAAAGGTCTTACCCAAAATGGGTCTGCCCCCAAAAGAATGGATCAAAAGAACATGTTTATTTTCTAGGGTACAGAACAGATTCAAACCAGCACAACGTTCTTGCTTTGTTTCTTCTATGTGCTGAAATTAGCACATTCTCTAGGCTTAAGTGTAACAAAATTACATCTACTATTAGAAGGTTTATCAAAGTGAAGAGTCAAGTATAATAAAAAAGTATTTTTCCTTTTTCCTTCACACTGTATTTGGTAATAGACGTATTTTCTTTTGCATAGCCTTGGTAGGCATACTCATAGGTTATAGAGACATATGGGCTTATGGAATTGTATCCAAAATGCCACCACATTGTTCCCATTATCAAAGAATTTGGCTCATAGAATAAAGCAAAGTAAGCTGGTGGCACTGACAATACTGAAGGATGCAATTAATGACCATAACGTATCTTTATATTCCGTCTTTCATTTTCTGGAGTATCCTATTTATCTGGGATTCTATTTTATTCTAGAAAGCTTAAATAACTAGGATTTCCCCTTTACCCTTTGTAGTTGTTTTCTATGACTGCTACAATGAATTACCATAAGCTTAGTGACTTAAAAACACCAGAATTTATTTCTCTTACAGTTCTGGAAGTCAGAAGTTACAAAATTGGGTCTTGGGGTGTGTGTGGCTAAAATCAAGATATCAGCAGGACTCCTTCTGGGGACTGTAATGGAGAATCTGTTTTTAGCCTTTTCCTTCATTCTTTGGCTCATAACCTCTTCCTTGCATTACTTCAATATCTTGCTTCAGTTGTCACATTTGCTTCTACTGACTTAATCCACCTACCTTTCTTTTATAAAACCTGTGTGATTACATTTCCCCATCTGTATAATCCAGAATAATCTCTACATCTCAAGATCCTTAACTCAATTACACCTGCAAAGTCCCCTTTGCCACATAAGATATTGTATTCAGAGGTTTTGAGGATTCGTGGAAGACCCTTGTTCAGCCTACTATCCCTTTATCGACTTTTCTATTTTTATCCTATTGCATTATATGTTTGTACATTTATATTTTGCCACAAGGTGTTATAACAAACTATATGGTTTGGACTTGTTTTAATATTACCCACTCTAAATATTGGACACTGCCTTTTTTTGACTCTCCAAATGGGTAAGGTTTATGGGAGCCAGGGCCCAGATTATTGCTACAAACCCTCAAGGGGCCAAACCTTCCCTCTTCCCAAGCCCTGGCATCCAGGCTGTGATCCCATGATCTTGGCTTAGTCCATCTGGTCTCCAGTTCCATGTCACAGACCATTTAGGCATTACTCACAGTAGGGCAGTATTGGCGAGGGTCCAGTGGCAGCGTCACTGTACAGCTGCAGTGGCATGAACTTGGCTGTGTTTCCTGCTATTAACCTCCTTTGGTTCTTTCCATTTGTTTCTGAACCTGAGCTTCCAGTTTCCCCTCTAAGAGCCCAAGATGTTTCAAATGAATTGTCTTTATGCTTAATTTAGTCAGAGTTAGTTATTGTTGCTTGCATAGCAACTCTTAGTGATACAAGATTTTTATTTTTTCCTTCGGCATGGGCAAGCATCAGGAATTGAACCCAGGTATCTGGCATGGCAGGCGAGAACTCTGCCTGCTGAGCCACTGTGGCCCACCCTACAGGACTCTTTTTTAATAAATGCTTGTCTGTAGTCTAGGGGTCTCATGGTAATTATGTATCATTAATGGACTATAAAAAAATAAATAGCAGTGAGAGAGGGAATATTTGTTCATCCAACCTCTAAACTCCCATGTATAGCTAGAATCTATATAATGATAAATGATTTCTTAATGATGGCCTTGAGACATATATTGTCTTTTTTTATGTAAGGTACTCTTTTATTGAAAAGATGATTCATAAAATATCATATCCATAGATTTTCTTTCTATCATATAGTTGAATGTGTTAAGTGTTTGTAGTTCCATTCTTACATTTAGAAGTCAACTGGATTGCCCAGAAGTTTTAGATGAATTTGTTTTGTTCTTAATCTTTTCCACATTGAAGATGTAATCAGGTCATCTGAAAGCATCAGGTTTGATTACAATCACATAATGTATTTCTTTCTTAAATTAAGTATTGGTGTTATACAAATGGTTCTTACCTCAGAAGCAGAAAAGACAGTGGAAGGAAAGATAGCAGCCAGAGCGCCGAGCCTTTGTGATAAAGGCAGTTAGAGAAGGCAAGCCACCATTCAGCCCTCAGGCATCCATCCTCGCCTCTCTTCCCCAGTCCCACCTCTAGCTTCTCCAGCTGTGGTAGGACCCTGAATTGCTCCCCATGGACAGGCTGGGACTTGGGTATTAAGAGAATTGTTAATTTGTTCTCATGTAGGTGATTCATGCTCAAAAGCTACTTCCTGGTCCCCTACCCCCAGGTAAGGGCTGAGTGCTGCACATGGGAACAATAAACTTTGCCCCAAAGATGCAGCTGCAGGTCTAGTAATTTAGAACCATTTATAAATTATTTTAAGGTTCCTAACAGCGCTGCATAGTAAAATTTTCAATTCATCAAGTGAAATAATGTGCCAAGTTCTAGGCTAATTTCACTATATATTTAAGGGATGGTGGGAAGCACAGTGTCTAGTTGTTACTTATACTGGGGAAGAGATAAACACAAAGGAGAGATGCAAAATACACAAACAAGAGGGGTTTGAGAAAAAAGCAATGTCAGTGCTTTCAAATGAGCCACGCACAACTCCATCACAACCATTCAATCCATTTGGGGAGGGTGAAAAGGAGATGAGACTACCTATAAATGGGGAGAGGATGGAATTTGTAAGGTACCAATAGATATTTTTTCCTTGTTTTGAAAATAAAGTGCCTCAAATTGTGTTGAATAAAACAGGATGCTATTTAATTTGTCAGTGACTCTGTCTGTTCTTTTTCTTGGAAGCCACAGCTCTACAGAACTCAACATGCTGGTCGGAGGAGAAGCACTGAGGAAAATCAGAGGAAAATATTGGCATCAGGCCAGTGTGTCTAAAGCAAAAAAGAGAAAGCAAAGGAGAAAACTGAAGCAGCCCACGTGCCGAGGACTACAGAATCTATATGCTATCTGGAAGATGAGCAGGAAGGCAAAAGG
Source organism: Tamandua tetradactyla (assembly GCF_023851605.1). Classification (NCBI taxonomy): domain Eukaryota; kingdom Metazoa; phylum Chordata; class Mammalia; order Pilosa; family Myrmecophagidae; genus Tamandua; species Tamandua tetradactyla. The sequence goes on along the minus strand of NC_135337.1, from coordinate 21,696,485 downwards.
GCAGAAGGAAAAATGAGGAAGGGGTGGTAGAAAAAAAAAAAGCACAAAACAGGCACTAAATAGATATAGCAAAGCTAAAAGCCAAGAATGTACTAAAACCACTTGTTAACAGTTGACATGAACCCACAAGCTCTGTGTTTCAGTTGTGAGAAAGAAGGACAAAGGTCAGATATAGGAATGGTAACTGCAGGACAGTCAGCCCGGGGCTAACCAGGCTGCTCCTCCCCCCACGCCCCATTCCCTCCCCTTAGGCCAGTTGGATCGGGCTCTTGGTGAACAACTTCCTGTCTGGGCCTGGCTCCCCGGAAGACTGCAGAGTTGGGATTGACTACTCGATTGACTGAAGGCGGTTGCAACTGTTGAAGTTTAAGCTGGGGAGGTGGTCTCTGTGCTCTTTCCTCTTCTGTTGGTTCTCTGAAGCCCCTGTTGGGTCCACCAAGGGGTGGTCATCTCTAAGCTGCCTCTCCATGGGACCTCCTGTTCGCGGTCCCCTGGGCGACCCTCTTCCCTGCCTCCCAAGAAGTCATCCCTAAAACCGGATTTGAAGTCATCCGGGAATCCCATCCACCTCTAGATTCTCTAGAGCCACTCATTCCTCTGTCGTCTAGTCCACCTTTCAGAATCCAAAGCTGCCTTTATCTTGCTTTCTACCTTCTGCAATGTCCACACACAGGGACCGATCACACATAAGGGCACCATCATATGTCAAAGCTGCCTATCAGATTCTACATGGCAGAGTCCTTTAAATTTGTGTCTTTGTTTCTGGGTAGCCCTACTCTCCTTAGGCTGAGATCCTTAAAGATTGCATGGATGTCGCCCTGAACTGGGTTAAAAGGTCGATTTCCTACATATGCTGTGTAGTGGGGGCCCTGTGGGCAGCTCCCCTGGCTCTGGGAACCTTGGCCACCAGCACTGCTGCAGGGGCTCTGCAGCCGCTGAGTGGTCATAGATATCAATTCTGCCGGACCATACATTGTGTGTATGTGTTTTTTTGCATGGGCAGGCACCGGGAATCGAACCCGTGTCTCTGGCATGGCAGGCGAGCATTCTACCACTGACCCACCTTCCACCATACATTGTCTTTTGATCCTCAAAATATGATTTATGTTTAGTTTTTTTTCATTGGTAGTACCAGATATGGACTTAACCTTCGAAGAATCAAAATACTTGGTCTAGACAAATAAAAGTATATTTAATAGTTCTGTCATATTTGCCAAAAGTTGATTTTCGAAGTCTTTTGACTTGGGTATTTCTCAAGCAAAGTTTGAGAAAAACAATGCATTCAGAATATGTTCATTATTCAAGTGAGCACAGTGTTTGCATTTAGCCTCTTCAGTGAGAAATATTTTACCCATAACACTTATTGAATGCCTGCCATAGGCTTGCCCTGTATTAGGTGCTTGGTACTAAGATGAATTAAGCTCCTGGCTCCTCATACAATGCCTGGCAGTAGCAAGAGGCACTCAATGAATGCTTTCTGAATTAATGACATAATCCCTGCCTCTAAGGAGCCCTACCCTGTGGGAAAGACAGAAACCTAATTGTAGCATGCCATGCTATGTCAGTGCCCAAAATAGTTAATTTGAGTGAGAGTGGGTGTGAAGAGGAACTACTGGCATGTTTTAGATGCCTTAGCGAGTTCTTATCATGGTGTTGAGGTTGCACTGTCCTCGTCAACGATACCTCCTGGCTCTATCAGAGTTGTTATTCAGGCCTCTCCTCCTAAGCCCTCATAGTTAAGCTCGTGACACTGTGTTTGAACTCCTATTAATAGGTCTAGTCAGCTCCTTAGCAGATTGCATCTTAACATCAAACAGCCAGAATCCCCAACAATGACTTCTTGGCACAAAGCCAGTCCTCAAGCATCAAAGCCATATTCCTTGCAAATCAGCTTCACGTGATGATAAATACCGGCATTAGGATTCCAAACCAATTAGCCCATGATGAAAAGCGTATTCTTCAAGGGCGCACTGGGCTTTATTTAAAAAACAGTAGCATTGCTGATGCTGGCCCTGAAATGTCAACAATGGACACACCATGCTGTGGAGAGCCGTAACCAGAACTGGGTGTATAATTCAGGTCCCTTGCATTATGTCGACCTGGAAAAGTTCAAGAAAATGTGTGTTTAGGAATATTTTTTTATGTTTCTGGCCTGATGCTCTGCCAGAAAAACTTTTGGAACCCCATCTGGTCTAGAGTGTAAGAAGTATGAGCTTTTAAATTCAGATCTCAACTCTGGAGTTAGGTATATATTGTTAGGTAAACCATTCTTTCACCCTCAATTTCTATATCCTGAAAATCAGGGGACATTAAACCCTACCTTATATCTCTTTTATGAAAAACAGTGATGTCAGAGCCCAGTAAATGGCAGGTATCATTATTAATTAGAGCTACTTGTATTATACATTATACTAGGCACTTTATAAACATTATTTTAGTCCTCCAAAGCACCCTAGGAAGCAGGTATTCTTACCTCCAATGATGGATGAGTAAACTAAGACTCAGATTAATTGCCCAGTGTCCCTAGGTAGTGAGAGAAAGTGGATTCAAACTCAAGTCTTGCTGATTCCAAGCTGCTTCCAAACTCTTAACCAACATAGATGGCTTTCTCTCTGACGGCCATCAGGGTTCTCCTATTTGCTGCCTGTGGTTCTCTCTCTTGCTCCCGTGACTCCTATTGTCTCTCAATTGACCTCACCAGGATGGTCAATATCGCTGTTAGTGCCTGGCACGTTTTAGATGATCCCATTTCCTGTAGGTTCCTAGTGTGCTACTCCAGCATTTTCCACACCTTTGTAAACAAAAGGTCTTCTTCAACCCATAAAATACGGCCACAAAACAAGGATGCATTTTGCTTTCTTGAAGCAGGCTCTGCTTAGGAAACTGGATTCCTTCTTATCCAGGACACCGTTCAGAAGGTTAAGGAGCTGGTCTTGCCTCTGCTTGCTCCAGGGTCTCAGGCCAGTAGCCAACCTTTGTTCTGTTTTATGTTCATTTGGTTCTTTGGACAATCTGACCAGTGAGCCAAATTTCCATGGTAAACGTGCAGCAAAGGACCTCCTTAGGGAGACCTTCATTTGACTCAAACAGCACATTACTTCCCAATCATCAGTAACCAAGGCAGTAGCTAAAGCATACTGAAAAAAGCACTGGCTTTGAAGGGTCTGAAAACTTGTATTTAAGTCTCAGACCAGGAATCATGAGCTGTGCAAATTTAATGAGACTATTAATCTCTTGGCGCCTGTACTGTTTGAGTTAATGTATGTGGCTGGCTATTCTCTGTTTTTCACCCAGATGTATTCACCCTCTTTCTCTACCCTCCTCTGTACCTCCTATTAACTGCACTGCTAGGACTTCCTTGCCCTTTGGCTCCTGGTTGGCTTTCACAGTGTATCAGGTGGTGGAAAGAGAGAGGGAGCAAGATAATTTTGCCCTCTCGCAGCTTCTACTCTACAACTTTGGCAGAAGTTGTGTTGCCCCTCTTCCTTGGCTTTAGAGGTAATGGTGCTTTGGAAATAATGGTGTTCTACTGTTGCTAGACTCTTCAGTTCCTTGGCAAGCTTTGTTTGCCCCTTTAACCTTCCCACGCCTCTGTAAGTAGCCCCTTCATTAAAGTCTTTTCATTACAAGTGAATTCTACTTTCTGGTCAGAACTTGACTTGGACAGTATGTGAAAGAATTTGAAAGCTATAAAGGACTATATATAAAAATAAAGGTGTCAAATTAATATTTTCAAATAAAGGTATCAAATTAATATTTATTGGTATTTGGCTGTATTTTCTGTACTATATTGTAAAGTTTGCAAAACTTTCCTGGTTATATCTAAATATTGTGTGAGCCCAGAAATAAAAATATCAGAAGCCAGTAATCAAAGTTATGGTATATTAAGTGGATCTGAATTTGGTTTTTATTCCTCAGCTAGGAAAGTTCAATAGTTATTAAAATGGAAGAATATCCGATCACAATTACACTCCCATCCTCAAGGAATAGATGGAAATGTAGAATAAGTAGACATTGTTTGTGTACGTGTGTGTGTGTAGCATTTTTTTAGCAAAGAGACCATGGCAATAACTCCTCCACACAGCAATTGCAGTTAACTATTTTACTTCTGCTATAAGTATCTCATTTTGGGGAAAAGTGTTTATAATCATTATAAAATTTATTTAAACATTAGCAGTTTTACATAAAAAGTTCTCAGCCTATTCAGCCTATTTATAATTCCTTTTTTTTTTGGCATGGGCAGGCTCCAGGAATCAAACCCAAGTTTCTGTCATGGCAGGTGAGAATTCTGCCAGTGCACCACCGTGGCATTTCCCAATTCCTTTTTTTAACATTTTATTTTGAAATACTTTTAAACTTATGGGCATTTACAAAAATAATATAAATCCCATATAAAGAATTCCCAAAAAACCCTAACTTCACTCCCAGACAACCAGATTCACCAATTTTAACATATTACCACATTTGCCATATCATTCTGTTATCTATCTCTATTTCTACGTACCTACCAATCCGTTTTCTGAACTTTTGAATACAGGTTGTATATGTATCAGGTTCCTTGAACATTTAATACCAGTTTGTACATCTCCTAAGGGCATGAATATTCACTTATATAACCACCTTAAGTGCAGTTTTCTGGTTCAAGAAATTTAGCATTGATTTAAATCTTACATTGTACATTCCAATTTTTTTCATATGAAGAAATAGTGTCCCTTTGAGCCTAACTCTTCCCTTGCCAGATCCCGTCATAGATCATGTATTACATTTAATTGTCATTGTCTCTTTAGTTGTTTTTTTTTTTAATTGGGGAGACATACATACAACATGACTTCCCATTGCAACCACCCCAAGCATACCATTCAATGGGATTAATCACATTCATATCTTGCAATACCCTCACCACTTTCCATTATCCAAACTCCCCCTTGTCCCTAAGCAGAAGCCCTATACCCATTATTCATTAACTCCCCATCACCCTTGACCCGTACCCTACCCTGTTCCTGGTAATCTGTATTTTAATTTCTGTCTCCATGAGCTTGCATATTCTCTGATATTTTCTTTATAATTACCATGGGGCTTAAATTTAACATCTTAAATCTATAGCAATGCTGTTTGCTTTGATAATAATTTAACTTTAAAAGTTTAATTGAAAACACAGACTGTTCCTATACTCCTCCAACCCCCTACCTTTATGTAATTCTTAGCACAAATTACATGTTTGTATGAGTTCAAGACTGATTTTTTATTACGCTTACGTGTTTGTCTGTTAAGTCCCGTAGGAAGCAAAAAGTGGGGTTACAAAGCAAAAATACAATAGTACTGGCATTTATATTACTCCTGTCATTAACCTGTTAGAGATCTTTTATTTCTTATGTGGCTTCAATCTATGTCTACTGCCTTTCCTTTCAACCTGCAGAGCCCTTCAGCTTTTGTTTATCTGGAAATGTCTCAATCTCCCCCTTATTTTTGAAAGGCAACGTTTCCAGACGCAGAATTTTTGCTTGGCAAGTTTGCTGTCAGGACTTTAAATATGTCAGCCCACTGCCTTGTTGTCTTGATGACTTCCAATGAGAATTCAGCACTTAATTCTCTTGAGGTTCCCATGTATGTGACACGTTGCTTCTCTCTTGTGGCTTTCAGAATTCTTTTATTTTTGGCAATTGAAATTCTGATTATAATATTAGATTATATTTTGTATTATAATATCAAAGTATTTTTATGTTTACTATATAATATCAATACCCCATGGAATGGGTCTTTTGGATTTCTCCTTTTTGGAGTTCACTGAGTGTCTTGGATGTGTATATTCATGTCTTTCATTAAAGTTTTGGAATGTTTTCAGCCATTATTTATTTGAATATTTTCTCTGCCCCTTTCAATCTTTCTCCTTCTGGGACTTCCACATGTGGATATCGGCACATTCGATGGTGTCCCACATCAAGTTCCTCAAGCTCTGTTTTAGTTTACTTGGCTGCTTAAGCAAAAGCCATGCATTGGGTCAGCTTAAACACTAGGAATTTATTAGTTCATGGTTTTGAGGCTTGGAGAAAGTCCAAATCCGGGTATCATCAAGGCAATGTTTTCTTCCACAGACTGGTGCCTTAGGGCTGGCTGCCGTTGAACATTGGTCCTTGACTCCTCTGTCACATGCCAGTTGTCTTCTGGCTTCTTCCTTCTTTTCTGAGTTGCATTGACATTCAGCTTCTTACTTTCTGAAGCTTCCTCTCTCTTGTCTGAAATTCATTCTGCTTGTAAAGGACTCCAGTAATAGGATTAAGGCCCATCCTGATTGAAGTGGGCCACATCTTAACTGAAGTCATCTCGTTAAAAGTTCCTACTTAAAACGGTTTACACTCACAGGAATGGAAAAAAATTTAAGGAAATGTTTTCTTGGGGTACATAACAGCTCCAAATAACCATAGGATCTGCTCATTTTTCTTCATTCTTTTTCCTTTCTGCTCCACAGATAAATGATTTCAGTTAGTCTCATTGCCAAGTTCTATGATTATTCTCTGCTGACTGTACCTGCTCTTTTCAAATTTTATTATTTATTTCTTATTTATTTTTATACCTGCTCTTGAATTGCCTCTAGAGAATTTTAAATTGCTGATACTGTGGTCTTTCGCTCTGTTTCATTCCTTTTCATAATTTACATCTCTCTGTTGATATTCTCTTTGTGTTTATCTATCCTTTTCCTGATTTCCTTTAGTTTTCTTTTGGTTCTTTGAATATATTTAGGATCATTTTTTAAAAAGCCTTTGCCTACTGTGTTCCAAGTCTGGTCCTCTTCAATGATGATTTCTAACGTTTAATCAGTTCCTTTGCCTGAGCAATTATTTCCTGCTTCTTGATATGTTTTTTCATCTTTTGTTGAAACCTGGGAATTTTAATATTTTAACGTGTCATTGCTGGAATTTAGACTCTAAGATGTCTATTTCTTAAGCTTGTATCCAGCTATTATGACAGAGCTTTCCTTGAATGCCAGGAGCTAATAAAAAAAAAGGAGGGGAGAAAGAAAACATCTTTCCCAATCTTTGTAGATTGACTTGTGCAAATGCTCCCCTCCAGGGCTTATCCATTTAATGAGTTTAGAAAATAGCTCTAGGCTAAAGTGTAGGGGCTTCCTTAATCCTTTCTGTGCATGTGTCTTGTTTAGGACATGTGCATGTGATCCTAGGAATTCTCCTAGTTTATTTAGTTCCAAATGTCTGTCCTCACTAGAGAGTAGTTTCTTTGTGGTTCTGGGCGCTGAACTATATGTTCTACAGTCATCAGTCTTTGTCCCAGGCAGCACAACTTGATGGCTCTCCCACCACATTATTTAGGACAGCTTTGGGAACTGCCTTCTACACACAGGGTAAGTTCTGGGTTAGTGAGTCAATCAGGCCGCTACCAGATGGATTGGGCAAGATACACATGCTCCCGGTGTGTGCACAGGGTGCTCTGCCCTTCCAGGAACAGAAGCGGGTCTTCCCTGGGAGTGTGAGCCAGCTCCAGGCCAAGTTGGTAAGGGGCTGAGGAGAGGCCAGTTAGGGCACCAGGAGATCTCACCATTTTTAAGTAGCCTTTTTCTCCATTTGGTACTTGCCCTGTTTTATTGATAAGGCATTTGCATGTCAGAAGATGGGAGATAAATCCAACAAAAACACAGGGGCTTTTACCTCAATGAAATTTCTAGGTGTCCAGTGGTGTGGGGTACGTTGAAACGTCCCTACTAAGGTGAAGGATAAGCTGTTGCATCTGGCCCCTCTATGATCAAAAGAGAGGCACAGTATCAGTTGGCATCTTCGTATTTTGGAGACAGCATGTTCCTCATCTGGGTGTTCTACTCAGGCCCATTTGCCAAATGACCAGAAAGCTTCTGGTTTTTAGTGGGGACAGGAACAAGAGGAAGTTCTGCAATGTATCCAGTCTCACATGCAAGCTGCTTTGCCACTTGGACCATACGATCCAGCAGACCCAGTGGTACTGGAAGTGTCAGTGGCAAATAGGGATGCTGTCTGGAGCCTTTGGCAGGCCCCTTTAGCAGAATCACAATGCAAACCCTTAGGGTTTTGGAGCAAAGCCTTACCGTCCTCTGGAGCTAACTACTCTCCTTTTGAGAAACAGCTTTTAGCCTGCTACTGGGCCTTGGTAGAGAGTGAACGCTTGACCATGGGCTACCAAATTACTTAACTAACCTGAGTAGCCTATTGTGAGCTAGGTGTTGTCTGACCCACCAAGCCATAAAGCTCCATGCACAGCAGCACTCCAACATAAAATAGAAATGGTATATCAAAGATAGGGCTAAAGCAGGTCCTGAAGGGACAAAATAAGTTCCATGAGGAAGTGCCCCAAATGCCCATGGCCACCACTCCGGCCACAATACCTTCTTTTTCCCAGATCAGAACTATGGCCTCTTAGGGAGTTCCTTATACTCAGTAGACTGAGGAAGAGAAAATTTGAGCCTGATTTACAAATGGCTCTGCATGATATGCAGGGACTACCCAGAATTGGACAGCTGCAGCACTACTGCCCCTTTTTGGGATGTCCCTAAAGGATAGTGATGAGGAGAAATCCTCCCAGTGGGTGGAATTTCAAGCAGTGCACCTAATTGTTCATTTTGCTTGGAAGGAGAACTGGTCAGAGGTGCATTTGTATATTGACTCATGGACTGTTGCTGACAGTTTGGCTGGATGGTAAGGGACTTGGAAGGAGTATGATTGGGAAATTTTGTCAAAGAGATCTGGAGAAAAGGTATGTGGATAGATCTTTCTGAGTGGACAAAGTACATGAAGATATTTGTGTCCCGCGTGAATGCTCACCAGAGTGTGACTTCAGCAGAAGAAGGTTTTAATAATCAAGTGGATGAGATGACCTGTCCTGTGGATACAAGTCATCCTCTTTCCTCAGCCACTCCTGCCATTGCCCAATGGACTCATGAACAAAGTAAGCCTGGTGGTAGGTATGGAGGTTGTGCATGGGCTCAGCAACATGGACTTCTACTTACCAAGGATGACCAATCTACAACCAATGCTGAGTGACCAATCTGCCAGTAGCAGAGACCCATACTCCATCCCTGATATGGCACCATTCCCCAAGGTGATCAGCTTGCTACCTGTTGGTAGGTTTATTACATTGGACCACTTCCATCATGGAAGGGGCAATGATTTGTTCTAATTGGAATAGACACATACTCTGCATATGGGTTTGCCTTTTCTGCATGCAATTCTTGTGCAAAAATTACCACGCATGCACTTAGAGAATGCCCTGTCCATTGTTAAGGTATTCCACACAGCATTGCTTCTGACCAAGGAACCCACTTCACAGCAACTGAAGTGCAGGAATAGGCACATGCTCATGGAATTCTCTGGTCTTACTATGTTTCCCATCATCCAGAGGTAGCTGGGTTGATAAAACAGTGGAACAGCCTTTTGAAAACCCAATTATGGTGCCAAATAGGTGGTAATACCTTACAGAGCTGGGGCAGTGTTCTCCATGAAGCTGTGTATGCTCTGAATCAGCATCCACTCTATGGTGCTGTTTCTCCCACAGACAGGATTCATGGGTCCAGGAATTAAGTGGAGGAAATGAGAGTAACACCACTCCCTATCACCCCTAGTGATCCACTAGGAAAATTTTTGCTTTCTGTCCCTGATACCTTAAGCTCTGCTGGTCTACAGGTCTTAGTTCCAAAAGGAGGAGTGCTCCTACTGGGGACACAATGATTCCATTGAACAGAAAGTTAAGACTGTCACCTGGCCACTTTGGGTTTCTCATACCACCAAATCAAAGGGCAGAAAAGGGGATTTTTGTTCTATCTGGGGTGATTGATCCTGAAGCTACACAATGGAGGTAAAGAAGAGTTTTCTTGGAATGCAAGAGACCTGCCAGGCTGTCTCTTAATACTATAATGTTCTGTGATTAAAGTCAATGGAAAACTGCAAAAATCCAACAACCCAATCCAGGAAGGACGGCTAATGGCCCAGAAACTTCATCAGTGAAGGTTTGGGTCACCCCACCTGGCAAAGAACCATGACCAGCTGATGCTTGCTAAGGATAAAGGGAACTTGCTAAGGTAGTAGAAGAAGGTCGTGATAAATATGGGCTATGACTGTGTGACCAGTTACAGAAATGAGCCTTGTGATTATATGAATATTTCCTCCCTACTTTGTTATGAGTATGGTTGCATTTGCACATAAGCAAATATCTTGTTTTCCTCTTATCATATGACATAGATTGTATTATTCATGTTATAGTATTTAAGTCATAGTATATAAAGTTCAAGAGTGAATGGTACCTAAGAACTTGCACCTTATTCTGGAGAGATGTAGTGCATTTCCAGTTGTACACAAGATAGTTGAGTATGTGTCTGTTGCTGTGTTGGTTTTGGAATTTAAGCATGTTTCAAGGTGCTGTGTATAGCTGCCAAGTAGCCAAGAAGTGGACTGTGATGGTTAAGTCCTGGTGTCAACTTGGTCAGATGATTATGCCCAGTTGTATGGTCAGTCAAGCACTGGCCTGATCATCGCTGCAAGGATATTTCCTGGCTGGTTGATAAACCAGAAGTCTTATGCATTAAATCATCAGTTGGTTGATTGCATCTGTGATCAACTAGGGCATGTCGCCACCAATGAGAAATCCAATCAGCTCAAAGCTTTTTTTTTTTTTTTTTTTTATGTTAACATGGGCAGGCACCGGGAATCGAACCCGGGTCCTCTGGCATGGCAGGCAAGCATTCTTGCCGCTGAGCCACCGTGGCCTGCCCACAGCTCAAAGCTTTTAAGGAAAAAAAGAGACTTTTTTCACTGCTTCTTTAGCCAGTGAGCCTCTCCTGTGGACTTCACCCAGACTCTTCATCAAAGTTGCCAGCTTCACATTCTGCCCTATGGATTTGGATCACACTTGCATGAGACACCTTTATAAATGTCATATTTACAAATACCTCCTATTGGTTCTGTTTCTCTAGAGAACCCTGACTAATACATTTCTCTCCCTTTTTTTGGGGGGGGTGGGTGCATGGTCTGGGAATGGAACCCAGGTCTCCTGCATGAAAGGTGAGCATTCTACCACTGAACCACCTGTGCACCCTCACATCCCCTTATTTTTATTTATTTTTATCCTTATTTTTTTTTACTCATCTGTCCATACGCTTCATGAAAACAACATCAGACACAGGGTTTTCACAATCACACAGTCACATTGTAAAAGCTATATAGTTATACCATCATCTTCAAAAATCAGGCTAGTGGAACACAGCTTAACAATCTCAGATACTTCCCTCTAGCCACTTCAATACACCATAAACTAAAAAAAAGATATCTATATAATACATAAGAATAACCTCTAGGATGATCTTCCAAGTCTGTTTGAAATCTCTCAGCTACTGAAACTTTATTTTGCCTCATTTCTCTATTCCCCTTTTGGTCAAGAAGGCTTTCTCATTCCTGTGATGTTGGACATATGCTCATCCCTGGGAGTCAGGTCCCATGTTGCCAGGGAGGTTTACACTCCTGGGAGCCATCTCCTACATGCAAGTGAGGGCAGCGAGTTCACCTGCCAAGTTGGCTTAAAGAGAAAGGCCAGATCTGAGCAACAAAAGAGGTTCTCTGGGGGTGATTCTTAGGCACGATCATTGCTAGGCTTAGTTTCTCCTTTGCAGGAATAAACTTCATAGGGATGAGCTCCAAGATTGAGGGCTCAGCCTATCGAATTGGTTGTTCCATCGCTTGTGAGACTACCAGGAATTCCTGAGGTGGAGAAGTTGAATATTTCCTCCTTTCTCTACAGTGCCCCAAGAGTACTTTGCAAATACTTTTTAATTCTCTGCCCAAGTTACTCTGGGATATATCATGGCATCACATTAACCTGTACAGACTAACAAATATCACACCCAATTCCAGATTCTATGTAACTATGGTGTTCAAGTAAACTGATCATACAATTTAAATTAGATGTCTGCACAACTCTTAAGGAAAATAAAAAAAAATCCTAATTTCTACTATTTTCAACCTATATATTTTTAAAAGTCTAATATTTCCTTAAATTACATTCTCCAACCTATTTATAAGGGTATGTATATGAAGATTCTTTGGTTGCAAGCAACAGAAATCAATTTAAGTGAATTTAAGTAAAAGGAAATTTTACAAGAAGAACATGGGGTGGTTCAGTCGAGCTCAGAGATCTAGATGGCATGAACTAATGGATAATCTCTTCAAGGCTGTGCCATCAGAAAGTCTTGGCTAAAATCTTTTCTGACCTTGAGTTACTCTTCTCAAGATTCAAATCCCAGGAGAATCAGCTTGGCCTGGCTTGGGTCCTAGGCATAGAGCTTGACCAAGGGAGCTGAGCCACTTGATGGGCAGTCATGGCGTGTGGAATTGCGGAGTGGTAATTTTCCAAAGGAAAAGGTGGCGCTATTACCAAGAGAAGGGAGAAGAGATCTGGAAAGCCAAAAAGAACGAATTCCACCACAAAAGTCTTTGGAGAATTTTATGACATATTAAGGTATTGGATATTGCAGACTTTCTTCCTTGAAATCATTTATTTTCCAGAATTTGGACATTGGAATATTTCACAAACTTAGGATTGATCTAATTCTTCTCCATGAAATTCTTAGACAAGTGTAAAATATTTACCCATGAGGGTAGGGGCAGTGTTTGTATTGTTTGCTGCCATATCTTTTGCACTTAGTAGACACTTGATAAATATTTTTGGAATAAATGGATCAATAAAAGAATGAATCCATGTAGCCTAAAAAAGAGAGAGCTTTTATGTGAAAGGACACATCTTTTGGAGAAAATTTATTTAAAAAGAAAACAGATTGTGCTTTCAGAATATGTAGAACCCTTGAAACTTTTGGAAGGAAAAACTGCAATAACCATTTCCCTCTGTTTCTACTTTCAACTTATTGCTTTTAACTATCCCTAACATACTATATAATTTACTTATTATCTGACTTACTATGTTTGTCGCTGATCTTTCCCTTCTAGGGAGTAAACTGCACAGGGTGGGGAGCTTTGCCTGTTTCATTTATTGCTAGGCTTCCATTATGTGCTCAGTAAACATTTTTTGAATGGATTAATAATATGCAATTTACTTATTATTATAGTGATGGTTAATTAGATGTCTTCTCTACTAAAATATAATCTCCACTAGGTCAAGGTTTTCTGTCTGTTTTGTTCACTGATCTATCACAAGCACCTTGAATTGGGCCTGATATAAATATTTTTAAACTGTGTGTGTGTGTGTGTGTAGGTCACATTTCATTCTTTTTCCTAGTGAGTATCCATTGGTTGAGTTTTTGTTTGTTTACTTTCTTTCTACTGTCTGCTTGTTTGTTTTGTTTTTGGAAAGTGCATGCGCCAGGAATCGAACTCGGGTCTCCCACATGGCAGGCGAGAATTCTACCACTGAACTACGCTTGCACCCTCTGCATTTTTAATTTTAAATAAATATTTGATGAATGAATGAAATTATTTTAATAAGTAAACCCATTTATGCCCCCCAATTATAGAAATATAATTAAAAGTTATTTAGAATGCTGCTAACTTGAGGCTTTAGTATATTTCCATATTAAGATAGTTTTTATAAAAAATGTGTTCTATAAGACCATATTATTATTTGCTAAGTTCTCACAGAATTTGAGCTCTACCAGAATTTATTCCCAGCATCCAATCCAGGATCAATGTCAGGAGTGGGTACTGGTTGAGCTCCTTCTTCGTCAAGTTCATAATACAAAAAGTTATTTATGGCATTTAATGAAACTTTCAAAGTTTCTTTTAAAACTATTTTTCTGTAATACCTACTTAAGTTACTTATTAAAAGTAAGAGTCAGTTGTTCCCATGTTCCAAAGATCAGTTAGATTGTTAAGGATTATGTACTCATATGCCTATGAAAATACAATAAGTATTAAAGAGTACAGCCAGAATAAAGGAAATCACTCCCTAGAACCAGTTTTCTTATCTGTCTCCAAAGGTAAACATACTACCTAAACAACAGCTGGAGCAATGCTCCGTATCTAATTATTAAGAGTGGGTGGACTCTTCATGAAATTTTTTCTAGGGGAGTCCAAGAGGTCTAATTAAGCCATTGTAATTGGAAATAATTTTCTTCCCTGCAAAACACCTATTTCAGAGAGAAAGAACAGGACTTTATCTGTCTTTTCATTATAGTTGTCATTTTACAAGTAAAAGAACCAAAGTAAAATGCCTTTTTTGTTGTTGTTACATAATTGCCAGCAAAGTATATAAAGAATGAATCTATATCTGAATTCTAATCTTGTGAAATGGTTTCCACTATTGAAAAGACTGGCCCATCTAAGTTGGACATCTGTGTATTGTTCAAATGTGTATGAGACTATGTAGATAGGGGCTGGGGGGTTGAATCACTCACTTGTTCAACTAATACTTTTTGACACATTGCCACAGTGTCAAGGAGACAGCAGTTAACAGGATGACAAGATCCCTGGCCTCATAGAGCTTATAATCCAGTAGGGACACACATTATGCAAAATAACTACACAAATTGTAAAATAATTGTGATTTAATATGTGCTACAAAGGGGAATACAAAGTGGAATGAGAGCATGTAATATGGGAACTTGACCTAGTCTGGAGGGTGAGGATAAGTTTTCCTTGAGAAGGTGGTGTTTAAACTGAGATACAAAGGATGAAAAAGGAATTAGCCAGGTATGGAAAGAGTGGTGGAAGTGAAAGAGGGAAGATTGGCAAGCACATTCCTTGCAACAAAAAAATAGATTGTATGAAGGCCTTGAGGTATAAAGAGCATGATACTGTTAGAAAACCAAAAGAAATTCCTATTAGTGGTGAATAAAAAGTGAGAAGGAATTAACAAAAAGACAATCCAATTTTAAAATTGGCAAAAGACCTGAAGGATATCTCTCCAAAGAAGATATATAAATGTCTAAAAAACACATTAAGATATACTCAGCATCATTAATCTTTAGGGAAATACATATTGAAACCACAATGAAACATCACTTCACACCCACTACAATGGATACCAGTAAAAGAAAATAGCAAGTGTTGGCAAGGATATGGAGAAAATAAGAGCACTTTTACATTATTGGTAGGAATGTAAAATGGTGAAGTCACTGTGGAAAACAGTTCAGTAGTTAAACACAAAGCATATACCCCTGTAATCCCACTTTGAGGTACTTATTCAAAAGAATTAAAGCAGAGACTTGAACTGATATTTGTACACTGATGTTCATAGAGACATTATTCACCATTAACTAAAAGGTAGAAGCAACCCAAATGTTCATCAATATTTGAAAGGATAAATAAAATATGGGATAACATACAATGGAATATTATTCAGCTATAAGACGGAATGAAATTCTGATACGTGCAACAACATGAATGAACCTTGAAGACATCACATTGAATGAAATAAACCAGTCATGATGGATAGATATTGTATGATTATGGAGACCCAGGACCTGGGCCCCCTGCATATTGAAAATAAGTTACTGCACATAGTTGTCTACATAACCAGGACAGAAGTGAAAGGAGACCTCCTCAGGAGGTCATCAGACCTCCTCAGGAGAAAAGAATGTACAGATGGTATCATACACAAAGCATTAACATTTCCCTCCTTCAATCACTGTTGATAACAAACTTCCAGACGCCTGTGTCACAAGACCCTGCTGAAACTCTGTTCTCACACCCTATGGAATGTCTTGTCCTAAACCTTTATTGGTTGTCCCTTGCACTCCTTGCCCCTTTGAGGAGCACTGTCTTTCATTTTCCAGACAGCCACCACCCAGGAAAGATCTTCTTTTGTTCATAAGTCCCAATAAAATCCATGCCCAACTCTTTGCCTAGCATGTTCTTTGGTTGTGGGGCTGCACCAACTGGGCTTTTCAAGAGCTGGGTTGGAACAATGACTTACATGAAATAACTAGAATGTGCAAATGTATGGAAACAGAAGGTAAAGTACAAGTTGTCAGAGGAAGAGGGAAGGGAAATGAGAAGTTAAGGCAAAATGGGTACAAGGTTTCTATTTTGGGTTGATGGAAAAGTTTTGATCATGGATAGTGGTGATGGGAGCACAACATTGTGAATGCGATTAATCCCACTGATTTGTATGTCTGGGAGTTGTAGAGATGGAAAGTTTAATGCTGCATGTATGTTTACACATGTAAAAAGAGAAGGAGAGAGAGAGAATGAGACTATAGAGTCATATATGATCTTGGATTGAATCTAATAGGAGAATTCCCCAAAAGACTTTACTGGGACAATTGAAAAGAATGAATTATAGCCTATATGCTTTATATCAATGTTAAATTTCTTGAGCTTGATGGCTATACTTAATTGATTATATAAATGAATGATCCTGTTCTTAAGAAATATATGTGTGTGTGTGGGGGGGTGCAAGTGGTAGAATTCTTGCCTGCCATGTGGGAGACCCAAGTTTGATTCTCGGTCCATGCGCTTCCCCCCAAACAAACAAACAAACAAAAAATTCAACAAAGGTGCTGCAATAATGGGATACACACATGGAAAAATAATGAAATGTGACCCTACCATATAGCATAATAAAAGAGAAAAGAAAAAAAGAAATGTACGTGGGAGTATTAAGTGTTCAAGGCTACTGATGTATGCAACCTACTCTCACATACTTAGGAAATAGATGACAGATAGATAGATAGAGACAGACAGACAGACAGGCTGATGTATATACATAGATAGATGGATAGACAGAATGATACAACAAATGTGGCAAAATGTTGAAAGTTGGTAAATCTGAGCATCTGGGTAGGGGTTTACTGGATTTCATTGTATTTGTTCTGCATTATTTTTGAAACTCTCTTGTAAGTGTGAAATCATAAGAAAATAAAAAGTTAAAAAAAAAAAAAGAAAGCATGGAGGAAGAGGAACAGGGACAGAAATGGAAAGGTTAGCAGGGGATTCTTGGAGCCCTTGATAAATATTTTGGATTTTATCTGAAGACAACAAGAAGTCTTTGAGATATTTGCAAAGAAGTAACATTGTGTTATTAAAAGCTCCTTTCTGGCTCCTGAGTGGAGAATGGACTGGAGATGGAGTAGAAGATGAGGAAGCCATTGCAATAATCCAGGGAGAGGTGATATTGGCCTAGACCCAGGGAGTGACAATGGAGAAAGAGAAAAGTGAACAGAGATGGAGAAGTGTTTTGGAAATAGAATTGTCTGAACTCGTTGAAGGATTGAATCTATGTGTAAATGAAAGAGACAATCAATGTTGATCTTTAGGCTTGTTGAGTAACTGGGTTGATGGTGATAACTGTTTACTGAGAACTGAAAGGTGGGAGGGAGTAGGGGTGGCTCTGAAATACAGGGTTGTTTTTAGAAAGAGAAATCTTGAGTTCTATTGTAGTTTTGTTGAGTCTAAGACCTCTAAGACATTTAAATGGAGGTGCTAAGTAGGTTATTTTTGTTTGCTTGTTTTGATATTGTGGCAATAGAAATTTAACTCCCTAAAAGCCGCAACTTCTCAAAAGCAGCTTTTCTTGAGGCAGGGTTTTAACTTTTCATTTGCATAACTGAATGGCCCACTCAGATGATTTTTTTTTCAAGAACAAAACAATAATCTGACTCAAAAATGGATTCAAGTGTCACATTCTCCACAAGACTGCTTGCAGTTTTGAAATGAGTTTTTCCAACTCCATTTCCATCCACGCAGAGGTTGCAATGATCTTTAGGCCAAGTTTCAGACAACTTTAGCTCAGACACTAGGTTCTTCTCCATCTAGTAGTCTCTACAGGAAAGAAGCCTCTCAAAAGCTGGTATTCTAGGAAGGCAAGCTCAGCTGGAGGAGCAGAACCATGCTTCAACTATAGACTTACCATGCTGGATGATAAATGTTTGTTTTTTTCCCAGTCTTTTCTGACTATGAGCATGTTAAGGGCAGGGATTTGACTTTACATCCTTTATGTTAGCATATGTTGTGTGCCAGATATTTGTGCATTGGATTAATACATAAATATATCATCCTTATGTCAAAAAATCCTTAACCCAACAATGAAGCATGGAAATATAAAGTGGGAAGGGAAACAGGAGAGACCAGGGAGGAAGCCTACTTTAAGCCACTGGATTTTTCAGTTAGGGATCCTGTGCTGTCATACTGACACCAAGCCACGGTGCAAAATGTCACGAAGCAACCACTGTTTTATCTACGCAATGGCAAACAACCAGTATGACTGATTTCCTTAACTGAATGGACTGAATTTAGTAGGTGAGTAGTAATTTAGCTGATACCTCCTCTTCTAAGGGTGATACGGCGTCCAGTGTCAGGTACAATTTGAGTATGTCATAAACATTTTAATGAAAGTTCTAGATTTTACTTACAGCTTTAAAGGTTTTGATGCTTTCTTTTAGGCCTTAATGATAATATTTTTTTTTTGGTTTGCTCTTTTCTTTTGAATCAGAGAAGTTTCACTTTCTAAATGTTAAAAAAAATAGTTATTTACAGAAAAGAATCACAATGTTGTGTATGTGTGTCTTTAGTGTGTGCTGATCTCTGTCAATCAATGAATATTTGTGGATCTAATGTTCCAGGTGTTTGGAACCTGGACTGTCTTTGGGACAGCCAACTAAACAATTCCCTTCTAGAATTTGCACTCTGATGGGAAAAGACAGGCAAAATACAAGCAAATTATGTGTTGGGTGATAGTGAGTGCTATAAAGAAAAAAAAAAAAAGTAGCCCTGAGGAGAGGGCAGTAGAGGGAGTGTGTGTGTGTTTTTAGATAGTAGTCAAGGGCCAGCCTTTCTGAGGAAATGACCTTTGATCTGAGACCTGACAGAAGTAAGGGAATGAAC
Organism: Tamandua tetradactyla; assembly: GCF_023851605.1. Taxonomy (NCBI): domain Eukaryota; kingdom Metazoa; phylum Chordata; class Mammalia; order Pilosa; family Myrmecophagidae; genus Tamandua; species Tamandua tetradactyla. Next base: position 21,677,682 of record NC_135337.1, on the reverse strand, counting down.
TATCTGAAGATTCCAGGTAGAAAGATGGGCAAATGCAAAGACCTTGATTTAAGAGATTAGAGCTCAGTTATTTCTGAGTATATTTAAATAACTAAGCTTTGATTATTTTCTTTTTATATTACTTAAAGCAGAAACTTTCATTTCAAATGAGCAGGATGCTCAGAGAATAATTGCCGTATATCTTCCCCCAATTCTGCAGTTTTCAGAAGTTTATTTCACACTTGTAAGAGCTGGTTTTGATCCATTCCTTCTATTTATTAAAGTCCATCTCCTAAACAATGCTTAGTTACCTTCATTCCTGTAATCCAGGGGATTTTTAAATGAATAAGGCTTAATTTACTTTCCAAATACTTTCTAATTTAGATGTCTCACTGAGGTGAATGGGCCTTTCCCTAGAAATAGGGATTGACATAATTTTGCAATGTTAATAACAATTAAATTTATGTAAATTTATAATATATGTAATATATATGCCAATATATATTGTTAACAACAATTAAATTTACGTATTTATGTAAATTTATAATATATGTAATATATATATATATATATGACAATATATGCCAAGCTTGCTAGGCAGATGAGCTAATCTAAAATACATAGATAAAAACTTGGGGTGTCCTGGGGGATCCCAGAAAGGCTGGATAACCATCCTTCAATGCAGATGAAACAATGGGACAAAGAGGGACTAAAGTTGTTCTCTACAGAGGAATGAAGCATAGGGAGAGGCAACGAACAGTGCCTCTATAATTTTGAATTCAAGAGAACACTCTGATTATATAATCTGGCTTTTTTTCAAATGGTTCACTCCATTTGACATAATTCTGGATGAATACAGCAGACATTTAATTTATTCATTCGCTCATTTTTTTCATGAATTCTTCTGAGCATATTCTATGTTTCAGGCACTGTGCGAGGTGCTAACATACAGCATTAAAAGAGAGCAACAGAATGTCTGTCTTCATGGGACTTGCATTCTACTGTGGTCAGCCAATAAACAAAGAAGTATCATAGTTGAGTCTTCCTTTCTCTTCCTTTCTTCTTTCTTCCTTTTCTTTCTTTCTTCTTCCCTCCCTCTCTTCTTCTCTTTGTCTTCCTCTCCTTCCCTTCTTCTCTCCTTCCTTCTATCCCTCCTTTTCTTCTTTTATTCCTTCATTCTTTCAACACTTTTATTTGAACTATTTTTTGACCAGTAGTAAGGAGTTAGTAGTCTACAATTTCACATCTAGCTCAGCTACAGATTCCCTATGTGATCTGGGCATCGCACTTTCCCTCTTAGGTGTCACCCTCACCTGTAAAAACAAGGATGACAATCCGTGCCTACTACTTAGTTAGGAGGAACAAATCAGTTAGAAGCTGTGAACTTGCTTTAGAACTCTCTTCTATTTGCCAAACTGAATTGTGAGATTCAAATACCTTTATATTTCCCACCAATATAAAAAATTGGGGTGGGGGGACATGCACGATTCAATTCAATCCCCTTAAATGTATCACCAGTCCACATAACCTGGACTGCTCTCTGTATGTGCATCTCAGCAGCACACACCGTGGATAGAACAATACAGTTGCCAAGTGCCTCAATTGCCTCAAGATTAGTGTGAAGATGGGATCATTTTTGAGACTTGTAAAAACGCGACGAGAGATTGTAAATGCAAGACACTGAATTTCAAATCTATAAGCTAAGCCTTCTTTGGAAACTTCAAAAAGAGAGTCTAACAAAAATTTGGAGAATCTATCTCAAGAATGTTTGCAAAACAGTTGAAGTGAAGTGATTCGAGAGAAGGTTACCTACTGAACAGATTTTCAAAGCTGACAACTCTGATTTATTTTATATGTGGAAAAATCTCCCAGAATTTGTATTCACTCTAAATACATATATATATATATATACACACACACACATATTCATATGTAAATGTATGCATATATGATGTCATTTTTATAGTTTTCCCCCACTCCCCTTTTTAAAAATTCATCTTGAATACTTTGGATTTTCCCACATATTACTTTATAAAAGTATAATTCCATAACTGGGCAGAGATTTTTTTTTTGGGTGGGGGAAGTGCATGGTCTGGGAATTGAACCCGGGTCTCCCACATGGAAGGCAAGCATTCTACCGCTGAACTACCCATGCACCCAAAGATGATTTTTTATAAAACTTTCCTGAGAAGATGAACTTTTCAAAGGAATAATTCCATAAAACTTCCCAGAACTTTAAAGCGTTTTGTGCATCTAGGAGAAACTTTGGAAAGTCAAGGCAGATCATTGTATAATTTTGTAACATTGAGAAGAAAGAGACAATTCAAAAAATATCCAAAGAAGAAACAGGTAATCTCATGTGAAGTTTTGAAATTAGAATAACTTTGGATTTTTTGTCAGTTCCACTGGAAATTAAAAGACATGGGAATAATGCATCCAAATTTTTTCAGAGAAAATTATTTACAACCTATAATTCTATACCCAGTCAAAATATTAGTCAAGTTTAAGAACAGAATTTTTAAAATATCAGACATGCAAAGATTTAGAAAGTTTATATCACAAGCATGTTTCTTAAGGTCAAGTGAATTAATATTCCTTTGACATGGCAGAAATTCTTTGGACATGTCGAAAATCGAAAATTAAGAAATAGAGATGCAAACATTTCCAACCACCAGAAGAAATACCAAAAAGACTTAAGAGTGGTTGGTGAAATGGCATGCCAGGAGGACCAGGGAACCTTTGTGAAGGACCAGGGGGCCACTGCGGAAGGATGCTCTTCCTTGCAAGTTTTATACTATTACTTTTCCAAAAACCATGTACATGTGTTAACTTGATAAAAATATTTTTATTTGAAAATAAAAAAAGGAAAGTTAATGGAAAAATGGAAAATGAAGACAATGAATACATTGAATATAATAAAGTTCACAGTGGTGGGAGGGTGTAGCATTTCTCTGTACTTTTGTGGCACTTTACATGTATGAAGGTCTTTAACCCTCACAGGGACTGAAATAGAGAAATATCATTATCCCCTTTTAGAAATAAGAAAGAGAAATATCATTATCCCCTTTTAGAAATAAGAAGCTGAGACTCAAGGAAATAAAGGAAGTTGCCCAAAGTCACGCAACAAGGAATTGGCAGTGTTAACATTGAACCCAAGTTTGTCAGTTTCCAAAACTCAATCATGCCCCATCACATAGTTTTGAATATTGGCACAAATGAGAAGACAGAGAGATTGGAATGAAGTTGGAGGGGGAAAACAGTGAGTTTTAGGGTATAGGAAACAAACAGTATGTAAGTTAGATAAAGATTCATCAGAAGGGTAGGCCATGGTGGCTCAGCAGGCAAGAATGCTTGCCTGCCATGCCAGAGGACCTGGGTTCGATTCCTGGTGTCTGCCCATGTTAAAGAAAAATCAGAAGCCAAAAAATTGAAAGTACGAGAGAGAAGGAATGACTGTTTGAGCCAAATCTTAATTTGAGGAAAGCAGCCTGATAATATGGCAAGAGCTTGTCTTTGGAAGTTTGCAAAGCTGCTTTTATTTTTGAGACAGATTTTTATTTTTGAGGAGGTAAAATAGGTAAATTATTATTAAGATAGAACATGGAGAGGAGGGAAATTGAGGTGGTCATACTGTTTTCTCCATGAAGCAAGATTGTAGTTACTCTCCTGAGAATAAATGAATAAAGGGATGGCTGGATCTTACCAGGACTTGGGAGTGGAGCAGTGGCCGGGCATAGGAAAGGCAGATGGGACAGTGACTGAAGCAATCAGGAAAGAGAGTAGGGCTGCCAGATTTAGCAATAAAAACACAGCCAGTTAAACTTGATTTTCAGGTTAACAACACATATTTTTAGTATTAGCATGACCCAAATATTGCTTGGTATTTTGTCTGGTATTTTATCTATAGTATAGATACTAAAGTATGCATAAAGAATAGTGGAACTGCTTTGAAATCAGAAATTTGGAATGGAGCCAATTAGCAATCTTAATGTGAATTGGGCATCAGATGGCGAATCTTGATAAGATGAGAAGTAAAGTAAAGACCTTGGCCTTGGCTTCCGGGCAGTGGTGAAAAAGGAGTCTCTGGGCTGACAGCCAGGAGATACCCTGAGGGGGCAATTCCCAGGGCTTCTCCTGAGGGCATGTGGAAGAGTCCAACGTAGGGACCAGAGACTTGAAATAAGCAAGGAAGCACTAGAAATAGCCTTGTCCACTTTCTTATTTTTCCTAAGAGTAGTCATCTTACATTTACATCTCATAGGTATATAGTATGAGTTTAACTAAATTATCATCTGCAAAGAATTTGGGCTCTTTAAAGTCAATATTAAACATTGCGTTCACCAATAATATTCACAGAAAAGGACCAATTTCCCTTATATAATTTTTTGCCATGTTTGAGGCATATTATGGTGATTTGGAGCAGTGGGTAAAGAGGCTGCAGCCCCTCGAAGTTCAAATACCATGTTAAGCAAGGTGCTCCATACACCCATGATTCAATAAAATTGAGATAATAATAGTACCTAACTTTCAGGGTTATTGTAAGTATTAAATGTGTAACAATCTGGCACACAAATACTAAATACTAAAGTACATCCTTATACTGGTTATTACAGACAGGAAATGAGAGGTTTTTTAAAAAACATACATTAGCATACCCCTGAATATACTTTGTATAAATGCATAGTCAAGAAACAGGAGGTTTAAAAAGGACATTCATAAGCATACTTCTGCAAACACGTGTAGTAGGGAAATGAGTGGCTTTATAAAGCAGTCATTAGGGTGTACTTTGGCATACTTTTTTTTTTCTTACATGGACAGGCACTGGGAACCGAACCCTGGTCTCCGGCATGGCAGGCAACAACTCTGCCTGCTGAGCCACCTTGGCCCACCCTCCTTTGGTGCACTTTCAAAACAAATTTAAAATTTTGTTAGAGATCTGCTTCCCTTCAGGAATATGCATTTCAGTGAACTGTTCATTGCCTGAAGGTGTTTGAGCTGAGAGACTTAGCGTCTGCAGTGTTTTAAGTTTTGGAATTCAGTTGCGCACTCACTAGCTGAGAGTTATTTAAGTGACTTAAGCCGAGTAACATTTCCCTCATCGATGAAATGGCTAACAACGCTTGCTTCATTGGGCAGCAGTGTTACATTAGGTCATCACACTGTAAGTTGCGCAGTTCACCTGAAAGTTTTTTCCCTTTAAAGAATTTATAGGTTAGCGTGTGTGTGGGGGGGGGAGGGGAGGGTTTGCCGCGTCTCCACTTTACATTGTGCTGCGTAAACTCAACGGATCTCCCCTTTCGAAAGAACTAAGCTCAATGAAGGAGACAGCTTATTCTGGAGTCTAGAGGACCGTTATCTTAAGTTTCGACGTCGTATGCAAGTTAAGTGTGGGTATGTGCTGGGTGCAAGGCTTAAAGGCAACTGTGAATTAAACCTGCGTTTATTATTTTTTTTCTTTTTTCCCTTCCTCCCTCCCTTTCTTTCTTCTTTCCATCTTTTCTGTCTGTCGCTCCCTCTTTTTTTCTTCTCTCTCGCTCATAAGATCCAAGAAGCCAGGGGGTTGTTGTTTATTCATTCAACCTCCTTCTGAGTCATTCAGGTACCGGGCGTGTCTATCACTGAAACTGCACACAGCGGGGGGAGGTTGTGAGTTCACATCTGCTGGGATGGGAAGCCGGTGTGATCAGGGACTGGGTGGGAAGCTTCCTTTTAGCAGTCTGGCAGGGGTTTTAAGTGCCCTGCGCTCACCTCTAGGACGAATTTGACTAAGGGCGCCTCTCAGCCTCACGTTCTGAAGTAGCACCTAAGCGAAAGGAAAGGGTGGGCAAGGTGCGAGCCTTGAGGTGTGGGGGCTTCCGGAGACGCCACCCACCCACCCACCCCGCCCAGAGTAGGAAAGGAGAGAAGGGAGACAGCTCTTGGCTGGGACGCTGCAGGCTCTTGGTTAAACTGACACCCCGGAGGCTCTTCCCTTTCGAAATTCCTAAACTCACCGAGCCACACCGACTTTTTAAATGTCCCAGAAGCTGGCAAAAAACCCCACCTCTCCTCAAAGTCCACTCCGCAGGCCAGAATCCAGAACACCCGGCCTGACGACACCTCGCCCGGCGCTGGCCCGTTGCACTCTGCGAAAACCACTTTCTGCCCCTCTGACCGCAAGTTTCCGGGCAGCCTGAGAATTTAGAGGTGGGGAGTGGGTGGAGGGACCTTTTCGCCCATTCGCCCTCTCGGGCTGCTGGCCTCCTCCCTCCTTCGTTCAGCCCCTTCCCAGCCTCGTTCCCTAGCCTAGCCCGGGCTCGCTGGGCGGCTGCTTGGGTTTCCCCTGTGCACAGGGTGGCCCCGGGGGCGCCGGATCGTACCCCGGGTCTCGGACCCCGCGGGGCGGGGGAGGTGCGCTAAGAGACGCCGGTTGTCCTCGGCACCCTACGAAAAAAGTTTCCAAAGGCTCCCCACTTTCCCAAAGCTTGAGAGAATCCTCTCCACTGCCCGGGAGCGGCGGCCAGCAGGATGAGGGCCGTGATTTATACATTAGAATCCAGGGGGCACCAGGCTCCGCCCCTTCTGGGTTTTTTTTTTTTTTTTTTTTTCGGTGGCTAGTAGGGGAGGAGGGGTTCTCTCTCTCTCTCTTTTTTCTTTGCTTTGCCCCAGATCTTTCCTGGACAGTGTGTATCAGCAGCCGAGAGCCGGAGGTCCCCAGCTGCTCGCGGAGGGCGTAGGGTGTTGCGGCATTAACCCCTCCCCGCCTCTTCCTAACTAAGCCGCCCAGCCTCCGCGGTTTCGCCTCGCGGGCCAGCGCGGGCCGCGGCGAGCCGGGCGGGCCATTGGAGTGCGCGGCAGTGGAGGGAGGGAACCCCGATTCGAGTAAGTTTGCTGGAGCACGACGCCCTCATTCGGGGGCAGCAAGATGCTTAGAGCGCTGTGCAGACGCGGAGCTCTCCGAACGCAACTTCGTCCTGCCTGAGCTAGGTAGGAGGCTTGGAGCCGTGCGGGCAGACGGCGCGGGGAAGCCCAGCTTGCGGGGAGGGCGTCGGTGTCAGAAGTGAAGTTTTAAAACGGAACGAAGCTAAAGAAAAATCCTTGAAAAACCTACACTTCTCTGATCACTGGAAACTAACCTTTCTGGGTTACAATCCGGTCGGACTGTTCTTGGGGCATTTGTGATTTATGGAGTTTGAAGAAGGGTTAAGTCCCAATTACAGAACTGACCGAGAGAGCGGGGGTTGTGAGTGATAGAAACTGCGGTGGTTAAAAGGAGAGGGAGGGAAGGCGCTTATTTTGGGAAATCCGACAGACAAAGAATATGTGGGTGTGGGGAATGCTTTAATTTGCACTGCCGGAGAGCAGGGTGCAGAATTCAATTAGGGAAGTGCGGCGCTTCTTGGCGCGAGCAGCCTCTGCTGTCCGGGAATTTCAGGATTGTTCTCGCCTATTTCTTCACTTTATCTCCGTTGCTGTGTTACTTTGAAACATTTGAGCATCTTAAAAGTAGAGTTCTGGTAACCACTGCAGGCGTTTCGTTCCCTCCACACTTTCTAGTTAGAAGAGAGGAGGCAACTTGTTGGGGGATGGCAGTAAATAAAACTGTTCCAGCTTGCTTAGCAATGCACCAGACGTCCGTTTATGTGAGTTGCTGGAGAGCAGCATAACCCTCGAAATTAGGTATATGGTATATGTTGTTGTCATTAGTCGTATGACTTCTCCCGTTTGTATGTGTGTGTTCTTGTTTTAGACAAACCCAATAGCAACCAAAAAATACACTGTGCAATCAGTTAATACTGGGAACTTCTGGGATTTGTTGCAATCGCTTTCTTATGAATGGTTTTTTACCGAGTTCCTTTAAATTCACTTGCACTGGATTACGACAAAAAAGAAGAATAAAGAAAAGGCGGTTGCTTCACGGAGGCACTTTCCTGTTTACCGAAGACCAGGGCGGGTTTAGCTGCCCACACCTCACTGCGCCCTTGGACCAGGGTGGCGAAGCAGGCGTTGCACACCTGCTCTTAGAGAGTTATTAATAGAGCCCAAAGAATGACTTATGCTGTCAAATTATTTTCGTGCAAATCTAATTTCTTGCATGGCAATTAAGAGGTGGTGCTCAGCTCTTTTAGCTGGGGGAGTCGAGAGGCAGAGCTGTGCATCTCCGCCCTCAGACTGGCAGTTGGGTCTCTCTTGGAGAGGTATCATGAGCAGGCGGTGAGTGCGTGACTGAACCAGTGAATGCTTTAAAAAATCCCGGGGTTTGGAGATCGGGGGGCAAGAGGACGAAACTGGAGCCAGTATGGGGCGTGCTTCTCCAGGTTTCCCATTTCATTTTGAATGGTTGTAACCTTAGGTAGAGTTTTCGGTTTCGGTAGATTTTTGTTTTTTCTCCCTTTCTCTCTCTCCCCCTTCTTCTTCTTCTTCTTCTTCTTCTTCTTCTTTTTGCAAGGAATGGGAATTTGATTTTCTTTATCCTTCTCCCTACACTTTCCCCGAGTTTCCTTAATACAAAAATAACAAAACTGAAGCAATGCCTCAGCTACAATGAATTATGCCAGTGTGAGGTGGCTTTTTTTCCTGACTCTGTCCTCTTTGTAACTCGTTTAAGGCTGCGGTTTCCGAGGCCCACTCCAGCCGAGGAAAAGCCACACAAAAAGCCTGGATCTCTCTCACTAAAGCACCCGGGCCACGAGTGAAGGGCTCTCGACATCGCCCTCTAGCGTTCGTCCGGAAATCTGGGCTCGGGGACACGGTGTGGCAGCATGGGATCCTCCAGCGGCTCAATGGCCAAGACCCCCTTCACCTCCGACTATGTCAACTATGACATCATCGTCCTGCATTACAACTACACCGGAAAGCTGAATATCAGCGCCGACAAGGAGAACGGCATTAAACTAACCTCGGTGGTGTTCATCCTCATCTGCTGCTTTATCATCCTGGAGAACATCTTCGTTTTGCTGACCATCTGGAAAACCAAGAAGTTCCACCGACCCATGTATTATTTTATCGGCAACCTGGCCCTCTCAGACCTGTTGGCAGGCGTGGCCTATATAGCCAACCTGCTGCTATCTGGGGCAACCACCTACAAGCTCACCCCCGCCCAGTGGTTTCTGCGGGAAGGGAGTATGTTTGTGGCCCTGTCTGCCTCGGTGTTCAGCCTCCTAGCCATCGCCATTGAGCGCTACATCACCATGCTGAAGATGAAACTTCACAACGGGAGCAACAGTTTCCGCTCCTTCCTACTCATCAGTGCCTGTTGGGTTATCTCCCTCATCCTGGGTGGCCTGCCCATCATGGGCTGGAACTGCATTGGCACGCTGACCAGCTGCTCCACGGTGCTGCCCCTCTACCACAAGCACTATATCCTCTTCTGCACCACAGTCTTCACTCTGCTTCTGCTCTCCATCGTCATCCTGTATTGCAGAATCTACTCCTTGGTCAGGACTCGAAGCCGTCGTCTGACCTTCCGCAAGAACATTTCCAAGGCCAGCCGCAGCTCGGAAAAGTCACTGGCGCTGCTCAAGACTGTGATTATTGTCCTGAGCGTCTTCATCGCCTGCTGGGCGCCGCTCTTCATCTTGCTCCTGCTGGACGTGGGCTGCAAGGTGAAGACCTGCGACATCCTTTTCAGAGCAGAGTACTTCCTGGTGTTGGCTGTGCTCAACTCCGGCACCAACCCCATCATTTACACTCTGACCAACAAGGAGATGCGCAGGGCCTTCATTCGGATCATGTCCTGTTGCAAATGCCCCAGCGAAGATTCCACCGGCAAATTCAAGCGACCCATCATCGCCGGCGTGGAATTCAGCCGGAGTAAGTCGGACAACTCCTCCCACCCCCAGAAGGACGATGGGGACAACCCAGAGACCATTATGTCCTCTGGAAATGTCAACTCTTCTTCCTAAAACTGAAATGCTGCCAACCCATGGAGAGCGCTCTTACGTGGTCACCACTCCAGTATTTGGAAAAATTCTCTGGACCTCGACTATTGCCTGGGAGGCACTGCTGCAAGCCAGAGGGACGGAGGGGGAGAATAAGAGAAACCTGGTGGTGCTGTGTTGGTGGATGGAGATAGTTCCTGTGAACAATGCACTGGGAAGGGTGGAGATCAGGTCCTGGCCTGAAATATATTTCCTCCCCCCTGGAGCTTTGATTTTGCACTGAGCCAAAGGTCTAGCATTGTCAGGCTCCTGAAGAGTTCATTTGGCCCCTCCTTGAAGACTAATATCCCCATGTGAAAGCATCTTTGTGTCTGGAACTTTGAGGAAAAGATGCTGTCTTTCACCTTACTTTCAAACCCGAATGAGTATGTGCATTTTTGCTTCCTTAGGTATGCTCTGCATAGCCTACTCTCCTTTCTCCTACACACCCCTCCTCAAATTTCTTTTACTTTATATGTTAAGTATCTGGCATTCATCAGAGCTGGGGTCATGGCATGGTCCATTTCATGATCATCTGTAGCAGGTTAGCCGTGCTGAGTAGGCAGACCCTGAGGAGACAGAGATGGTTTGGAGATGTAAAGCAATCCCATTTGCTGAGGCCAAAGTTTCCGTGTGAACTCAATCAGTTTTTAAGAATTTGGTTGAAATCACTTTGATTTTTTTATTTTTGTTTTATTTCAACATTACTTCTTTACAATGAAATGTGTTACAATATCATATCCATTGTGGATGAAATTTGTGTAAAGAAGTCCACTTTATCTAAATGACATCAACCAGGAGCCTTAGTGTCATAGGAGAAACAGACAAAGAAAACAAGGTGAAAGCTGACTGGAGGTTGACTATTGTCAACCGCGAGAGATTTCTTAATGAACGTGTCCAACAAATACAACATGTCTTTGGCACTTTTCTTGATGTGTATTTCAGATTGTTATGTGATTTCATTTCAACCAACAGGATGGTTCTACTTTGTTGTATTAAAAATATGTTTTATGATTTTTGAATGTATTTCTTTCAGCAGAGGTCATTTCATTGGATTTTTCTAACCCATGTTAACACTGTTGAATGTGTATTTCTCAAAATATTACCACTCTCTTGTGCCCTTAAAGCATTACTTTAACTGATAGGGAACAGCAGGAGTTTTTCAGTTCATTAGTTCATTCAGTTCATTTTCAGTTCTTTTCGTTAGGTAATTAATTGAAGAGCTGTATAAATGTCATAAAGAATAAAAATATTTTGCTGTGTCTTTAGTATGGTTTTCAGTGCAATTAAACTGAGAAAAGTCTTGTTTTTTTTAAAAAATAGTATTTAATAGGTTTCTGACTTGTGGTTCATTTTGCACATAGCTTTATCAACTTTTAAACATTAATAAAACTGATTTTTTTTTTAAAGATCTCTTTGTGATGAGCATTAAAAAAATAATTATTGGGACATTCCATTTGGCAAAATGGCCTTGAGAATCAAAGTAGAACCAAATTCTGTTACTCTTGAAAGGAATTTACCTTGATAAACCAGGGGTGTGAAAGAAAACGTGGTTAGTTTAAAACCACTGTGTCTTCTTCAGGAAGAGAAACTTCAATTAGCTAACATTGAAGAGCAGTAAAGAATGACATAACAGTCACCAACCTTTTAACTACCACATTGGCAAGTATATGCAATTGTCTGTGTTTTAAATTGATTGCATTCAAGCCAGACTAAATTAAGTACAGTTACTGTCCTAAAACATGGATTTTAGAAGAAATACCATATAACAACATGATTGTAGAGCTAACTTAAACCATGAAACCCAGTGGTCAAACCCACTAACAAAAGTTTCTATTTCTCTACATGCTGGGGGATGGGGTGGCATAGGGGCTTGGACATGGGAGAGAATATTAAATCACTTTACTTTTTTCAGGGCACTATTTTGGCTTCTTCGATTCTATGCTTTGAACTAATATGGGAGTATACAATATCAATGAAGTAACAAGTTGTAGAATGTGAGTTGGGTAGCATAGCGCTTTTTGTCTACAAGCTTTCAATTCTTAATATCTGGAAACTTTCATATCCTTAGTCCTTAGTTTCTCTAACTAGAAAATGAGAGCAATGACACTTTGCAAGCATTACAAAATGATGATTAATAGTTAATTCTTGTTTTGATATTATTGTCGATTTCATTGGGGATTCAATCCAAGCATTTCGGTTACAGCATTTGGCTCTTCAGTTCCATTGTTGTTACTTTCAGAGGTTGTGCTTTCAAGTGTCATTGAATGTGTACAGGACACAGTTGGGACAAGAAGATAAACCTGACCTAATAGAGTGGATGTCATTTCTGGGTAAGTTAACTGTGGGAAACAGGAGTGTGTTCACTAAGGAAATCTTAGGTCACAACCTCCAGTTTCCTGAAGGAAATGCCAAAAATGCTCCCAGAGACAAAAGACTGGAAACAAACTGGAATGTTTCTATCCATCTGTCTGGTGAGGCGGAAGGAATGATTTCATAGAACACTCACTTCCTAGAGCTTTCGTTACAGAGTCAAGAATAATGGAAAAAGTATGTTCACTTTGTGTTTCTATGGAAGAAAAATGTTTATGTATTAGACTTTTCTTCTTAAGCACAGTAATGCTTCACATGAGGTGGAGGATGTTGGGGAAGGGTAGAGCTTTTGGTGACAGAGGATAACGTCACTTGCCCATCTGTGAGTACATGATCCCTGATTAGGTGTGCTTCTTCCTGGAAACTCCAGAATTCTTGAATGAATTTCTTTCATTTCAAGAAAGCTGGACAGTCGTGGGCTGTGGTTTTCCTGGGCAGATGGATGTGGTGTGGCTCCAGCTAGCCAAGGAACAAAGGCTAGGATGAAGGAATCCTTGATTGTGTCCCAACAAGAAGATATGGTTTTAATTCAGCATATTCTGAGAGTTTAGGATGGGGAAGTAATCTCAGTAATTGCACGTTTCTATTAAAATATGCACATATAAAGTTTTGATTAAAAACCATATGTAGTGTTTTTCAAGAGGAATAAAACAGATAACCTGGGCAAAACTTGACATATTCTTGTATACAGTGCACTTAGCTGGTACATGTTCAGGAAAGTCACAAAATCATATCAAATAATACTTTATTCCCAATAAAAATTAAGTATGATTATAATTTCAAGTAGAAAACTTACATGTAAGTGCTTGCACGTGTTTTCCCAGTCTCATAAGTAGAAAAATTTAATTCTTTAATAAAAGTAGGTTTAGTGATATTATTAGAATTTCAAAATGTGTAGTAATGGGACTTTTGCATTCATATTAATTAGATACGTGATTCTATTTTAGATCTATCAGCAGTTCAGGTGTGATTTATGGTATCTCTAGTTTTCTTCCCTTATGTGAAGAGACATAAAGATTTAAATTTTACCTCTTTACAAAATGGATTAACTTTTGCTATGGATATTGCCTGTATGCTTTACCTTTTTCCTACATCATAATAGAAAAGTGGAAAAGCCTCATAGAACTGAAACAAAAGTCTCATTTGACAGGATTTTAAACTAAGAAAATAGTCAATTCTACATCATTGTAGTACTTTCAGTCTAGACTGCACTTTTTTGGATGACTTGACTCTTTATACCTTGATTCAGTACATTGCTGAGATCTGTCACTTTTTGTAACTGCCAATGTTGCTGTGTGGGAGTTACTACTCTGAAAAAGCATCATGCCTGGCACTCCCTGTAGGGGAAATCCTACAAAGTAAAGACCTGAAGTTCAAGTTATTCTAAGTACTAGCAACTGTATTTTCAATGAAAATTAGAGGATGGCACTGGAATGAGTCATTAAAAAAATGTGCTAACTAAAAACTGTTAAGGATTTTGATCATATGAATTTGACAGACACTGGTTCCATGTGAACTTCTAACTAAGGACCATTAATAGACCCACGTTATTTGTATTAAGTTTTTTCTATAATCTCTATAATGCTCGGTTACTCTTCTTTTTTTTTTTTTTTTTTGGCATGGGGAGGCTCCGGGAATTGAACCTGGGTCTCCAGCTCAGCAGGCAAGAATTAGCCTGCTGAGCTACCATTGCTTCACCCTCGGTTAGTCTTTTCTAATATTGCTTACTCCATACTCCTCAACTAAGACGGTGTTCTTTGTTTCCTAAGGACATCTAACTAACCAGATCAAGCTAGAATAGTGAAAAACATCTTGAGGGAGGGGATAAAAAAATAACAGTAAGTAACCCTCATCTATTAAAATACTTAATAGAGTATTTTCTCCTTGTATATGTGATAAATTCTTGATTATGAGAAATCTTAATAGAGTACATCATTACATCCAACCATCTTTCTGGCTATTTTTGATGCATGGTTAGGGAAGGGACTCAATATGCTTTTTTAATGTGTATATATGTACCACTGCCGTCACTGTCAAACTAATAGCCACCAGAGTCATCTTTCAGAATCGCCAAGCAAAGAAGGTTTAATTACACAGCCATAAATCCTTAGATTATCTGTAAATAAAAAGAAAGGATTTTCACCCAGTAGCTAAAAGAGCTAGGAGAGATAAAAGGAAGGGAAGACTAGGCCTTTGTTTAGTTCAGTCTTTTGACAGTCTTTGACAAGAACAGGGATAAAGTGCAAATTTGGTTCATGTTGAATATATTTTATTCAATATATCTTATCTCTTGCTCCTTATGCTTTCTTCTCAAAATTCAGACTCACAAAGCAGTTTTTATTTTTCCCATGTTCTCTGTTTCATCTCTTTGAGGAATGAAGGATTAAAAATCAGATTTAGCTCTGGATATAGGCATTAGCAAAGGCCAAGTATGGACTGCAAACTTGATTGAATCTGAAATAGCTACAGTATGTTTTGTTGGAGATCTTTATGTCCTAGCCAGCTTCTTTGTTACTAATGGATAAAGACATGGTGCTCAATTCCTATGATGAAATATTACTTGGCAGTAAAAAAGGAACTCCTACTGATACTTGAGACAACTTGTCTGAATCTCAAAACCATTATGCTGAGCGAAAGAAGCCAGCCACACACACAAAAAGAAAACTTAGGATTCCATTTATATAAAGCTCAAGAAAGGACTAAACTAATCTCTGGGGTTAGAAATGAGAACATTGTTTGCCTCAGGCAGGGGAATGAGATGGAGAAGAAAATGAGGACATTTTCTAGGTTGTTGGCAATCTATGTCTTAATTAGGATGCTAGTTTCTTGGGTGTATATATTTTTCAAAACTCATCCAATTGTATTCTTAACACCTGTGAAATTAAAACTCAGTATCATTGACTTCCACTGCTAAGTATGCAGGCCATATAGGACTTTCTCTATGAAATTATGGGACAAACTTCCAAGGAGCTCAGTAAAATCCGGCAAAAGTCCAGAAGTATTCTACAGAAGGAACATATTCTCTTTTTGTATTTCCCTATGTCCTAGAACCACAACACTAAAAGGTGAAATAATTGTGACCGATGATATACTCTCTGCTTCTATAGCATGAGAATTTGGCTTAATATTAGTATTTGTAGTCCCTGAAGAAATCCTGTGACTTAGAGACACCTAGAGATGTAATAAAACTGTCAAAGTAAAAGTTTATTGACATTTGGATTTCAGTTTTAGGAATATGTTGTAAGCTGTAAATAATCCTGGGAGGAATGAATTTTTACATACTTGCACAGATATTGAAACATATTAATATTGGTGATACATACACTGGATAGTGCCAATTAGTTCTTGCTGTGGCCACCTGGCCAAACCTACGAAAGCACTCAATGAGGTAATAACATATGCCTTAAGTGCAAGCACTGCATTGTTAGAAGTAGTGAGCAGAAACACAAAGGAAATGGAAGGTAAGGTCATGCTCCTGAGGATTTTATAAGCTCACTGTGGTTAGATACATTTTTTTTGCACTGAGTCCTAAGGATTCCTTCCCTTGACCAGCTCTGGGAGTAGCAGGGCAGAGGTGAAATGCCTCAGGTGCTGTAGTGGTCCTGGGACAGGCTGATTAGAATCAAAAGTGGGATGGGAACAGAGGAAAGAAGGGGCAGTGCTACTAGCACTGATTGGAGGTGGGTTGGTAATCGCTTAGTTGCTTCCCTAGAGTTCTTAACCTATTAGTGCTCATCTTTCCTGCTGCTTTGTTGATAGCAGGACAGAACACAGAGAAAGCACTGGGGTAGTTCGTCCTTCTTGTTTCTATGGACCCCTACTAATGGATCCTTCCACCCATTTGGCCATTCATTCAGTAAGAATGGTTGTCCAGTACCATGTGTTATATATACTGTGGTGAAAGATGAATGAAGTACCTGCCCTCACAGAGCTTACAGGATTCGTTCCTCCTGCCCTGGTACTTCACTGGCTCTCTCAATTTGGGGTCCAGGGAGCCTGATATAAAAGAAAGAGTTCATTTTTTTCTTGAGTTGGCTCATTGTTGTACACTTCCCCTAATGAGTTCTTAGACAGTGGAAAGTAATTTCATTTCATAATGCAATTGATGTAGGAAGTTTTTAAATTCTCGACCTTTATTTAACTAATGAAATTAAGTAATGGTGAATCACCTCTTAGATTTGTAATGGAGAAAGGTTATTTAGTTCATTGGATGTTATAAATATTGTATCTATAGTCTATTTTTCAAGTTGTTCTAAGTCCCATGTAAATACAGAAACAGTTCTGAAATCACATCATTCAACACTGTTATTAGTTTCTATCTCACCTTAGTTTATGCTTTTCTTGAGCCCCTTGGGTTAAGATATGCAAATGAAGTTACATTTGAATCAGTCTTTGCTATTGTCCCTTA
Organism: Tamandua tetradactyla; assembly: GCF_023851605.1. Lineage (NCBI taxonomy): Eukaryota > Metazoa > Chordata > Mammalia > Pilosa > Myrmecophagidae > Tamandua > Tamandua tetradactyla. Next base: position 21,661,023 of record NC_135337.1, on the reverse strand, counting down.
TGCAACTGGGATAAAAGGGAAGAGAGACAAAAATGCATGACTCAAGGGGGACCCTGACACATGTCCTTAATTATTAAATCGTTATGACCCAATTCCATGTGCCTAATATAATGGAAGAAGAAAATCTGATAGTGACCACTTTCAAATCATCTAGAGGACTTGCGAGAGGAGCGTGAATGAGTCTTTTGAATGTTGCATGTTCAGTCACTTCTTCAATTAGCTGGGGCTCACTCCCTGAGCCCCCAAGAACTCTGCGCCCATCTTACATACCACCCCTATTGAACCTGAGTCGGTTCTCTCACACTCACATGTTATTTTATGAGGAAGACTCTTGAGGATGAGAATAGCTCAAACGCTCTCTCACCATTACCGGATCTACCCCTCACAGCCTGAGATCTGCTGGGTGGAGGATTAGTGATTTAATTCTTCTGTATAAAGGAAAGCATATTTATTTCTAATTTCAGTGTTTCACTTGCACCTGTCTAGACACTTCAGGGAAAAGCAAATTTAGATCACCAGTAAACTTTTGCTCTAAAATAAGAGAGGACTTGTGCTAAATCACTTGCAAAGACATTACGATCATATGCCTGGGGATTCTTCACTCATAAACTTCTGCAGAGCTTTTGTGTCACCAGAAATAGTGGTTAGCTCTCACATGCTGTTCTGCTTCAGCTAGCTTTGTGTGGCCACCTGCAGAAATAGTTCTTGGTTTCTCTTCCTTGTCTAGATGCTAGTCAGGGCAACATTTAGAAAAACACAGATTTTCATGTTCTCATTCACACGTGTAAATGCATTAGAGTATCAAAGAATTACCTAGATTATTCAATGTATAGTATCCTTTGCCTCAATTATCTGAATATTTTATGTCAACATTTTCTTTTCTCGCTGGATTATTGAACTATAAAAGGCTCCATAGTAGGAGTTTTAGAATTATAAGGGATTTAGAAGACATATCCAAGCACCTTCTAATTAAAGGGTCAAATAACCCACATAAGACCATAGTTTGAAAAGCAATTTTACATATATTCTCATTTTATATATTCATTTTATTAGCTGTTTTTTTTTTTTTAAATGTGTTCACTCAGTGTTTTATGTTGTTTCTGTTTTATGATCAGTGATTTTGAGTTGTGGCCCTGACTGGCAACATCTGAAATGTGTTTAAGTCACTTAAACATTATGTTGGTTTGAATCTGTTATGTACCTGGAAAAGCCATGTTCTTCTAATCCATTCTTGCAGATGAAGAGCTATTGCAGGTGGGACCTTTTGATTAGGCTGTCTCTTTAGAGATGTGACCCACCCAATTCAAGGTGGGTCTTAGTTCTCTTTACTAGAGTCTTTTGCGAGAGGATAAAAAGACAGTAAAAGCTGAGAGATCTCAGAGACATTTAGAGAGAGAGTAAAGAAATGCCCAGTGACATTTTGGAGACAGGCGATACACAGCCTAGAGAGAGACTAAACACCCCAGAGATGCTAAGAGTGGACATGCAGGACATAGACAGCTCAGAGAGGTGTCCCTGGAGAAGCAAGCAAGGACCCACAGAAGCTCAGAGAGGAAGCCACTGGAATCAGAAGCTGAAAACAACACAATCCAGGAGGGAAGGAAGGGTAGATGCTAGCCACATGCCTTCCCATGGGAGAGAGAGGAGCCCCAAATGTCATTGGCTTTTCTTCAGAGTCAAGGTCTCTCCCTCTTGATTTCTTAATTTAGACATTTTCATGACCTTAAAACTGTAAATTTGTAACCTAATAAATCCCCATTGAAAAAGCCAACCCATTTTGGTAGATTGCATTCCGGCAGCTTTGGCAAACAGAAACAAACATCTTAGGTAATTTATATTAAGTAGATTTCTCCTCTCCTATCTCTTTTCTAAGGATTTTAATAAGGGTCTAAGGAATTTAATAAGGGTCTGAACTTGTTACCAGGGTAAAGGTAAGGAGATCTCTCCATTGTCCTATCCTGTCCTTCAAGAGGTACCGCAGGGGCAGGAGATGTGCTGGAGTTTATGTGGCCTCCAGGTGAGAGGGGGATTTTGATTTCCAAGATTGCTTATTTGGTATCGTTCTACATTCATCTGGGCTTTCCACTTAAGTTATCTACACACCAGTGGTGAGCATTCTCACGCAATCTAGGTGAAATGCCAGTCACGTCCCTTGGATCTGTGTGTTAATACTTAAACACTCATAACAGCTAACGAATGGAGGCTTGGTAGTATGGTATCTTTGAAGCTTAAGAACACATGAAATTTCCCAACAGAGAAAAAAAATTGCACCATCCTTCATTTGCCTTCACAGAAAAGAAATGAATTAATGAACTAGTTTCTCATAAAATGAATATTTAGAATAAATGTATTCATTCAACATGACATCCAACATTGTTTGATAAAGTACACTAAGTTTAAGTTAAAGCCAATTATTTCTCTTTGTTGTTGTGGATTGGATCGTGTGCCCCACAGAGGTATGTTCAAGTCCTAATCTCTGGTCCTATGGTAGTGAATTCATTTATAAGTAGGATCTTCAAAGATCCTTCAAGGTGGGTCTTAGTCCAATATGACTTTAGTCCGAATAGATAAAAGAATGTGGAAATGGCAAGAGTGAAGAGGCGACAGCAAACCAGCATTAGGACACTACAGACATCGGAGACGACATGGCCTTACCCATACTTTGATTTTGAACTTCTAGCCTCCCAAACTATGAGACAATAAATTCCTGCTGTTTGAACCAGGAGACTGTGGCATTTGTTATAGCAGTCCTGGCAAACTAAGACATTTGTGTTTTTAAGGCGATAGTTTTGTGATGTTTGGAGGGTGGCTTTTCTTGGAAGTAATATATGATTTTCTTAGTCTCTAGTGGCCAGAATGCCTTATATGAAGCATTTTTTACACATACTTTTTGCCTAATGGATAGAATAAACACATGGAAAACTTGGAGGAATTAAGTAAACAACGAAGGGGAATAAAAGCCCACAAAAGATGAATTTCAGGGAAAAACCGCATACACAGAGTGATCTAATGTTAGGATTCTTCCTCTGGTTAGGGTAGTTTTCAGGGCAGCACAACTGCTTTTTGCCATGTCAGTGTCAGGTTCTGGTGATGTAATGAAGTGGTTTACAAAATTTTGACTCATAGGGAATTGTGTGTTTGTGTTACCACAGTAATTTTAGCTTTAGGCTTTGAGGTTCATAGGCAAATAAGAATTCTCTGGTAACTGGCAGGAAACTTCCACTGGGAGCAAAAGAATTGGAACAGTTTTGTATTGTTAAAACTACTTTTACTTCTCTATTTTCATTTAGGGTTATCTGAAGGAAATAGAGCCATTTGCACTCCAGACAAAAGAAGTCTCAGACACCAGGGATTAGTATAGCTTCTCTGTATTATCAACTATCCACATTCTTTATATGTCACTCCCTGAACTTTTCTGTATTTTGGAGGAACTCCATTGCATTAACTCTTATTTCAGAGGCTGTAACATCTTGACTAAAGCAAATATAATACGAAGCGTCATTTCCTTTTCCAGAAGTCCTTTTTTTGGCAAATTTAAGGAGGAACACCCATTGTTAGTGCAACTTTGTTCCCCATATTTTCAAACTGGCAGGGCAACCCAGGGATTGTAACTGTGTACTTGAATAATCTCTTAGGAGCAAGAGGATTCACATTTCATGGCTCTCACCAGGAATCATTAACAGCCCAGAGCAGAGTTTTGCTTTTCACTTAATGTGTAAGAGAATGAAGAGGGCCTGCCAATGTTCAGAAGAGGATAAAAGCATAAGCCCTTTAATGGGATGAGCTAACATAAAAGTCTAAGTGCCTTGAGCCCTTTCCCGCAAGAAGTTTTGATTCACAGACTGGCATCCACGCTCACAACTATCATATACCAGGAAGCAGCGCTGTGGAGAAATAAAAGTAATTCCACTGAAATGAGCCAAGGCTTTGGGAAGACAAGGATTTATCTGTTCAACTTCACTAAGTTCATGATCTCCATGATTTATAGCATTTTTCCATGGAAACGGGTATATTTTACTGAAGAGGATTATAGGAGCTAAAGAATTATAGGATCTAGAAAGCATTTACTTCTTTTTTTTAGGTGCATGGTCTGGGAATTGAACCCAGGTCTCCCGCATGCAAGGTAAGCATTCTACCACTGAACCACCTGTGCACCCAGCTTTTTTTTTTTTTTTTTTTTTTTTTTTGCATGGGCAGGCACTGGGAATCGAACCTGGTCTCCCACATGGCAGGCAAGAACTCTGCCTGCTGAGCCACGTGACCCCCCCACCCAGCATTTACTTTTAATACAGCAGTGTTTGAATCCTGCTTCAAGTAGGCTGAAATATCCTTTCATATTGTGGAAATATCTCTATATATTTGTTATTCATTTAATATGATTATTCTAAGTGTCCTATTAAGCATTATTTTATATACTAGGAGTGTCAGAGTAGTTGAAAAACAATTGCAATATTAAAAACAGTGCTTCTGCATTATGTCTTTGAGTATTCTCTCTGCCCCTTTCTCTCTTTCTTCTCTTTCAGGGCTCCACAATACGTACATTTGTATGTTTAATGGTGTCTCACAGGTTCCTCAGGCTTTTTTTTTATTCTTCTTTCTGCTCCTCAGACTGGATGATTTCAATTATTGGGATCTTCAAAATTCTCGGATTCTTTCTTCTGCCAGCTCCAATTGGCTGTTAAACCCCTCTAGGGAATTTTTTTTTTTCTTTTTTTTTTTTACATGGGCAGGTGCTGGGAATCAAACCCGGGTCCTCTGGCATGGTAGGCAAGCATTCTTGCCTGCTGAGCCACCGTGGCCCACCTGGGAATTTTTATTTTTTGCTACTGTGGACTTCAGCTCTGTTTGGTTTCTTTTCATAATTTCCATCTCTCTATTGATAGGCTCTTTGTGATTATCTATCATTTTCCTGCTTTCCTTTAGTTCTTTGTCTCTGCTTTCTTTTATCACTTTGAGCATGTTTAGGAACATTAAAAAAATTGTCATAATCCTTTTTTGCAACTTGGACTTTTTGATATTTTCATTTAACTGTCATTACGCCTATTATGCTATTGTGCTATTGCTGGAATTTGGACTATGTTCCTTAAGCTTATATTCAGTTGATGTATGATACAGATTTCCTTGAATGCCAGGAGCAAACAAATGAAAAAAGGAAAAAAAAATCCAACTTTTCCAATCATTGCAGATTGACTTGTGTGAGTACGCTTCTTCAGAGCTTTTCCATATACTGAGTTTAGAGAATAGCTCCAAGGGAAAGCATAGAGGCCTCCCTGGTCCTTTCTGTGTATGCCTCTGGACCTGCATATTTCCTGCTAGGATGTAATTTCCTCATGGTCCAAGGCACTGCATTGCATCAGGCAGCTATTTGGCCACCACTATACAGATTGGGCCAGACATACATGCTCCCAGCATGTGCATGAAGGTAACTGCTCTCTCCAGAACCGGCATCAGAGATCTGCGTGTTAGGAGCACAGGCTAGCTCTGCTCAGCAAGTGAGAAGTGGAGAAGCTGCCAATAAAGGTGCTAGAAGATCCTACCACTTCTTCTTAATTTGACAGTTGCTTTTAAAATTACAATCCTCTAATGTTTTCTGGAACTTTGAGAAAGATACTTCTGCCAGTCTTTGCTGGTTGTTCAAAGCTTCTCTAGGGGAACAGAACCCTGAAGTTTCTTACTCTACCATCTTGATTGGGGTGGCTGGCATTATGCCTTTTGAGAAACCCTGTTGATTCTTCTAATCTGGAATTTAAGTTAAAGTAACTTAAATAAAAGTAGTTGAAGTTATACAGAAAAAAACAAACAAATAAAAGCAGTGCTTCTGGCCTAGACCTGATTCCTTATCAGAGTGCTTGTTGTAAGCCCTCCTGCCTCTGTGCCCCATCACTGAGCTAGGTAATGTTCTCCAACCATTTGGTTTTCAGGAGTCCCTACAACATGTTTTTAAAAAAATTTTATTAATAAAGTCAATCAACATACAAGATGAACATTCTTAATGTATCAACATTCCATACTTGGTGTGCAATCAGTGGCTCACAATATCATCACATAGTTGTATATTCATCACCATGATCATTTCTCAGAACATTTACATCACTCCAGAAAAGAAATAAAAAGAAAAAAGAACAAACTCATACATATTATACTCCTTACCCCTCCCTCTCATTGACCACTAGTATTTCCCTCTACCCCATTTATTTTAACATTTGTTCCCCCTATTATTTATTTATTTTTAATCTATATTTTTTACTCATCTGTCCATACCGTAGATAAAAGGAGCATTAGAACAAGGTTTTCACAATCACACAGTCACTTGCAAAAGCTATACCATTATACAATCATCTTAAAGAAACATGGCTACTGGAACACAGCTCTATAGTTTCAGGCAGTTCCCTCTACCCTCTCTAACACAGCTGAAATGAAAAAGGGGATATCTATATAATGTGTAAGAATAACCTGCAGGATAGCCACTCGACTCTATTTGAAATCTCTCAGCCACTGACTCTTTATTTTGTCTCATTTCTCTCTTCCCCCTTTCAGTCGAGAAGGTTTTCTCAATCCCTTGATGCTGAGTCACAGCTCATTCTAGGATTTCTGTCCCATGTTGCCAGGGAAGTTTACACCCCTGGGAGTCCTGTCCCACATAGAAAGAGAGAGGGCAGTGAGTTTGCTTGCCGTGTCAACTGAGAGATAGGCCACATCTGAGCAACAAAAGGGATTCTCTGGGGGTGACTCTTAGGCCTAATTTTAAGTAGTCTTAGCCTGTCCTTTGCAGGAATATGTTTCATATGAAAGAAAACCAAGATTGAGGGTTCAGCCTATTGATTTTGTTGACCTCACTGCTTTGCGAGAATATCAGGCCTTCTCCATATGGGGAAGTTGAATTTTCTCTCTTTCTCACCATTCCCCCAAGGGGACTTTGCGAATACTTTTTTATTCACAGTTCAAATCACTCTGAAATTTATCAGGGCATCACTCTGGACAAACCTACAAAATCTCATGCCCTACTCAATGTTCCGTGTACTTATGGTATTCCATTAAACTGTCCATACAAGTTATATTGGGAGAGGCACTAATCAAAATATAAATTTTGTACCAAATAAACATTTTTTTGCTTTAGTCTCACACATAAGTTAAGGTTTTAAAATATGAATTACCATCTTCTTTTCAACACCCTGCAATATTGACATTCTTTTGTTCTTCCTCATGCAAAAACATTTGCTAATTTCTACATTTAATCACTACCCTTGTACACTCTAGGCATTCCTAGATTACACCATCTCAGTCTTTATTGTCTCTCTTTCCTTCTGATTTCATTTGTGCTCCCAGCCTTCCTCCCTCTATCATTCTCACATTGAGCATCATTCAATGTACTAACATTATAGTATTACATTTAGGTAGTATTGTGCTATCTATTTCTAAATTTTTACAATCAGTCCGGTTGGACAATCTGTATCCCTTCAGCTCCAATTACCCAATATCTACCCTAATTCTATCTCCTGATGGTCTGTGTTCTTAACTGAAATTCTCCAAGTTCATTTATTAATGTTAGTTCATATTAATGAGACCATACAGTATTTATCCTTTTATTTTTGGCTAATCTCACTGAGCATAATGTCCTCAAGATCCACCCATATTGTTACATACTTCATAATTTTATTCTGTCTTACAGCTGCATAACATTCCATTGTATGATATACCACAGTTGTTTAGCCACTCGTGTGTTGATGGACATTTGGGCTGTTTCCATCTCTTGGCAATTGTAAATAATGCTGCTATAAACATTGGTGTACAAATGTTCATTTGTGTCTTTGCCCTTATGTCCTCTGAGTAGATACCCAGCAATGGTATTGCTGGATCATATAGCAATTTTATATTTAGCTTCCTGAGGAACCACCAAACTGCCTTCCAGAGTGGTTGCACCATTTGACATTCCCACCAACAGTGGATAAGTGTGCCTCTTTCTCCACATCCTCTCCAGCACTTGTCGTTTTCTGTTTTATTGATAATGGCCATTCTGGTAGGTGTGAGATGATATCTCATTGCGGTTTTGATTTGCATTTCCATAATAACCAGTGAAGTTGAGCATCTTTTCATGCGCCTTTTGGCCATTTGTATTTCCTCTTCTGTAAAGTGTCTGTTCATGTCTTTTGCCCATTTTGTAATTAGGTTGTTTGTCTTTTGTTGTTGACTTGAACAATCTCTTTATATATTCTGGGTACTAGACCTTATCTGATATATATTGTTTCCAGATACTGTCTCCATTGTGTAGGCTGTCTTTTTACTTTCTTGATAAAGTTCTTTGATGCACAAGTGTTTAATTTTGAGGAGTTCCCATTTATCTATTTCCTTCTTCAATGCTCATGCTTTGGGTGTAAGGTCTAGGAAACCGCCTCCTATTATAAGATTTATAAGATATTTCCCTACATTTTCTTCTAAAATTATATGGTCTTAGATCTAACGTTTAGCTCTTTGATCCATTTTGAGTTAATTTTTGTATAAGGTGTGAGACATGGATCCTCTTTCATTCTTTTGTGTGTGGATATCCAGTTCTCTAGGCACCATTTATTGAACAGACTGTTCAATAAGTTGGCTCGACTGCCTTATCAAAGATCAACTGTTCATAGATGAGAGAGTCTATATCTGAACACTCTATTCAATTCCATTGGTCAGTATATCTATCTTTATGCCAGTACCATGCTGTTTTGACCACTGTAGCTTCAAAATATGCCTCAGAGTCAGGTAGCATGAGATTACTGAGTTCATTTTTCTTTCTCAGGAGATTTTTAGCTATTTGGGGCATGCTGCTCTTCCAGATAAATTTGGTTATTGGTTTTTCTATTTCTGAAAAGTAAGTTTTTTGGATTTTAATTGGTATTGCATTGAATCTCTAAACCAATTTAGGTAGAATTGGCATCTTAACTATATTTAGTTGTCCAATTCATGAAAACATTTATTTAGGTCTTCTGTGATTTCTTTTAGCAATTTCTTGTAGTTTTCTTTGTATAGGTCTGTTGCATCCTTAGTTAAATTTGTTTCTAAATATTTTATTCTATTGGTTGCAATTATAAATGGAATTTTTTTCTTGATTACCCCTCAGATTGTTCATTACTAGTGTATAGAAACATTACAGGTTTTTGAGTGTTGATCTTGTAACCTGTCGCTTTGCTGTACTCCTTTATTAGCTCTAGCAGTTTTGCTGTGAATTTTTCAGGGTTTTCAATATATAGTATCATATCATATGCAAACAGTGAGAGTTTTACTTCTTCCTTTCCAATTTTGATGCCTTCTTTCTTGTCTAATTGCTCTGGTTAGAACTTCCAACACAATGTTGAATAACAGTGGTGATAGTGGACATCCTTGTCTTGTTCCTGATCTTAGGGGGAAAGTTTTCAATTTTTCCCTGTTGAAGATGATGCTAGCTGTGGGTTCTTCATATATTCCCTTTATCATGTTGAGGAAGTTCCCTTCTATTACTATCCTTTGAAGAGTTTTCAACAAGAAATTATGTTGAATTTTGGCAAATGCCTTTTCTGCATCAATCGAGATGATCATGTGGTTTTTCTACTTTCCTTTGTTGATAAGGTGTATTACATTAATTGATTTTCTTATATTGAATCATCCTTGCATACCTGGGATGAATCCTAATTCGTCATGGTGTATAATTCTTTTAATGTGCTGCTGGATTCGATTTGCAAGAATTTTGTTGAGTGTTTTTGCATCTATATTCATTAGAGAGATTGGTCTATAATTTTCTTTTCTTGTAGTATCTTTGTCTGGCTTTGATATGAGGGTGATGTTGGCTTCATAGAATGAGTTAAGTAGCCTTCCCTCTTCTTCGATTTTTTTGAAGAATTTGAGCAGAATTGGTACTAATTCCTTCTTGAATGTTTGGTAGAATTCACATGTGAAGCCATCTGGTCCTGGACTTTTCTTTTTTGGGAATTTATTAATGACTAATTCAATTTCTTTACTTGTGATTGATTTGTGGATTCATTTATTTCTTCTTGAGTCAATGTTGGTTGTACATGCCTTTCTAGGAAGTTGTCCATTTCATCTACATTGTCTAGTTTATTAGCACAAAGTTGTCCATAGCATCCTTTCATTACCCCCTTTATTTCTGTGCAGTCAGTGGTTGTATCTCCTCTTCCATTTCTGATTTTATTTATTTGCATCCTCTCTCTTCTTTTTGCCAACATCACTAAGGGTCCATCAATCTTTTTGATTTTCTCAAAGAACCAACTTCTGATTTTGTTGATTGTTTTCATAGTCTCAATTTCATTTATTTCTGATCTAGTCTTCGTTATTTCTTTCCTTTTGCTTGCATTGGGGTTAGTTTGCTGTTCTTTCTCTAGCTCTTCCAAGTGGACAATTAATTCCTTGATTTTTGCTCTTCTTTTTTGATGTAGGCTGTCATGGTCAGGTTCATGTGTCAACTTGGCCAAGTTGTGGTACCTGTTTGTCTGGTTGGGCAGGTGCTGGCCTGTCTGTTGCAATGATGACATTTCATAGAATTAGATCATGATCACATCGGCTGCATCCACAGCTGATTCCATTTGTAATCAACCAAAGGGGAGTGTCTTCTGCAATGAGTGATGCTTAATTTAATCACAGAAAGACTTTTAAGGAAGATTCAGGAGAGACAGGCTCTATTCCTGCTTCGGCTGGTGAGCCTCTCTTGTGGAGTTCATCCAGACCCTCCATCCGAGTCATCGGCTTCACAGCCTGCCCTGCAGATTTTGGATCTGCACTCCTGTGGTCACGTGAGACACTTTTATAAATTTTATAATTTATAAATTATAAATTTTATAATTGTGAGCGTTCTCTGTTGATTCTGTTTCTCTAGAGAACACTAATACATAGACATTTTGGGCAATAAATTTCCCTCTTAGCACTATCTTTGCTGCATCCCATAAATTTTGATATGTTATGTTTTCATTTTCATTTGCCTTGAGATATTTACTGATTTCTCTTGTAATTTCTTCCTTGACCCATTGGTTGTTTAAGAGTGTGCTGTCGAGCCTACATATATTTGTGAATTTTCTGGCCCTTTGCCTATTATTGATTTCCAACTTCATTTCTTTATGATCTGAGAAAGTGTTTTGTATGATTTCAATCTCTTTAAATTTATTGAGATGTGCTTTGTGACCCAGCATATGGTCTATCCTTGACCATATGCTGATTCATGAACACTTGAGAAAAAGGTGTATCCTGCTGTTGTGGGCTGTAATGTTCTATAAATGTCTGGTAAGTCTTGTTCATTTATTGTATTATTTCAATTCTCTGTTTCTTTATTGATCCTCTGTCTAGATGTTCTCTCCATTGATGAGAGCAGGGAATTGAAGTCTCCAACTATTGTGGTAGATGTATCTATTTCTCTTTTCAGTGTTTGCCTCATGTATTTTGGAGCATTCTGGCTTGGTGCATAAATATCTATGATTGTTATGTCTTATTAAATTGTTCCTTTTATTAATACACAGTGTCCTTCTTTGCTTCTTTTAATTGTTTTACATTTGAGGTCTAATTTGTTGACATTCTGGTTGTTTTTATGAAATATCTTTTTCCAACCTTTCATTTTCAACCTATGTTTATCCTTGGGTCTAAAATATGTCTCCTGTAGACCGCATATAGATGGGTCCTGTTTTCTAATCCATTCTGCCAGTCTATGTCTTTTGATTGGGGAGTTTAATCCATTAATACTTAGTGTTATTACTGTGAGGACAGTGCTTTCTTCTACCATTTTGCCTTTTGAATTTTATATGCCACATCTAATTTTTCTTCTTACCTTTACTTGTAGTTTTCATTTCTACACTCTTCTCCACACCTCTTTCTCCTATCTTTTTCTATCTGTCCCTACTGCTCTCTTTAGTATTTCTTGCAGAGTCTGTCTCTTGGTCACAGCTTCTCTCAGTGATTTTTTTCCTGAAAATGTTTTAATTTCCCCCTCATGTTTGAAGGACAATTTTGCTAGATATAGAATTCTTGGTTGGCAGTTTTTCTCTTTTAGTATCTTAAATCTATCCTACCATTGCCTTCTTGCCTCCATGGTTTCTGCTGAGAAAATTGTGCGTAGTCGTTTTGGGTTTCCCTTGTACATGATGGAGTACTTTTCTCTTGCTGCTTTCAAAATTCTCTCTTTTTCTTTGACATCAGACATTCTGATTAGTAAGTGTCTTGGAGAATGTCTATTTAGATCTATTCTGTTTGGGGTATGCTGCACTTCTTGGACCTGTAATTTTAAGTCCTTCATAAAAGTCTTTCATATATTTTCAATGATAATTTCCCCTATTAGTTTTTCTCCTTCTTTTCCCTTTTCTTCTCCTTTTGGAACACCCACCACACATATATTCATGTGCTTCGTGTTGTCACTCACTTCCCTGAGGCCCTGCTCATATTTTTCCAATCTTTTCCCTGTATTTTCTCCTTGCTTGTTGGATTTCAGATGTCCCATCCTCCAGTTCACTAATCCTATCTTCTGCCTCTTGAAATCTAACATTGTAGGTTTCCATTTTTTTTCATCTCTTCTACTTTGCCTTTCATTCTCATAAATTCTGTGATTTTTTTTTTCAGACTTTCAATTTCTTCTTTTTGTTCATCCCTGGCTTTCTTTATATCCTCCCTCAATTCATTGATTTGATTTTTGATGAGGTTTTCTATGTCTGTTCAAACATTCTGAATCGTTTCAACTCCTGTATCTCATTTGAATTGTTGGTTTGTTCCTTTGACTGGGCCATATATTCAATTTTCCTAGTATGATTTGTTATTTTTTGGTGGTGTCTAGGCATTTAATTTCCTTAATTAGTTTATTCCGGAGATTGTGTTCACATTTTTTACCTAGGATTTTCTTGCTGGATGATTTTGTTGTCTACCTGTTCTTTGACATTAAGTTCAGCTTATTCTAGACCTCTAGCTTAGGTTTTGTTTAACAGATCAGAATTTTTCAGTTCTTGTTTTCTTGTTTATTGCCATTCCTGTATAGTGGCTTTTCTTTTTTCCTTAGGAGGGTCTTCTTAGGTATTATAGACCCCAGTCAGATTTTTTCAGACCAAACTGGCCTCCTCTCAGGAGGAGTCACCTTTGTCATTTTCCTGAGGGTGAGGCCCAGCAGGTTGAAAGACTTTCTACGAAGCCTCTAGACTCTGTGTTTTTTCTATCTTGCCCTGTATGTGGCACTTGTCTCTCTGCAGGTCCCACCAGCATAAGGTGATGTGGTACCTTTAACTTCAGTAGGCTCTCTCTGCTGGGGGTGTGGTCAAGACAGAGGAGAGGTTGTAGGCTGGCTTTTATCACTTCAGTTTTCCAGATCCTGGGGTCTGAACTCCTTGAGGGAGGAATTCCACCTAATCTGGGCCCCACCCCTCTCCTGGGGAAGGCACAGCCTCCAAACAAGCTCTCAGAGAAGCTTAATTTCACACTTACCTGGGGCAGATGGAGCTTGAGAAGCCTTGCAGGTGTATCCAAAGAGCAGTCAAGCCATAGAAAAACAGCCACAAAAAAGAAAAGAAAAAAAAAATCCTTTTCAGAGCAGGACCCCCGTTCCTTGAGTTTGCTAATCAAGAGCTTAAATTGGTACATTGCTCTGTGTATCTCCAGGTCCTGTGTCCCCCCCACTTTCCTTCAGGGCCCAGACCCTCTCAAGCATTTTGCGCTGTCTGATCCAAAATAACCTGTTTTTTTTTTCTTTTTCTGTCAGCCCTACCCCCTCTGCGCCAAGGCAAAAACCAACAACCACAACTTTTACTCAAGGTTTAACTGAGCTAGGGGCCTAGTTTTAGTAGTGAGAACTTGTTAATTAATTCCACAAATTGGAGCTCGGTAGAGATCAACCCCTTGCTGCTGGTAAAGTCTCTTTCCTTTCCCCTCTGGGAACCAGCCTGTGGGGGAGGGATGCCGGAGCTACGGCTTGGAGAACTCATGGTTCTGAGTGGGCTTGCAGCCAGTCCAGCTGGTCCACTGGTGTACATTGTGTGTCCGGTCACTAATGTGGCCCTAGCAAGTGTTCTGTACTGTTCCTGGCTATTTACTAGCTGCTCTGGAGGATGAACTAAATCCCACGCCTCATTAAGCCGCCATCTTGACTCACTGTGTTTCTATGATATGTTTTTGTTAGATCAGCTCTGTCACTAGATCCTGAAGTAGCCACTTAGATCCACAGGTAGCTATATCCCAAAAGTTGAGCTCCTTCAGATGTTTTTCTAGTCAACTTTTATACAGTTTTTCTAAACTTCTTGATGTTCTGAATCAATGCTTGCACTCAAATGCTGCTAGGAGCCAGGCCAGTTAGTAAGTGGGTCTCTAGAAGTGGACTAGTTTGGGACTGTGATGAATTTAAGAGTAAATGACCATCTCCGTGGAGGACTTAGGGAGGCCCCTACTCTACTTTTTGTTGCTGACTGAAAATGCAGGTGCAATGTTGTCAGAGGTCCAAGGGAGGGCTGAAAATCTGCGTTTTGAGGTGTAATCTCCTAGTTTTTAAATGCTGGAAAATAACTAGATTTAATAAACCAAACAATTCAGGCCCAATATGACATGGCGTAACACCAGGACCCAGGGTCCCCATTTTACCACTTGATTTAAACTGAATAACTGAGCTCTCAAGACCTGAGCTACACACCTGAAGGTCCACTATGGCTGCTCAGTCAGTCTCACATTTGAGCAATTTCTTTCTGGAGGACTTGGGATATGATGGGTTTGGGTGGAGTGGGGGAACAAGCCAGCTTGGGTTTGGGGACTACAGACTTGGAAGATTTGGGGTTGGCATATTTGGTCATCAGATGTGATCACATATGTGGATGGAAAAGTGCAGCTTTCCTGGATTTCCACTTTGTGCTGATGGGTACCAAAGCAGTGACACTTCAGCTTTTCTAAAAGTGTTATGCTGGTTTGAAACTATTATGTTCCCCAGAAAACGTTTTAATCCTGATCCAGTCTTTTGGCACCAGACCTACTGTTTATGGTGGGAAATTTTGATTGGACTCTTCCGATGGAGATTGTGATATACCGAGTTGTGTGTGTGATCCTTTGATTAGATGGAGATATGACTTCACCCATTCAAGGTGGGTCTTGATTAGTTTACTAGAGTCCTTTAGAAGGAGAAACATTTTGGAGAAACCTCAGATGCAGACACTTGGAGAACAGTTGCTTCAGAGCTGACACAGACAAGAGAACTCTGGAGAGGCAGAAGGAAAATGCGCCCAGGGAAACCTTATAAAATGAGAAGCTAAGTGAGGAATCCCCACAGGAAACAAGCTGAAAGCAACAGGGCCCAGTAGCAAGGGACCAGCAGAAGTCAGCCACAAGCCTTCCCAGCTAACAGAGGTTTTCCAGAGGGCATCAGCCTTTCTTGAATGAAGATAACCTCTTGCTGGTACTTTAATTTGGACATTTTCGCAGCCTTAGAACTATAAACTTATGACTTAATAAATTTCCTTTTTAAACGCCATTCCATTTCTGGTATATTGCTTTCCTGCAACTTTAGTAAACCAAGACAGGTGCCATCTTGTACAATGTAGTAGCATAATGGGAAAGTCAGCCATGTACATTGTATGTTTTATTCTAAGATATTTCCAAGGATTACATCCTTACTACAGTTTCCCTTTCTAAAATTTCTTTAAAAATTAAGAGCTTTAAAAATTATATTAACAAATGTGACTTTCCCACTTTTCAACTAGCTGAACACACAATCCTGTAATAGTGTATATTACTATCTGTCCGTTTCAGATGAAGAAACTGAAGCTAGCCAGGTTAAACAACTTTGCCTAAATCACATAGTGGGTAATCAGTGAAGCTAGACTTTGCTTTTCCATTACATAGTGGTGCCAGGAAAACGTCTTCAGGCTTCCCCAGACTTACGGTTATAGAGCCATTGGGTTGGAAGGGACTTTAGAGATTAACATGTCCAACTGACTCATCTTAAAGGAAAGTGACTTGCTCATAATCATTGAGACAAGATAGAAATCCATGTCTTTTGACTCCTAATCATTTATCCCTTTTCCCTGAACTATTTGGAATCATGGTTACATTAACCAGGACAATGATGAAAAGTAAAACATTTGTCTTGCTAATCATATTTCCATGTTTATGCTTTCATTTCTTTTAAATCCAGTTTGATTTTCTTTAGATCCTTCGGCCCTTGCTAATTTTGTAGCTGAGATAAATGGAATGCAAGTCCTGGAAATTACAATGATTTTGCTTCTGCAGCAGTATGAATGTCTGTTGCATTTAGAGGGAGCTGCAGATCAAAGTAAGAGGGTGTGGCAAATGGTAAGGCAGATGCAAATGGTGTTTGACCAAAAACCCACAAGAGGGTAACAGATCATATTATAATTTAAATAGATGGTGGAGACTTTTGTGGTTATAATGTCACTGGAAACCCAAGAGAGGAGTTATTTTGTGCAGTTTTGCCTATTTTGTTGTTTATTTTGATTACAACAAATAGAACAAAGCTCAAGGGTTCTTTTGACTTTTAAAAATGCCTGTTGCATTTAAAGTACTGACTATGGTTATAATTTCCATGTTTTTCCTTCCCCTTCCTTTTTCTGGGATTGCATTTTTGGTTTCCCACAGAGCTCTTTCTACTGTCTTGTGATTTCATTTTATCTGGATAACTTAGATATAGCAATTGCCACAATGTTAGTGTTACCTTCATAAGGTGATCGCATTTGCAGAAGAAGCATTTTTGCAGTGGGAGTCTGGTCACCACAGAACACATTGGGACCTTTCTTGTAATATAAATGGAGATCAGAAGTAGCATTGGAATTTTTTCCATATGAAGATATTTCCATTCATAAGAGGAAATACTTTGAGAAATCACAGTAGTCAGTTTGACTGGTGTTTGAATTCTGTCCCTACTTATCTACTTACTAGGTGTGTGACCCTGGAGAAATTATCTAACTATCTGACCTCATTCCTTATCTCTAAGTGATAATAACATCAACTTCAAAGGCTATTGTGAGAATTAAATAGGATCATGTTTAATAATGCCTGGCATGAGATAGGTAACAAATGTTTACTCATTCATTCATTCATTCATTTATGGAACATCTACATTAATACAGGCACAGAAGACCCAGAAGTGAACAAAATAGACAAAACTCTTACCCACAGCTGGTCCCCTTTCTTCTTTCCCTCCCTCTCAATCACTTGATTCTCACCACTATAGCCAGGCCGCCTAGCATGCATATTCCTGCTCTTCCAAAGAAGTTGTTCTTTTGAAAGTTCTGCCAGTCAACAATTATATTTTGCGCTTAGACTTCCTTTTGGCATGAAACCAAAGAACGTGTGATGGAATTGCAAAATTTAACTGACATGACAAATTGGATGTTTAGAAAAACAAAGTCTATTTAGTCTATAACCATTTTGGCTTCCCTCCTAAGCCCTCACCTTCTGGCTGGGGGTCAGGGATGGAGGATAAATAATATTAGCTAAATGTCTATTCTAAAATGTAGTTTGGTTCAATAATCCATTTGGATAATATTCTGCTTCTTTTGGATAAAAATACTCAGGCTCTTAGCCTCTTCCTCTTCTGGTTGCCTGGCACATGGGGAAAGGGTTGAAGCTTATATGACCTCATGGTAATGGAGAGGAGTTGGTATTGTCAACCACAATTCCCTGCCTTGACCCCCAGGCTGTTGTCCCTTTTCCACTTTGTACTGTTTGTCCAGTGGGTGTTTGTGGTTGAAGCCCAGGCAAGTGAGCTTGTGGTTGGTCTTGGGGCCAGGTCAAAGTCGAGTGGTGTGCTCTGGCAGACCTGCCCTCATTTCAGTTTCCCCTGGTGCTGAGGTCCCTTTGAAGTCTAGTTGGCTTCTCCCCTAGCCTTGGCCTCCCTTGCCTCTGACAAACAGTGAGGCTTAAACTTCTGTGTCCTCTTTATATATCCATATTTGACCATGCGTCACTGCGTAGGGCCGAGGCTTGGTCCCTAAGTGTGTGGTGGTGGATTACACACGAAGCTACCTCCTTCTAGAGTCCAGCAGGAATCTCTTGAAGAGTGACCCCTGCTCTGCCTTTCCTAAAACACAGCCTCCTATGTGGGCCAAACTCAGAAAGATGGGGAAAGGAAGATTAGAACAGCCTTCATTGTTCTTTTCTTTCTCTTTGAATCTCTCTCTCCTTCTCCTTCTCTCTCCATTTCTCTCTCTCTCCCTTCACTTCCCACATCCCTCACACTAACAAAGGGCAGGGCTTTCTTTTCATCGTATATTCTTTCTGATTCTACTCTCCTGGCTAAATCTCAGCAACAAGCAGTTTGCTTTTTTTTTCTTCACATTATTGTGATACAATTCTATGATCTGAAGCTTGTTTGTTAAAATACTAGAGGTCTCATAAAAGAGATCAGTAAATCCCTCTTCAAGAGGCTTACAAAAGCCTTTTTTTTTTAAATTTGGAATGACAGAAGCAGAATATTATTCTTTCTCTTGTCCTTTTCTATAATAAATTCAAAAATTCCTTAAAAAAACAATCGAAAACCTTCTGGCAAATTGCTTATCTAATTGAGTAAAACATATGGATTAAAAAATAAATAAATAATGGGGGAACAAATGTTAAAATTAAAAAATATATACATTGGATAGATGGAAATGCTAGTGGTCATTGAGAGGGAAGGGTAAGGGGTATGCTATATATGAGTTTTTTTCATTTTTCTTTTTGCTTCTTTTTCTGGAGTAATTCAAATGTTCTAAAAAATAATCATGGTGACAAATATACAGCTATGTGATGATATTGTGAGTCATTGATTGTACACTGTGTATGGAATGTTTGCATGTTAACTGAGTATGTGCTTGTACATTGTTTAATCAATAAGAATTAAAAAAGAAAAAATGCACCACATTAATAGGGTAATATATGGTAAACTATACACCTTATGTAAACTATGGGCTTTAACTACATAGTAAAATTTAATGTTCTTTCATCAGTTGTAACAAAGGTATCACACTAATGCAAAGTGTTAATAATGGAGGGTACATGGGAACGCTGTCGTTTTATATGATTTTTCTGTACATTTCCTACTTGTTTAATTTAAAAAAAAATCAGTTAATTAAAGAAATGCTTATCTAAGGCAGAGTAGGGTGAAGATTTTAGTCAAGAAGGCAAAAAGGGGAAAGTATGTTAAAAGTTTAAGATTTTACCCCGATTACAAAACCATGGATCTTGCCTTCAAGGGGTTCAGTGTTTATTAGCTTCGGACTGCACCCGGAAGCTGGCGGACCTAGAGACTTGGCTTATTGTCCATTAAATTGGAGTCAGTGGCAGTTTCCATGCTCATAAGTTATGCCTCTCCTCCTTCACCCAATGTGCCCCTCATTTTCCTTATTACTAAAGGGATCTCCCCTCCTCTTACTCTTTATTATCCTCTTCTCCATCCTTGATATTAGATGTCTTTCTTTTTACCTCTCTTTTTCTCCTTGCTCCCATACTTGTACCAGCCTGAGCACATGCATAAAAGCAAGCATATTCACCACACATTTTTCTTCATCCATACAAACACATTTGTAGTCCCCACTTGTTTTAGCTTTTAGTACAGAACTTGCTCTTTTTGCCCTTCTATGTATATGAGCATTGATCCCTTAATATAATCATAATCGTTACTTTGATTTATTGAACGCCTATTGCATACTGGAGGGTGGCAGGTCCTTTTATATTGTCTCTCTCATTCAATCCTGAGAATTGTTACTGGACAAAGACCATGGATTCTTCTGCCCGACACACTCGATAGCCAATTCCTGAGACACTGGGGTTTCAAAGAGAGAGTTTATTACTACATGCGTAGTAGGAGAGCAGATGGCCTAACAGCCCAAAATCTGTCTCCCCTATCTGTAGTACTTTGGATAGTTGTACTAGAGAAAAGAGGGGCAGGGATTAGGATAATGAGTACAGTGGTCCCAGATGATATAATTACAGGTGATCTAATTATCGAGCATGCTTAGTCACATGAAAGAAAATGGGGGAATGAGGTATAGATGACTTGTAGGTTATGGTCTAAACTACTGCTCATGACAGGTGGGCCCTCTTAAGTTAAATCCAGTTTCGGTCATCAATATAAACTGGGACTTGGCGTGTTTAGTTCCAGGTGGATCCCAAACCCTTCATTAACAGCCATTAGGAGCTATCTTTAGTGAGTACAAGACTCTGAAGTTGAAAAACTGGATACCTAGGTATGGATGAAAGTTAGTCACAAGGTTTTTTACAATCATAGCAGGAGGAGATAAGGGCTATACAACCATTATCAGAAATCAAGGCAGCTAGAGTATAATTCAGAGATTTCAGGTATTTCCCTGTCTACTCCAATATACCAGAAAGCGAAAAGGAATATTTATATATCGATTCAACAATCAAAATCATCCCTTAAATCCTGATTTCTCGGTTACAGAATCTCATCTTATGTAGGAAGAAACTGAGGCTCAGAGAAGTTTGAAATTTGTTCAAGCTACTAATAAATGACAGAGTTGAACTTGAACCCAGGTTTCATTGGCCTCAGAGCCCACTCCATTAAAACACACTGTTCTGAACCAAACTTTAGACTTTCAAATGAAGATTTTATGAAAATCAAATTATCTATCCATAGTAACCCTGAATATGGAACTTAACAATTTTCTGATAATGTCTTAAAACCAAAACTTCTAAGGGGAAAATGGGGAACTGGCTTTTAGAGATGATTAATGCTTGACGCAATTCTATTAGAAGTGCTGACTAACGGTCTGATGACTGCTTATTTTGATCTTAGTGTTGGTAAAGAGGACACTACAAGCCAGGAAATGGAAAGAACCTTACAGATCTCAGCCAGAGCCATTCAAAAATGCTAACAGTGAAGGTCTCCTTATTATTTTGGTTCCAATTTTTTTCTAGGCTAATTTAACCACTTCCTCTTCCACTCTTCTGTTTTGTTCTTATAGGCTAAATTATTTCTGCCTTTTCTTGTCTAGGTTGTTATTTAATTTTTAAAATCACATTTAACTTTCTATTTTTTTAGCATCTTTTTGCATCTGTCCTTATTTGCTCCCCTTTCTTATTTATATTTTGTCCCTTTTCTCTTGTTTTGGTTCTTGTATTCTGAAATTAAAGCATACTGGAATCCTAATCTCTAATATCTTGGCCATCACAAGTAAGGCCCTTTGAATTTTTGTTTTAACTTCTGTTCATGATTGGCCAAATCATTCACCAATCATAATTGTGCCAATGTAACAGATGTTGAATGTAGAGCCCCGTTGGTATATTTGTTATTCTGTAAGGTTTTGCTAAAAGATAATAGGTGAATCACTGAAAAAGTGTGACTGAGCATTGTTTCCAGAAAAAAAAAAAAAGTGTGAGTAAGTGAATGTGTGGGAATGTGTGCATATGTGATGAGTAGAGGTATGAATGCTACTTGAAGAATGTTTAACTATTTCACATGAGCTACTTCTTAGCACACTCTTGAAACATAATGAACTCTACTATAAAATTAAAATGATGATTTAGAGTGGTTCAGTGAATGACCTTCTAAGGATTAGAGGAGAGAAGGGAATACAACAAGGAGAGTTTTCAAAGAGACTGTATAATCTAAAGTATATTTAATTCCCTTCCTCTCCCACTGACATCTTCTTTTCCCCCTCTGATTTCCTTGTCTTCCAAAGAGAATGGGCGATTTGAACTAATTATAATATGCAATAAGCATGGAATATAGGCTCCCAGGATGTAGAATGAAGCTAAAGAATGGGGAGTGGTTGCTTAATATGTGCATGATGAACGTAAGCATTTGGAAATGGACAGAGGTGACAGTGGCATGTTATTGCGAGGATAATCAACAGTACTGAATGGTGTGTGAGTGTGGTGGAGAGGGGAAGTTTAGAGTCGTGTGTGCCACCAGCAGGAAAGTTGGAAGTTAAAATACGGGAATGTATAACCCAGTGAATCTGTTGGTGGAATGTCTATGATTAACTATACAAATGTGGAAACAAAATGTTCTTTCACGAACTAGAACAAATACGTGACCCTATTCCAAGGAGTTAATACTAAAGGAGCGTATGGGGAAAATGTACCTAATTCAAACTATGGACTATAGTTACTCATAATATTTTAATATTTTTTCATCAACAGTAACAAATGTACCACACTGCTCCTATGAGTCAATAAAAGGAGAGTGTGCTGGTTTGAAGCTATTAGGTACCCCAGAAAAGCCAGGTTCTTTCGATCCTAATCCAAACTTGTGAGGGTAGATCTGTTGTTTGGGTGGGACCTTTTGATTAGAGTACTTCCATGGAGACGTTGTCCCACCCATTCAAGGTGGTTCTTGGTTTACCAGAGTCCTTAAAACAATTCAAGGAGAGCAGCAGACAGAGTCAAAAGAGAGAGCAGATGCCTAGATGCGAACGCTTGGAGATGCTGAGAGCTATTTGTAACCAGAAGCCCAGAGACAGCACATGTCACCATGTGCCTTCCCAGGTGATAGAGAAGCCATTGCGGTCTACTTTTCTTGAGTGAGATATACTCTTGTTGTAGCCTTAGTTTGGACATTTTCATGGTCTTAGAATTGTAATTTGTAACATTAAACTCCTTTATAAAAGCCAATCCATTTCCGGTATATTGCATATCAGCAGGTTTAGCAAACCAAACCAGAGGGGAGAAAAGGTACAGGATGATTTGGGCTTTCTTTTTTAGTTTTATTTCTTTTCTGCAGTAATGAAAATGTTCTAAAATTGATCACGGGGCTGTATGTACAACTACGTGATCATACTGTGAGCCAGCAATTGTATACTTTGGATGGTTTGTATGGTGGGTGAACATACCTCAATAAAATTTATTTTAAAAAGGTAGGATGGGAGAGAATGGGGGAGGGTTCCTGTAGCGATCCCCATCTTATGACAAAGAAAGATCTTCACAGGTTCCTGTTTCAGAGGAATGCGAATAGGTCTTTTTGTGACTGGAGGAAGCAAGATTAGTTCCTCAAGCTTATGCTATTTTGAGATCCAAGATTTTTGGCCCTCAAGCTGCTATCGCCTTTCAGGAAACTTTTCACAGCTAGTAATATCAGAGGCACTTGGAAGAAATGAACTTTGCAAAACCATGTTGACCTGTGTGCACTACTACAGTAATTGGTGGACAGACATATTAATAAAAACTGATTTTAAACTGTACTATTGATCAACTTTTAATGTATAAACATAAGGAGATCATCACATCACGTAACATCTGTGTTCCTGAACTTGTTTTACGGATGTACACATAATTTAACCCAGGGATCCCTGAAGAACAATGTTTTCCAGTGGGCCTTAAGCATTTAGAACAGTCCATGATATCCAGCCTGAAGTGCCAGACAGTGGCGCATGCGTCTGACTGAGACCGTTTATGCTCTCAAATTCCTACCAAGCATTGAGCAGAGAAGTGGGGTGGCCAGTAACTTCCCTAAGTACTCGGCTTTACTTTCTTTGGGAACAATGCCATTTCACCCTGCCAGAGTTCGCTGGAGGGGGCTTGGGGGCGGGGGGACTATGTGGTGAACATACTGACCTTCACAGACAAAGAAGCTGTCACCAACTCACTTGGAACAGGGCATGCATTCCAAGTCATTTTTCTAGCTGTGACCAAATCTAGCTTTAACCATTCAGGGTCCCCGGGTCCCCTCCCCCACCCCCAGCCCTGCTCCTAGCCGATAAAGGGCATTTGGATGGACGTTCAAGAACACTAATTGACTTGTAGGGGGAATCAGATGAAAATAACTGCAGGGGAAATCTGTAATCAGAAACAAACAGCAGTCCACGGGGCAGATAATTAATAGGAAATAAAAGAAGAATGATTTAGCATCTGAACATATTTTCTTGCACTTTTACTTTTTTTTTCTTTTTCATGCAAATTAGGGTCTTATTCAAAGGATTTGTCAAAGGAGTAGCGATCAAAACGAAAAGTTTGGAATTATAAAAAGAGTATTATTTTTCTGTTAAGTAAAATAATTCTGATCAGTTCAGGAAAATACCTTTTGGAAACAGCTCAACGTCAGGATGATCAAACTCACATGGCAAATCAGGAAGCATGATTCTATGGGTCTGTAGTCCTTTCTTTCCCTGCAGGAATTATGAGTCCTCCTTTTTTTTTTTTTTTTTTTTTTAACATGGGCAGGCACCGGAAAGTGAACCCGGGTTCTCAGGCATGGCAGGCAAGCATTCTTACCTGCTGAGCCACTGTGGCCTGCCCCCTCCCATACTCTTTAACATACCACCTTAAGAGATGCATTGCCAGGCCCTTTCATTTGTGGCCTCCAGAGGGAACGGGTCAATGGGAGATTTAATAGGAACTATGGGATATGAACATTCAGGCAATTTTCAACTTCAAGGGAGGGAAATCAGAACAAAGATATTCAAAATTATTAAGATATGCCTGCCATTGTCAGCAGGCTAAACTGAATTGTATGGCTTTTATAGTTTAGGAGGCAGGCTAATTGGAGAAGAGGAAACTAAATTTAAAGAAGACGGAGGATATAGTTTAAAAAACAAACAAACCAGTTATTTGGTTGCCGGGGTAACTTTTCCTGATTGGAATAAGACAGACATGATGCAAAAACAAACTTGGTTCCTCTGAGCACGCTTTTACCCTCTCTCCTGTGCCCGAACTCAAAAGAGAGAAAGGACAGTTTTCTTTCTCATTAAACAAGAGGAGACACAATGGAGGTAAAGTGGAAAATGAGGTGAATAAGAGCGTTGGGGAAGCACTTAATGCCTTCTTTCCGAGGAGGAATTGTAAGCAGGCAGTCAAATGCTGGAACTGCTTCTGGGATTCCAACAGTTAAGATGGACTTTTGAGGTCAAAGCTACAAGCCTTGAAGTAACAGGAATCCATGCACAAGCTTTTCAAAAGTCAGAGAGTTTCTTTTAGAAGAGAACAAGTATTAAATTAAGCTAATGTTGCTTAACACATGAAATTTGTTGTAATCAAGTTACAGAGCCCAGGAAATAATCAGCTTCTAACAGAGTGAGCTCCAAACTCAGACCCAAAGTGATGGCAAATGTTACAAAGAGCAGAGAACAGCTTTGAGTTAGATTAGAGCAAAAGAAAGAACTCAAAACCTCTGGTCTGATATAATTATAGGTTGTACATGGCAAGGCATGGTGGAATCTATGGTGGCTCAAAAATTAGCTTTTATTTACAAAAGTAAGGCATATAAGAAAGTGAATAACTACTGATATAACTTCAAAATTTAAAAATCACCTTTATTTTTAATACCTACAGTTAACATTGTAACTGGCACATAATAATCACTAAATTAATGTTATTCATTTAAAAGTGTTCATAGTGTTTGCATGTGCATATAAATCTTTCCAAACATATATACTCATTAATCTACACTTTAAAATATATACTTTTAGTCCTAAGCCATATATTAGAAATATTGTTCCATGTCACTGAAAAAAAAAAATATATATATATATTTTTTCTTTGTATGCTGTATAGCGGGGTCACATTTCATTCTTTTTCCATGTGAGTATCTATTATTGCAGCACCATCTGTTGACTTTTTGTTTTTTTCTTTGCTTGTTTGTTTGTTTTGGGAAGTGCACGGGCTGGGAATCAAACCCGTGTCTCCTGCATGGCAGACGAGAATTCTACCACTGAACTACCCTTGTACCGCTTGAATATACTTTATTGCTTCCTTTACTTTCCTTTATTTTACCACTAATATTTATGTGCTTTGAATCATAACAAAATAGAATGCTGACCATCTTTGGCTCTATCTGTAAATCAACAGACCTTATCTGTAAAGGCAATGAAATCCCCTCTAGTCGGGAAAGAGATTATAAAAATATCAGGGCCCCAAAGAGGGAAAAATATGGCAGAGATTGAGTTTGCACATATTTGTTTTAATTATGCAAAAATATGAACTAAAGAAATGAAGATCCAATCTGAGCCCAGAAAAGTGATGTGAGCCCTTCCCTTCTTGCTGTATGACCCCTCCTACTACTTCCCTTTCTCCCCCACCCTTGCACACTCTCCAGATGTGCTGTTGTTGGCTTGATCACTCCAGGATTTCCTGATTATAATGAGGAAGCACAGCTGATCACGCCAGTGAATTCAAATCGAGACCTCATCACCTTTTGACCTTTAGCCCCACCTCTGTTTACCAGCCTGAAAACTGGCATACATGACTCTAAATAGAAGAAAAAAAGAAAGAAGACAAAGAAGCAAAGCAACATGTGTCAAGCGGCTGCCAGCTCTGCAAAGCCACACCTTGTTTCTCTCTTCCTGTGTCATGATAAGAACCAGAGACTTGGGCAATTTTACTTCAGGGTGGGAACAGATATGCAATGCACAGCAGATACTTACTTACCCAAAGTAAACATATTACATTGAGAGAATAAAAGGCATAACATGATGTTTTACTTTCCTTGGCTGCTCAAGCATATATCATGCAATGGGTTGTCTTAAACAATGGGAATTTATACGCTCACAGTTTTGAGGTTAGGAAAATGTCCAGATCAAGGCATCATCAAGTAATGCTTTCTCCTGAAGGTTGTGGTGCTCGGAGCCTGGCTGCCGGCAATCCTCAATCTTTAGCTTGTCGCATGGCAAGGCACATGGTGGCATCTCTTGGTCTCTCCCTTCTCTTCTAGCTTCTGTTGATGTTCAGATTCTGGCTACTCCCTCTGGCTTTCTCTCTCTTGTGTCTGAATTTCATTCTGCTTATGAAGTCCCGATTGAGGTGGGCCACACCTTAACTGAAGTAACCTCATCAAAAGGCCCTACTTACAGTGAGTTCACACCCACAGGAATGGATTAAGTTTAAGAACATGTTTTTCTGGGGCACATATAGCTCTAAACTACCACTGATGGGAGCTTCATTCTCTCACTGTCAGATTAGTAGTCCAATCTGCATCTCTGCCCAACTTCTCTCATAGTCCTGTTCCTACCGAAAGCCATACTTTCCAATTCGATTCTGGGGCCCTGTCCCTCTGCCTACTAAACAACAACCCTGTTTCTTCTCTTATCTTTCTCCAGAATCATCCATCTCTTCCTTCAACATTAACTTATTCTAGTAGCTATCAAATTAAAAAGGAAGCACAAACAAGAATTCTACAGTGCACCCATAGCTCTCACCAGCTACTATCCCCCACCCAAATTTTTCACACTCCTTTTAACAGTAAAACCAAAAGTTTGATTAATATGCTGTCTCTACTATTTCCACTCCATTTTATTCTTCCATACACTCTAATGTGCCTTTTGTCTCCACTATTTACTGAAAAAGCTTTGGCCAAAGTTATTGATGACCTTCATGTTGATAAAACAATTTGGATGTTTTGCCTTACATTTGTCAATCTCCCAGCAGCATTCCACATGGTGGACTATTTCATCCTTCTTCCCTGTCTTCAGTGACATCATTTTATTCTGGGCTTTTCCGTATCATACTCTCGAATATCTTTCTCTACCTTTTTTTTTCTCCAGGTCTCCTCTTCTTACTGGCTTCTAAGTTTGACTTAAGGGTAAGTCCTGTTCCCTTTTTCTTTTCTCTCTGAACTCTTTCCCTTGTGATCCCATCCATATCCAATGCTTGAAATACCATTTATATGCTGCTGACTCCCATTGTGGATACTGTGGTACACCACCCAGACACCCCTTCATAACTAAGGCATTCCTCTCCCCACCTGCTGTGAGTGTTGGCTGTTGGCAGCTCATAGCTGATGTTTTCCCTGAGTACTACCTTCAGGCCAACACTGCATCTTTTTGCTAAGAGCCACCTGCATTTCAAGGCTTATTGAAGCAAGGTCTGGCCACTTGGCACAACCAGGGCAAGTCAGAGAGGTCATGCCAGCTCCAGAGGTCTCTGAGGATTGGCTGAGGTCTCTGTTACAATTGCCATTTAATTTCTCCCTCTGCCCAATTGTGCTTCCCTTATTCCCTTACAGATATTATTTCCAAGAGAATTTCTGTAGTAGATACTGTGATGTACCCAAATGCATCTTCAGAAATAAAGGATCAATTATCATAACTACCTGGAATGCTGCGGCAAATACACTCAGATGAAGGTAACTTCAGGCAGCTTGTATCCAAAGACTGGGCCACATGGTGGCATAAAGTCTCGACTCTCTTTCCCCAACTAGGGATGGCACTGAAGAGTCATATTAACTTCAGAATTACCCTCGGTGAAAGGGGATACTTAATATTTCAAGGAACACAGGGTGAGTTAATACTGCCACCCAGAGACCCAGTGTCATCATGTCCTCCTCTTCCCATTAGTGTAAAGATTTATAGGGACCAGGAATAAATAAATTTCTGGCTAAATTCCAGCTATTGTAGGTCCATCATGTCCCCAGATTCACCCAGTGAACATTTCTCACATCTTGAGTTCGTATCTGCAGTCAACATACT
The DNA here is from genome assembly GCF_023851605.1 of Tamandua tetradactyla. Lineage (NCBI taxonomy): Eukaryota > Metazoa > Chordata > Mammalia > Pilosa > Myrmecophagidae > Tamandua > Tamandua tetradactyla. Next base: position 21,632,701 of record NC_135337.1, on the reverse strand, counting down.
GGTAGTTGGAGCAACATCTGCATTAGGCTGTTGGCCTGTGAGGAAATTGCTATCAATAGTGGAAAAGGCCAAGTGGAAACTTCTGAAACAGATCCTTCCCACCCACCAACAAAAACAGAAAATCAAAACCAAAATATTTTATCCTGGAGGTGGTGAGATGGCAGAGACTGATGCCACTATTAAAGTTCTAGAAGATACAGGAGTGGCATTCACTGTCATATTCCCTTGAATTCACCCTTTTGGTCCCTATGGAAACTGGATAGTCCTGGAGAATCACTGCACTCAAATACAGGCTTGACCAAATAAGAACCTGACTCAGCTACTGTGCAGGATACTGTTTCATTGCTAGATAATAAGATAAAATAGATTAATAGGGCCTCAAGTACATGGTATGTAGCCACTGAGTTAGCAAATGCATTCTTTCCTATTCTGTTTATAAAGAGGATCAGAAACCGTTCACACTCATGTGACTCAAATAATATTCAATTTTAGCTTTGCCTGAGGGATATGTTGACTCTCCTCTTTCTCTCATAACATAGTCTGAGGAGATTTGCATCAGTTGGAAATGCCACTGAAAATCACATTGATTCATTCCATTAATGACATCATGCAGATTGTAAAGAATTCTGGAAACCTTGGTAGGACACATGCAAGATAAAAATTTGAAGATTCAGGAACCTGCTATTTTTATGAAAATTTTAGGGATCTCTTGTTCAGCACTTTAGTTTCCTAGGTTGCTCATGCAAATATCATACAACAGTCAGCTTAAACATTGGGAATTTATTAACTCCTGTTTTTGAAGCTAAGAGAAAATCCAAATCAAGACGTCATTAAGGTACTACTTTCTCCATGAAGATGGGTGTCCTGGGGCTGGCTGCTGCTGATCCTTGGTCCTTGGCATCTCTGTCACATGGTAGATGTCTCCTGGTTTCTCCCTGCTCTGAGTTCCATTGATCTTCAGTTTCTTGCTTTCTGTGGTTTTCTTTCTCTTTCTCTGAATTTCTTTTTGTTTATAAAAGACTCCAGTAATAGGATTAAGACTCATTCTGATTGGGGTGAGCCACACCTCAACTGAAGTAACCTCATCAACATGTCCTATCTACCATGAATTCACACTCACAAGAATGGATTAAGTTTAAGGACATATTTTTCTGGGGGCTGTACAGCTCCAACACATACTATTTCACATCCAATAAAGACTAAAACAAAAATGATAGCACCAAATGTTGATGAACATGTGGAGCAACTGGAACTCTCCTATGTTTGTGGTAAGAATGCAAAATGTTACAATCATTTTGGAAAACAGCTGGCAGTTTTTTATAAAGTTAAGCATACATCTACCCTTTCACCTAGCAATTACTATACAAAGAATTTACCCCAAATAAATAAATAAATAAATAAAAAACACAGCCAAAACACATATTCACAAAAGTCTTGCACAGTAAGTTTTAGAGGTCTTATATATCTAAAAAACAATGATCAATGCAAATGGCAGGCAAGAGGAAAATTACACTAATTAGTAATGAAAAAGAACAAATTACTACTATTATGAAACAACATTTTGAATGAATAAAAAAAGTGTTATGATGAATAATGGAAATCAGAGATAATGTATACATACTCCAAGATTCCATTGTATCACCGTTTAGAATAGACAAAAGTAATAAGTGGCCATCAAAATTAAATAATTGGTTGCCACTGGAAGGATGAATTGGAGTGAGAATTGACAGTAAAGGGCCAGGAGTGAAGTTTCTGGGATCATGGAAATATTTTGCATGTTTGCTACATTAATGTACAAAATTGCTAAAATTCATCAGACTGAACAATTAAGATCTATACATTTTATTGTATTTCAATGAACTCTAAAAATAAATACAATTAAATAAAATTTTAATAATAGAACTGATATGCAAAGACATGGTGAATCTCAAAAAAATTTTGAGCAAAAGAAGTTGGACACCAAAAAGTATATTTTGGATGAATTTATTTATATGAAGTTTAATTACACACAAACCTACCCTATGGTGATAGAAATCAAAGTAGTGGTTGTGTGTGGGATATAGATAGAGCTCTAAAGGACAGTAATAAACTTTCTGGGATGAGGAAAATTTTCTGTAAAATCCGCGTGTTTTACTATATTTAATTTTTTAAATAAATATAAAATTTTTTAATGAAAAAGTGATATCAGTTCAAACAGTTCTGAACTGACAAAAATTACCTGTTGTGGCAGAGGATGTGGGCAAATGAGTACTCACATACCTTCCTGCAGGAAATGTAAACAGTTTCAATCTTTTAAAGAAGTAATCTATCATATTAATCTATTAGAGAAATAAAATTTTTATGTCCTCTAATCCAATAATCTTTTTTTTAGCAATCTACCCCATAGAGATGAAATGCTTACTGAAGCAATATCAAAAACAGCAAAAGAAATGGAAACAAATGAAAACCCATCAACAGAGAACAGCTGAGGAATTATGTCAAATCTGCCCCTTGGACTATGATGCATCCATTAAAATGATCAATTAAAGCAATAGCAATTATCCTGGGGAGATTTACACAAATTAGTGGTAAGTGAGAAAAATGTATGTAAACTATGATTTAATTTTTTACAAGTCAAAGACAAATATGTGTCACATTTATATACATATATTTATGTAAATCTTATGTATGCCTATTCAGAACTATCTGATAGGAAACACTGGGTTGTTGACATGAGTTACATTGGGAAGGGGCAATAAATGATGTGCGTAGAGGGGGAGAAAAAGAAAGAAGTCAAGAACAAAGCAAAAAGAGTTCATAAAGAGAAGGGCATGCTTTTGATGTTACATTTTTGTATTTGTGCAAACATTTATTCACATGAGTATATGTGTAAAGACATTGCTTAAGTTTCCTTAGCCACTCAAGCAAATATCATGCAATAGGCTGGTTTAGACAGTGGGAACTCATTAGCTTAGAAGTAGTCCAAATCAAGGCATCATCAAAGTGATGCGTTCTGTTTTGAAGATTGGTGTTCTGGGGCTGACTGCTGGTGATCCTCAGTCCTCGGCTGTTCTGTCACCTAGTGATGTACATGGCAGCCTCTCCTAGCTTCTCAGTTCTCTTCCAGGTTTAGTTCAATTTGAGCTTAGACCCATGTATCCTCACAAAACATATTCTTAAACTTATTCATTCCTGTGAAATTGTAAATAGGACCTTTCAATGAGGTACGTCAGTTAAGGTGTGGCCCAACTGAATCACGATGGATCTAAATCCTGTTACCGAAGGCCTTATAGGGAAGGCCACAGAGATCACAAATGCCAGAGAGGGAGCATTCAGAAGTTAAAAGCCAAAGGAACCCGGAAGACAAGGGAGAAGCCGGGAGAGGTCACCAGGTGCATTGCTGTGTGATAGAAAAGCCAGGGACCAAGGATCGCTGGCAGCAAGCCTCAGAATGCTACAATCTCCCAGGAGAAAGCATTGCCATGATGACGCCTTAATTTTGGACTTCTCCTAACTTCAAAACTGTGAACCAATAAATGTCCATTGCTTAAACCAACCCATCGCACGGTATTTGTTTTGGCAGCCAGGAAACAAGAGCACAAGCTTTGTTGCATCCTTCGGATCTTGGTGTGCTGTCCCTTCTTCCTTGAGGGGCCTTCCCCAACCAACCTCCTAAGCAAATCCCTATGCTTCTCTCCCACAATATACCAATCATCTATTTCCAAGCATATAATATAACTCGCATTTATTTTAGGTGATTATTTGTTTATTGTTGATAATTATTCTGCTCTGCAGAGTACAAGCTCCAGGGGATAGGGACATTTTTAGTTTAGGTTCCCCACGATATTTCTAGCACTTTGCACTGTGCTTTGGATAACAGTTGAGTAGTCAAAAGCAGCTGGGGGTCGAGTGAGAATGAAAGGAAATACTGAAAGGTAAGGAAGAACTCGGTTTTAAAATCAGATGGGCCAGGGTTTGACTCAATCCTCTGACCTTGGAAGTCTCGAAAAACCTCTTGAACCATGTTTTATCATCTGTAAAAGGGAGATAATAACAGCATATTGTTGAAAGAATTAAATGAGATAAACTATTTGCCAGCCACATTGAAAACCCTGAATGAATCATAGCTATTATCATTTCTACCATCAGCACTGTCATCGTTCTCAGCTGCATAACAAGTCGTCACTGTCCAGCTTGTGGGTTGACATCCCTTGGTCAGATCCTATTTATGTTCCAATCAGCTCAGGCTCTGCAGGTGGGGCTGGGGGCAGATTTAATTGAGCATGTGGGTGGGGCATGCATGTGATTGACAGGTTCATAATAGTGCCCAAACCAGGAATCCTTCCCACAGAGCCTCTTTCCTCTTTTCCTTTGTCTTGCTCAGCTTTTCTTCTAGTCTTCTTCCCTCTCTTTGTACTGACTGTATTAAACCAGTCCTTTGCTTAGCAACCTTTCTGTCATTGGAAGGCATGTTTGGAAGTATAAGTGATTCTCTCCTCTCACTTAACAGGGCATGGTTAGCAGAGACAGGTATTTGATGTTGCATAAAGGCAAGTATATCAGACTTTCAAAGAAGCACAA